>NC_140173.1:36426525-36427954 GCF_963971535.1 Notolepis coatsorum | reverse complement strand
GACTCTACTGAACACTGCTGAGGGAGGACTCTACTGTTCTACTGAACACTGCTGAGGGAGGACTCTACTGAACACTGCTGAGGGAGGACTCTACTGAACACTGCTGAGGGAGGACTCTACTGAACACTGCTGAGGAGGGACTCTACTGAACCCTGCTGGAGAAGGACTCTACTGAACACTGCTGAGGAAGGACTCTACTGAACACTGCTGAGGAAGGACTCTACTGAACACTGCTGAGGAAGGACTCTACTGAACACTGCTGAGGGAGGACTCTACTGAACACTGCTGAGGAAGGACTCTACTGAACACTGCTGAGGAAGGACTCTACTGAACACTGCTGAGGAAGGACTCTACTGAACACTGCTGAGGAAGGACTCTACTGAACACTGCTGAGGAAGGACTCTACTGAACACTGCTGAGGAAGGACTCTACTGAACACTGCTGAGGAAAGGACTCTACTGAACACTGCTGAGGAAGGACTCTACTGAACACTGCTGAGGAGGACTCTACTGAACACTGCTGAGGAAGGACTCTACTGAACACTGCTGAGGAAGGACTCTACTGAACACTGCTGAGGAAGGACTCTACTGAACACTGCTGAGGGAGGACTCTACTGAACACTGCTGAGGGAGGACTCTACTGAACACTGCTGAGGAAGGACTCTACTGAACACTGCTGAGAAAGGACTCTACTGAACAATGCTGAGGGAGGACTCTACTGAACACTGCTGAGAAAGGACTCTACTGTTCTACTGAAACCTGCTGAGGAAGTATGGAAGCAAAAGAGTGACAGAAGTAATTTAGTTTATCAGACACCGATTTTATAGCATTGAAAATAATTACTTTGAAAATCATGTATCTGATTTTTTTCAGACACCGAATTATAGCATTGAAAATAATTACTTTGAAAATCATGTATCTGAATTTGTTTGCTCCGAATGTACCTATGTGAAATAAAAATGTGGTGTATACATTTCGATAAAATTGCGATGTAGCATTGTCCGGGCTACCCAGACAGGATAAGCAATCGAGCCTGAATGCAATCAAACTGACTTCTGGCCTATCACTGCACGGCTTTGTCAGTCATGTGATCACAACAACCTGGGAAGCCGGCTCCGGTAAGTAGTCAGTTTGTGCTGTTTATTTTACAAGCAGTGAGGCTCGACAGCATTTGCATTTCTGTGTTCCGTGTTGCAATAATAGGAACGATGTCAACAAAATGGTATTTTATTACCGCTTTCCTCCCGACGACAAAGAGAAGGTGGCTGAAGTTGATACGGTAAGTTTGATCTCAATGATAAACAATAACAGTTAACAGGTAGGCTAAACAGGCTAGTGCCAGGCTAACATCAGGCTAGGCTAACATTAGGTACTAGTTAGGTAACGTTAGCTAGTGCTAAACGCTGATAACGTTGGTAACGTTAGTTTAC
>NC_140173.1:36391525-36421525 GCF_963971535.1 Notolepis coatsorum | reverse complement strand
ACATTGGATTGTATTTTGGACTTCGCTCTCTGTGTCTATTTTGCACCGAAGATATTTTTCACTTGGGATTGTGTTTTGGAACATTGCTCACTGTGTGTGTTTACACGAAGATTAGTTCACTTGGATAACTTTTGTTTTTGGGTACAAGTCACCTTTCCTGTTCTCCTGCTCGTTCTACCTGCACCCTGTGTTGACTCGCTCCCTCTCTCTCTCTCTCTCGGTCCTGCATCACCTCGGAGATTCTGCCAAGAGAAGTCTGCAGAGCGGCTCTGACGTCAGCATCTGCTACCCCCTACTACCACCTCGGGAGAAGCTGCAGAGCAGCAGAACATTTCCTCCTTGCTTGTTTTCCAGTCTTGTTTAGACTCTTCCTATTCTATGCTGTTTAATTAGTCTCAATAAACAAGCCCCTGTTTTTGGCAACTCTGAATCCTACTCTCTTGTGTCGTTGCGTTTGGGTCGGTGTCAAACCATAACAATATGTACAACGACACAATGATCAAACACCTTATAAATACTATTGTCATGTCCATAAGTTCCCTGGCAGAATACTTGTGAGGACAAGGGTATACAAGGAGGAGAGAAGCACAACAATAGCTACCAAGCTAAGCTACCTTAGCTTCTAACGGTGTATACACAATATGTACAACGACACAATAATTTACATTATTACATATGGTAACGTGGTTGTGGCTTTTTACAATAGTGGTTAGCTTTAGAGATGGATGGCTATGATCACGGAGCAATAGTGCTGTTAGGTGCAAACAGATACAGCTTCATTCATCACTCGGCTAGTAGTAGCAAGGCTCTCTGCCTGCCATTAGCTGTGTGGACTCTCAGGCGTAAGCGGGGTAAGGGGGCGTGCTAGCGTAGGGTCACGTGGGCGTAGTGGCCAATCAGGCCAACCCGGAAACCGAAATCCGACTAAATCCGTTGCGGAAGTGATACACGCGGCCAGGCCAGTGTTTCTAGTTGCACCAGCGCATAGTTAGATAACCTAGGTGGGGAACACCAGGAGATCACTGCAACTCACACAAGTTGGAGAACTATCTCTCTCTCTTTCTCTCTTGCTCTCACACACACACAAAGGGAGCCGCATGTGATTGGTGGAGGCGGATCCTTACGAGAAAACTGCTAATCATTGACACATGCTAGCCTGTAATAATCCCCCCAGAAAAATGTACTTTGCATTTGATATATTGCAAATATATGCCATTACACACACTGGCATTTAAAGGGTTAGAATTATAAAATTAATATGTGGTGTTATGATCAGGGCTGAAGTTGAATAAAATATTTATTTATCAATACAAAAAAATGAAAATCCATAAAAATCTGTGTTGTTGCTAATCATACATATGCTAGCCTGTTTTTTACAATAATTTGTGATGCCATCACAAACACTGGCATTTAAGGGTACAAATAAAAAAAAATCCTGCACCAGAATGCAGGAAATGAAGTCTTTGTAACAAAAGAAATCCTGGTGGGCTGTGGCCTGACTGGGGCTATATTTCCTGGCCTGAATGATTTCCCCAGTCCGGCCTGGTTAAAAGCCTCCAATGCTTATTAGTGTGTGTGCGTTTGAACGTTTGCATGTTTCAACCATACATTTCCATTTAAAATGTTTTATTTTTTGGGTCGCGGCCTGAAAGTTTGGGAACCCCTGGTCTAGCCTGTACCCCCCAGACATGTATCCTATCAGCTTATCAGCCTATCAGCAGGTAAAAAATCGCATTGAGCCATGGATGCACACTGAAATACTGACCGCTATGAAAGCAGAGACAAAAAATTCTCTGAGTTTCGTAAAAGTCAGTCAAAGCTTACCAAAAGCACGAGCAGTGAACTCCAAGACCACGTGACTGAACTCAAACTAGAAAGAAACAGACTAAGAAATGACGTAAACTCCATGATCAAAACTGCTAAAAAAAAATTCATCAATGACAAAACCGAGGAAAACAAAAATAAACCACGTGAACTTTGGAAATTACTCAACAATCAACTAGGCTGCAGTAAAAAACTCAAAACCAGGTTCTCAAACATAAACATAAAGACGGACAACATGCTCATCACAGACAAGCTGGATGTAGCCAATTACTTAAACACTTTCTTCACAAACATAGCCACAACACTGGTAAACAAACTACCCTCCCACTCAGGGCAGTATGGGGTAGAACACATAGTAGCATACTACAAGAACCTAGGCGTCCACAAGACGACTTCAAACTGGAAATAGTAACTACAGATGAGGTACTCAAAAAACTGAGCGCCCTCCAACCAAACAAGGCCACTGGCCATGACAACATCCCCTCCAAATTCCTCAGAGACTCAGCAGCAGCCATCACCCCAGTCATCACACATAATAAACCTCTCCATAAAACAGGGACACGTCCCCAAGGACTTCAAATTGCGAGAGTAACACCCTGCACAAAAAAGGGCAGCAAATTAGACCCGGGTAACTACCGCCCTGTTTCTATCCTTACATCCATCTCGAAAGTCATGGAAAAAATAGTATACGAACAGATCGAAAAGTACCTCGCGGAAAAAAATCTAATCTACGAATTCCAATCTGGCTTCAGACATCCCACTCCACTGACACATGCCTTCTCTACTTGAACGACCACATCAAACAAGAGGTGGACGCGGGCAAATACTGCGGCATGGTCATGCTGGACCTACAAAAGGCCTTCGACACTGTCAATCACACCATTCTGATTGACAAGCAAAAGCAATTGGTTTTGATAGTTTATCAGTGAGCTGGATACAATCCTACCTGGAGGGGAGGGAACAGATGGTGGAAGTAACGGTACACTATCCCCCCCCCTCACAGTGAGCTGTGGTGTTCCACAAGGAAGCATACTAGGACCGCTACTATTCCTAATTTATTTTTATTAAATGACATGTCGTCAGCTTGTGACTGCAACTTGTTCCTGTTTGCGGACGACTCAGCCTGCTGGTCTCTGACAAGAACAAGTTACAGGTTGAAAAAGCCCTCAGCTCGGAACTAGGCAAAATCTGCATATGGCTCGCCGACAACAAACTATCATTACACATGGGCAAAACAGAGTCCATTCTCTTCGGTTCAAATAACAAACTCAGCAAGACCGACGGCTTCTCGGTTACAGTGGGTGACAATATTATCACAAGGAAAGATGAAATTACCTACCTGGGTTCATCCTAGAGGCTAATCTTTCCTGTGACAAAATGGCATCCAATGTAATAAAAAAAGTCAACCAACGAACGCGATTCTTGTACCGGATCTCCTCTCTGGTAAACAAGAATACCCTGAAGACTCTAGCAGGAGCACTCATTCAAGGTACTACGACTATGCTTGCACCTCATGGTACCAAAGCACCTCAAAGGCACTAAAAACAAATTACAAACATCTCAAAACAAGCTAGTCAGACTACTACTTGACCTGACTCCTAGAACCCACCTCACCCCTGCCCACTTTGACAACCTAGGATGGCTTAGAGTAGACGACAGAGTACAGCAACTTGCAATGGGCCTGGTCTACAAGATACACTACGCGACCAAGGTACCCATGTACATGTCAAAATACTTCTCAAAGTCAGTGAATACCACGATCACAACACCAGAGGGAGCTCCACAAATCATGTAAAACCCAGATTCGGCTCAAACAAGGGACTAAACACGTTTCGCAATTATGCCACATCAATGTGGAACGCCCTGCCTAAAGCTGTAAAGGAATGTGAATCACTACCCACCTTCAAAAACACTCTCAAAAAACACCTACGTGAGACTGCAATTCGAAACTGGCCCCTACAAATGTCCTAACCTAGTTGTACAGTAAATGACCAAGTAAGGCTTTGTCAATATTCCAATGTACAGTGTAAATGTGTGTGTGTCCCTTTCCCAACCCCCCCCCCCCCCCCCACCTCCAATGTACAGCCCTCACCCAACCCACCCAACCCCACCCCACCCAACCAACCTCCTCCAATGTACAGTTTCTATGCCAAATGTATATACACTCCTTTTCTGGACACTTTGTATCACAAACAGTACTGTATTTGCAAATCTGATATGTCATAAATGTATAGATGTAGCAGTACTGTCTATCTGTATGTCATGTATGTCATATATGTTATGATGAATTGAAAATGGGGACCCTGATGTAAACAAGACGAAAGTCTTTCTCTGGTCTGCATCCCCTTAACAATTGTATGTATTGAGCTGTACTGTACTGTACCCATTCTGCAATCTGTTAATAAACTTTTCAATCAATCAATCAATTCAATCGCGCCCGGCTTCCATCATAAACATCATATTTCAACGCACAGCGCATTACGCACTGATTGGCTGCGACGGATACAGCGATGAAACAGTGACGCGCACTCAGAGCGCTATTGCGTCTAGCCCGGGCCGAGAAATACGGCTAGCCAGGAGAAATGCAGCTATCACTTAGTGAGTCACTTCCTGTTCAGGAAACGATTATTTTTTATTTGAATATTAACGTTATATTGTGCATTGGAAACACAAACATACTTAAATGAGTAAATATTATTCATTTAAACATGTTTATATTATTTATAGGGCTATAAAACAAAAAAACAAAACAATTATTTTTCTTGTTCTTCTCTCTTTTAACCAGGGGGGGCGGCGCCCGAGCGCCCCTAGTGGCGAGCCGCCACTGGTGTAGTGTAACGTGTTGTTGTGATGCAGCTATTTGTCTTAGAGCGTGACGGCAAGTTCTTTCGACGGTTAAGCTTAGGCACTCTTTCAAAGTTGGTTAAGGTTAGAGTTTGTCTTAGAGCATGGCGATAGAACACCAGGTAGTTTGCAGGCTGTTTGATGCGGAAATGGACAAAGGACACAGCTCCTCACTCACACTCTTGTTGGCTAACAACAAGCTTATATGGATGCAGTGTGCCGGACATGCATGGACAATGGACATCAACACAGTCTGGACAGTGGAGTGGATATACTTTATCAAGCCCTTCTGCCTGCTGGACCACTGTGCGTTTCAACTTAACAAGGTATAGTTGCGATATATCTCTCTCTCTCTCTCTCTCTCTCTTGCTCTCTCTCTCGCTCTCTCTCTCTCTCTCTGTCTCTCTCTGTCTCTCTCGCTCTCTCTCTCTCGCTCTCTCTCTCTCTCCTCTCTCTCTCTCTCTCTCTCTCTCTCTCTCTCTCTCTCTCTCTCTCTCTCTCTCTCTCTCTCTGTCTCTCTCTTCTCTCTCTGTCTCTCTCTCTCTCTCTCTCTCTCTCTCTCTCTCTCTCTCTCTCTCTTCTCTCTCTCTCTCTCTCTCGCTCTCTCTCGCTCTCTCTCTCTCTCTCATCTCTCTCACTCTCTCTCTGATTGTGTAGGGCATATTGGAAGCGGCTGCATTTGACTGACTGCGATCATATTGATTGATGGCAATGGTGATAGCTGTACCTAATTAAATATAAATAATGCGTGGTACATGTTTGCAAAATGTTTGGTATAGCGCCCCCATGGAGAAGAATGTACGGGCCGCCACTGGCTCGGTGCACACTCTTTCCATCATGAGCTGCCATAACACCCCATCCCTATTTGCATCACCCCTCAGTGGAAGCCCCTGGCGCCCGAGGGGAGGTATAGGGAACAGACTCAGTTAACTCTTCAATACCTGATGCTGAGGCTGAACCTGTCCGTCTCTGTCTCTCTCTGACGTTTATCAGATTTAGTGGGACTGTCACTGGGACCGGCGGGACGTTTCGAAAATAAATCTGATATTTTTCTTTCTGCGAGTGAGACATTCTGTGCTAGCAAAGTCTGACTACTAGCTAAAATCGACTGACTGCGCAAGCACTGTATCACAGTAGCTCAGTGGTTCGTGGCGCGTGGGAAGGGCAGGAGACGGGAGGTGAATACAATTAGTTGTTTCACCTGTCATTCAATCAGTCTGTGACAGTCTGTCATCACTCGAAAATCGACTTGGTTTTAAACGTATGATTGTGTACATACAGTAGTGTAATGAATGAATGAAAACTTTATTTAACAGATTGGAGAATGGCTACAATACAGTACGGCCAGGGCCGCCTGGGAGAAATGCGAGGCCCTGTGCGAGATTTAACGCGAGGCCCCCCCCCCCCCCCCCCCCCCCCAAAAGGTTAAAAAAAAAGAAAAAATAAAAATTATATACAGGGGCATGATACAGTCAACATATAGCAAAAGAGAGAGCGAGAGAGAGCTCCCGTTCTACAGTCAATATACAGTGTACAGAGAGAGAGAGAGAGAGACACATTGGAAAGAAATTGAAATGCTATTTGGCCCTAAACAGAGAGTACACAGTGGCAGAATACCTGAGCACTGTGACTGAAGATCCTTGACTATGTACAGACTCAGCGAGCACAGCCTAGCCATCGAGAAAGGCCGCCATAGGCAGACTGTGTGTGTTAGAAAGAGAGAGAGAGAGAGAGAACATGTGTGTTTGTCATGTGTGTGTGTGTTAGAGAGAGAGCATGTATGAGAGATCCAAAAGGACAAAGATCAACACTTAAATCCAAGAGAGAGAGAGAGAGAGAGAGAGAGAGAGAGAGAGAGAGAGAGAGAGAGAGAGAGAGAGAGAGAGAGAGAGAGACACACATTGGAAAGAAATTGAAATGCTATTTGGCCCTAACAGAGAGTACACAGTGGCAGAATACCTGAGCACTGTGACTGAAGATCCTTGACTATACAGACTCAGCGAGCACAGCCTAGCCATCGAGAAAGGCCGCCATAGGCAGACTGTGTGTGTTAGAAAGAGAGAGAGAGAGAGAGCATGTGTGTTAGAGAGAGAGCATGTATGAGAGAGAGAGAGAGAGAGCATGTGTGTGTGTTAGAGAGAGAGCATGTATGAGAGATCCAAAAGGACAAAGATCAACACTTAAATCCAAAGAGAAGAGGGTCTATACCAGAGAAACCAAAGCAGCAAGGACATCAGCTAAATAGGCTAGCCAAGTACTGTGACACCAGGCCACACACAGCTTTGGCCAACGGCCCAACGCTACCCAAGCTACACAAACGACCAAGACATTCACACACAGCACATGTCGTATCTCCAAATGTTGTGAAGTAGCATATGTTTTGCCTGGAAAAAAACATCGTTATTAACAAAACATTCGGGAGGGGAAGGAAGATAGAGTGGGGTAATGTCATGACATTTTCATTAATCTTACCTGCACCAAGGAACGCAGGGCGAAAGGCCGTAACACAGGTCTCCACGTTGACGAAAGGCCTCTCGCTGTCGGGACAAAAATAAGCTGCTGCCAGAGCCTTGTCATGGTGCAGGCCCGACTACATCTTCTGTCAAAGATGATGTCGTAGTCAGAGTGCCAGAACCCCCTGCTATTCTCACGGCTAATGTCAATGGTCGTGGCACAAGCTAACAGCTAACTCAAGGCTAACTGATAGCATCAAACGAACGTTCCCAGCCGAGCGCAGCCGGCAGTTAACGTCGAAGCTAAACAGCTAACTGGCTAACAGTTAGCTCAACCAGGCTATCGCTAACCATTAGCTAACGCAGAAGCAAGCTATGCGGCTACATACAGCCAGGTGCTGACACCAGGCACACACCGTTAGCTACTAGTAGTACTATTAGCTAGTCGGCCAGTTTAGCTCCAGAGAGTGAGAGAGAGAGAGAGAGAGAGCGATGTCCACGGCGGGAATAGAATAGAGTTAATAGAATAGGTTAAAAACTCACCAAACGTCCAAGAGGATGGAGACAACCGCGTGGAGTTGACGAAGTTCATCTGCCAAACGACCATCCTCTTCATCCTTGGCTGCAGGTTAGCTAACGCTAGATAGCCTTTAGCTAAGCTAGCTACTAGCCGACATCATCATGGGCCATGGCTATATCCCGACTGGCGACTGCATCATGACAAGGCTCCGGCCATTTGTCCCGCCTTTCGTCAACGTTCCTTGGTGACTGACCGACTGATAATGACCGACCTTGGCTGGCATAACTAAACATAATAGTCAAAAGCTGCACGCGCGAAATATTCAAACGCAGCTGACTCTTCTTCTTCTTCTTCGTTTAAGTTTCCGGCGGCGTACTATGATGTAAGTAACCACTCCCTTCGTTGAAACCTGTCTGCTGCAGAGCACCAGAGCTCCAATAGTGACCCAGGTGCAGACCCAGGAACAAGTCAGACACATTCTACAAACGTGTCTAATGTGAAATATATAAGCATATAAGCAAAACTAGATTTTAGGTATGTGATGAAAAAGGGCCTCGCGGGAAGGGGGGCCTCAAAAAAAAAAAAAAAAAATAATAATAATAATAATAATAATAAATAAAAATGTTGAAAGAGTGCCTAAGCTTAACCATCGACCCTGTGCGACCGCACTGCTCGCACACCCCCTGAGGCGGCCCTGAGTACGGCTCAATACACACAATATTAAAATGGTGAAGTGCTTTGAGCAGGATACACTTATAATATACAGTGTTACAGTTATACAGTTACAGTATATACAAATATATAAATACTGTTGGAGCACCCCCCGCACCCCCCCTTCCAACGTGCCTGGTCTCGGTGCACTTCCAACCGAACCCGACGCGACTCGTACGCTGTGAGAATGCAATCGACTTAACAAACCGACACAACTCACTTGCCGTACTGTATACGCGCTGCATGATGACGCTTTCGCATTGAATTGTGGGCGGGATCAGGTTGTAGTCTTTAGGCTAGATCGGTAAAGTTAACGTGCTATAGACCACCGCAACACTTCCGGGATTCTGAAATCGGGGAGGAGATAGCGGGGGGAGCAAATGAATGAATGTGGATGAGAGCCGTAATGTACGTGGTTGCAGATACGGCTGTGGGGGTGCTGCAGACATGATCGAATAGACTTGTATAGACTCTCTCTGTCTCTCTCTTTGTCTCTAAGTATTTCTCTATGTCTCACTCTCTCTGTTTCTCTCTTTGTCTCTAAGTATTTCTCGATGTCTCACTCTCTCTTTGTCTCTTTAAGTGTTTCTCTACGTCTCACTCTCTCTTTGTCTTTAAGTGTTTCTCTACGTCTCACTCTCTCTTTGTCTTTAAGTATTTATCTATGTCTCACTCTCTCTTTGTATCTTTAAGTGTTTCTCTATGTCTCACTCTCTCTTTGTCTCTCTAAGTATTTCTCTACGTCTCACTCTCTCTTTGTATTTAAGTGTTTATCTATGTCTCACTCTCTCTTTGTCTTTAAGTATTTATCTATGTATCACTCTCTCTTTGTCTCTTTAAGTATTTATCTATGTCGCACTCTCTCTTTGTCTCTCTAAGTATTTCTCTACGTCTCACTATCTCTTTGTCTTTAAGTATTTCTCTACGTCTCACTCTCTCTTTGTCTCTTTAAGTGTTTCTCTATGTGTCACTCTCTCTGTCGCTCTCTTTGTCTCTAAGTAGTTCTCTACGTCTCACTCTCTCTTTGTCTTTAAGTATTTCTCTATGTCTCACTCGCTCTTTGTCTCTCTAAGTATTTCTCTACATGTCACTCTCTCTTTGTCTTTAAGTATTTCTCTATGTCTCACTCTCTCTTTGTCTCTTTAAGTGTTTATCTACGTGTCACTCTCTCTGTCTCTCTCTTTGTCTCTAAGTATTTCTCTATGTCTCACTCTCTCTGGGCTAGATCCACAAAGAATGGATTGCATGGTGCTAATTGCACCCTTACTTACAATTCATTATGGATTGAAAATGGGGGACCCTGATGTAAACAAAACTAAAGACTTTCTCTGGTGAGTATTGTGAGTATTGTGTGTATTGAGCCGTACTGTATTGTACCCATTCTGTAATCTGTTAATACAATTTTAATTCAATCAATCACTGCGCAGTACAGAGGAATACAGATAATCTAATTACACACAACTGTACAAGGAGTCCCAGTGGTAGTGAGGGGTATTGTCAAGCAGGTGGGGGAAGAGGTCCATGAATGAGTGGAGGGAAAGGTGTTAGGACAGGTGGGGGTAGTCCAAGGGTATGTGAGGGGAACTGTCCATGAGAAAGCAGGGGAGGGGGTAGTCCATGCATAGGTGAGGGGGAAGTGAGGTGGAGGTATATGTCCAGGAATATGAGGGGGGGAAGTGGGCATGACCAGGTGGAACATAACAGGCACAGTGCTTAAATTCGGCACTATTGGCAGGTCTGCTCAAAATAATTTATTTGTGGATGACAAACAAATCCAATGACAAAATAAACAAAATACAATACGTAATAAACTAAATAAACACATTTGGCATCTGGATCGCGAGTTGGAGGACGAGGTCCAAACTCATCTTGCCCAACTGAATGGCAAGAACACAACACATGCAGCCAAGAAACACATTTGGCATCTCATATCCCAGTCTGTGAGCGCAGTTGGGATATCCAAACGTGGCAGTTTGGATTGCCAACGGAGGTGGAATCAAATTAAATGGGATATAAACTAAATTAAATATAGAACAATAGAATAGAATAGAATTATGAAATCAAATATAGGCCAGGGCTGGACAACTGTTAACAGGTTCAGCGCCAGAGGTCGCTGTGGGCGTATGGCCGTGTGTGCCAGCGCTTTGTTCAATGGGGATACATGCCGGTGTTTGCAGTGCTAAAAATATATTTAAATGTATAGCTATGGATCTAATAATATAGTCGATTGTCAATGAGTTTATTCCGGTCAATATGCAAAAAACAGATACTTTTTTCATCCATACGTTTCCATTTTATACCGTGGTGAATATGAGTATAGTTTTAGAGTAATTCTGTGTAAACCCCGGAAACGCCGCCAAACTGCGTTTTACTGCATTTCACTATAAATCGTGCCATTCCTCGCCTGGATCAATAATCACTCTGAAATCAACGCTAGAATATCTGTATTATGTTTCATCATGCATGCATGAAAGGGTGGGGGGGGGGGGGGTTCTATGCTTCGATCGTCACCAACGGAATACATTACAGTACATTACAGACACATGCTCCGATCCTGGGGAAGGAATTATCGGATCAACGCAAGATTGATAACATTATAGCCCTTACCTTGTCTATGATGTACTGCTAAAAGAATATTCCAATTATCTGATCGCCATTCCAAGTACTGATCGTGATCGTGTTTCCAACATAATCCAGCATTGAACATGAATGGGGGGGGGGTGACCCTCGTCAATGCATCCCTTATAACTGCTTGCCCTGCCTGAGTAGTTATACCCTGCCCGCACGCCGCAGCTCGGCCCAGACACCAAGCCACATCGTTTCAAATGGAGTGAAATAGTGGCCGCAAGGCGTTAGGCGGTGGTATTGGATGTTTGCGACCTCAGACCCATTCCCAATGATAACATCAGGCTGGATGGATGAATTATGAATGGAAATAGCGAATATAAGAAATAACGACCAAAACTCAACTTTTCTCGGGTTTGGCGCTCAAGCGATGGCGAGTTAACCCGACTTATGTCGGGTCTCGCATCCATTGTGTTAATAAAGAGGTTGAATACAATTAAATAGGATATAAACTAAATTAAATATAGCACAATAGAATATAGTACAATTATAAGTAAAAAAAATTATTGGAATAGTGCATGACAAACATATGCAATGATGAAAGATAATGACAAAAACAAAGGATGCAATGTGTCATGAATATACAAATTAAGCAAGCTCTATACATTACGAAGTAAACTAAATACAATACGAAATAAACGGAATACTAATGGTGAAAAATACTGTTATGTCTATGCCTCATTTCGGGTTTATTTTCCCCCTTCCTGATATCTGCCAACAGCGCTGTCAGGTGCAAACTGCTCCGCGAGCAAACTGCGCTGGAGCAGATCAGGAGCAAACTGCACACCTATCGGCGTGTCTGCGCTAGTATCTCATCCGCGCAATGTCCTTAGTGAATGCCTCACAAAGACGGAGCAGATACCGAGCACTAAACTTGCACAGTTAATTAAGGGTGCAATTAGCACCGCGCAATCCATTCTTTGTGAATTCGCCCCTTAGTCTTTATCTATGTCTCACTCTCTCTGTCTCTCTCTTTATCTCTATGTCTCACTCTCACTGTATCACTCTCTGTCTCTCTCTTCCTCTCTAAGTCTTTTTCTATGTCACACTCTTTCTGTATCTCTCTTTGTCTCTAAGTCTTTCTCTACGTCTCACTCTCTCTCTGTCTCTATCTTTGTTTTTTTTTCTCATGTCTCCTACGTTTCTCCCTAAATCTCTAAATCTCAGTCTTCTTTTGCAACTTACAGCAATCATCTCAGTCTCTTTGTCTCTCTGTCTCTCGCTCTCTCTAAATCTTCCTCTATCTTTAAATCTCTCCGTCTCTTATTAAATCTCTCTCTCTCTCCCTCTCTCTATTCCTTTCTCTCGTCTTTAGCGAAAGTAAACAATGCCTGAATCAAAGCCCTCCTTGAAATAGGCCACCCAACCCAGCAGGTTGTTAAGTGAAATCTGTGAATGATGATGTAAACTTGAAGAAAACACCTAACTATTTTCAACGTGTCCCTACAAGCCACCCTGTCTGCCGGATCAAAGGCGTCCTCTGCATTGTACAAAAGCCCCGTGATATTAGTGTCAGCAGATCTAGCAGAGGAGAGAAGCACAACTTGTTCAGATGAATAGTTTTCTTCACTCAATGATTGACACAAAAGGAATGTGTCTATTCAAGGCAGAAATGTTTTACAGAGAGCTGAATATCGCCGCTGATGAGACCGGATTTGTCCGTAAACTGAACCTCCCAGGGACTAGAAACGTATACATTGTTTTCAGGTCAACTCAGCTCACATCTTTTCTTTTTTAAATAATAAAATGGGTTTTAACAGAATTCATCCGCATAGGCTATTTCCTGTTCCACCCCTTAGGGTCGGTACCGACCCCAAAATGACATTATGGTCATAAATCAGTTTTGCATATTTTTTGAGATTTTTTCATCAAACGTTTTCAAGTATTAACATCACTAACATGTCACAAAAGCATGTAGAATGTATATTATCATCAATACGTTAGTTTAGCAATAGGTTAAAAGTGCCATTAGATAGTTTTAAGTTTTCGATTTCGTCTATTCCAAGATCGAAACGGAAATGGTCATTTTTAACCATGGGAATTGTAGTCTTTTTGCGGCCATTGTGTAGAGGACATGCATAGCTGTCGACCAGCGTTGGAATTTTTCCAAACTACACTTCCTGTCAGACACTGTGGGGGTTCAAAGTTCAGCGTTCTGAATGAATCATATCAATAACTGTTATGATTCACGATAATAAGCCACAAAAGGTAACGTTTTTGACAAATATTGAAACGCAGTTAGTTTCTCCTCCCTATTGTTAGCATGTAGGAACAATTAGATCTGAAATTTGTTTCAAAACGGTTGCACTGTGGGGAAAATAAAAAAGTACACTAGATTACAGTAGATCATTATCTGTTCTTATGCACGCCTGGTGATACTAAATCCAAATTGAACTCGGGCATTTGAAAGATAATATATGTATATATATTAGAGCTGGGCCGTTAACGGCGTTAACGTGCTGCGTTAACGCGATGCTAGTATTGCGCGATAATATAATTTACGCAGTTAATCTAAAATTGTATTTGTATTTTTATTTATTTTTTTACATTTTTTTTTGTACCTTTATTTACCCAGGGTAGGTTCGCTGAGCACAGATGCTCTTTTTCAGGAACGCCCTGCTTCACATTCACACAGTTCCATTCACACCTGGGAGCTGCCCAGTACAACCACAGTTGACACCATTGGCCACTGAGCAACTCCACTGGAGTAGTTGATTTGCATTGGCAGGGTTTGGCCCTGTCTGGCACCCAACGGGGAAAATATTATTGGCACTATAAGTAGACACCGCTACATAAAACAAGCTGGTCTGCCTGAGTGACTGGTGGAAGAAGGAGAAATAGAGATTGGACTGATTGAGTCAAGCCATGTCACATAGTTCAAGTTTCAAGTTAGACCGCGCTCTCAAGATACGACACTGGGTGCTGAAATCCCATTAAGTATTATATAAAAGAAGCAGTGAAGCCAGACCAGCACTCTCAGGTTCAAAATTTAATGGCAGCCTGAAACAAACATGTTTCGGAAATATGTATTCCTTCTTCAGTGTTATAGCTTGCAATGGACTTGCAGTCAAGATAATGGTTATATACACACAGGTGGTTAATTGGCAGGAAATGACATCACAGCGCAGGTGTGCCTGAGTCTATTGGTCCTCAATGACAAAAGAAAAGACCTATCTAAGTAGAGTCTGTTAGTAAATACAAATTATACAAATATACCATGTATAAAAGACATATAAAAAGGCATAAAAAACACAAAAGCAAAAGCAAAAATTGCATTACATTACCCTACCAGAAACTTGCTATGTAACATGCCCGTAGTTTATAGGGCTAATTTAGCCCCTATACTTTTTTCTTTTTTCTTTTAAGCATCAAAGGATAAACATACCTCTTGCAGGAAACAACCACTTGGATTAAACCATATAGATAAAAGGTACTTAAAGGAAACAGGTTAAAACGTTCTCTTCATTCATTCCTCTAGGTTCTATGCAATCAAACAGGTGGATATAATAACATTCCCGTTGTAACAGTAACTTATGTCTGTCTCCCCCTCTCGCGGGCCTGTTGACTAACTCAAGTCCCATGTATCTGAGATCGTTAACGGTATGTTTACACCTGGAAAAGTGTCTAGCTACTGACGACTTTATATCTGAATTTCTCACTGAACACTTATGTTCACTGATTCTTGTTTTAAAGGCTCTGGTTGTCTTCCCCACATAAGAAAAATCACACGGGCATTTTAGTAGATACACAAGATTGGCTGAATTACACGTGATACGCCCTTTAACAGGTATTTTTTTGTTCGTTTTCGGGTGCGTGTAAAATTTCTCTTTGATCATGCCTTGACACTGTACACAGGCTTGACATGGAAATTTTCCATCAGGGATATTAGACAAAAAATGTGTAGGTTTCCTTACGGGCAAGTCGGTTTTAACTAATAGGTTGGATAAATTCGCTTGTCTTTTATAAAAGTAATTAGGCGAATGTTGAAACGCTGTCCCTATTATTGGATCCGACTGTAGAATATGCCAATATTTATTGACAATGCTCCGTATGCCTTTCGTAATGGGGCTAAAAGTGGACACGAAAGATACTTTGTCTGTGTTTTCTTTTTTCTTTTTGGGGATAAACAACGAGGCCCTATCAATCAGCTTGGTTTTATTCAGGGCTTTACGTGTCAAATCGACACTATAGCCTCTGTCATGAAAACTGCTTCTTAGAACTTCTGCTTGTGCAGTAAATCTATCTTCAGTGTCGCAAATTCTCCTATAACGGAGTATTTGGCTGAAAGGTAGACTATTTTTCAAGGCAGGAGTGTGGTAACTGGAATAATGTAAGAATGAGTTACGGTCTGTCTCCTTTTTGAAGACCTCTGTATGTAAAGAAATACCATCCGGGGCTTTCTTGATCAAAACATCTAGGAAAGGTAAAGTATGTATATCAGACTTTAATGTAAACTTTATAGTTTCTCTGCAGGTGTTCAAGTACTCAAGGAAGGCTTCAAGATCAGACGATGTACCAGACCAAATAAAGAACATATCATCGATATATCTCATATAGGATTTGACGAATTTCTCAAACGGGTTATTATTAAAAATGTGGTCAGACTCATACTTGGACATGTACAGATTGGCTAGGTTCACAGCGGCTGGGGAGCCCATGCTGAGGCCTCTGTTTTGCAAGTAGTATTTATCTTGGAATCTAAAATAATTCCGAGTTAGTACTAGGTCGGCTAGATTAACTAGCGCTTCTGTGGAGGGGAGTAATTCCTCTCTCGAGTTTAGATAAAAACTCAGTGCGTCCAGCGCGTCAGCATGTGGAATGCTGGGGTATAAACTGACTACGTCTATGGTAACTAATAAGTCCAAGGGACTAATATTACAGGTCGAAAGTTTGTTAAAAAATGTAGTAGTGTCTTTCAAATAACCACGCTGAGAAGAGGCCAAATCCTTAATATGCGAGTCAACAAATTGCGAGATTTTTTCTGTAGCGGAACCTATACCAGAGACGATCGGTCGACCAGGAGGGTTAACCAGATCCTTATGGATCTTCGGTAAAGTGTAAATAATAGGCGTAACTGGGTACTCTACGAACATAAACTTAAATTCATTTTCTGTAATCACCTCTGCCAATCTAAGGCTTTTAAGGGTAGTCTTAATTTCCGCGGAAAATTTAAATACTGGGTCTGTATTTAAAAGGGTATAAACCTCAATATCGTTCAATTGTCTATTGATCTCGGATACATACAAACTCTTATTTTGGAGCACGATTCCGGAACCTTTATCGGCTTTCCTAAAAATTAAATCATCGTTCTTAATAAGATCCTTGAGAGCTGCTGACTCTGATTCTAATAAATTAGGGTAAAGGTGGGCTTTGTGACTGGTTTCACATAATTTAAGGACATCAAGTTGTACCAATCTGCAGAATGTCTCCACTGAGGGTGGGTTGAGATGAGGGGTAAACACGCTGCGTGGTTTAAATACCTTTCTTTTGGAGCAAATGGTATCCGGCTCTGTTTCTGGCCTTTCATCAACATCATCACATATAGGCACATTTTCATTAGTAACATATTGAGTTCTCTTATCCAAACCTCTGGCATAAAATGCTCTTAACTTAATGTTTCTAAAAAACTTAAATAACTCAACTTTGGTGGTAAAGGAGTCCGCTTTCCGAGCCGGGACAAACGATAAACCTTTAGAGAGGATATTGTGATGTGGGTCGCTCAAATGTGCGTCAGAAATGTTTACTATATTAGAATCAATGTTAGAATCAATGTTTATCACCGGAACCGTGGATTTCTTTCTTTGGCTCCTCCTCGTCTTCCTACGGGATCCCTCGCCGGTCTGGGAGGGAGAGGAGCGTCCTGCTCTCCGCGAAAATTCGACTGGCTTCGAAGAGGGTATCTGCCTTGAGAGGGCGTCTCGTCTGAGCTCGCCGCTGTGGAGGAAGAATCAGAATGCCGTTGTTGGTCTCTAGGCTGCCAATTCTGCCTACGGTTCCTGGAGTGGGGATGATGGAGCCATGGATACACCATTTGCGTTGCGTAATCTTGCTCATCTCTTCTCCTCTTAGCTCTCTTGTGCAGTTCGATGTCCAATTTGTACTTGTCGAGCTTCTGGTGTACTGACTCGAGCATTTCGGTCAGCTGGTCAGGCGTTAAAACCGTTTTGATTTCAGCCTCTAACGAGGAAAGTTCAGCTCTGACCTTGGCTAATTTGGAGCCTTCGTTATCAATAATCAAGAGCATTAGATCCATGGAGCACTTGTAAAGGATCGAACACCACTTGTCACAAAATTCAGGAGATTCTCTTCCTAGTGTGGGTTCCTTGGAGATACGCAGGCCCCTCGGAATGATGTCATCCTGCCAGTATTTGGTAAGGGTCGTACCATGGAGCAGGGTACGAGTCTCTCTCTGCCGTAGTCTGGAAAGAGACAAGGCCAGTGCCTCTCTTCCTTTGGGTGGGGGTGCCGAACTCTCTGGCACTGGAAATAAGCGACATATTCTGTCACTATCCACTTTGGAATAAGCGTAGCCTTTGTTCTCCATTTTTCAGCGTAAGCTGCTAAATATGTAAAAAAAGAGAAAAAACTAAGGATTGGAGCCGCTGGTCTCAAAAGCTACCAGGGTAGCTATGAATCAAATGTCAAGTTAGACCGCGCTCTCAAGATACGACACTGGGTGCTGAAATCCCATTAAGTATTATATAAAAGAAGCAGTGAAGCCAGACCAGCACTCTCAGGTTCAAAATTTAATGGCAGCCTGAAACAAACATGTTTCGGAAATATGTATTCCTTCTTCAGTGTTATAGCTTGCAATGGACAATGGACTAACCATAAGGATCTGGTTAACCCTCCTGGTCGACCGATCGTCTCTGGTATAGGTTCCGCTACAGAAAAAATCTCGCAATTTGTTGACTCGCATATTAAGGATTTGGCCTCTTCTCAGCGTGGTTATTTGAAAGACACTACTACATTTTTGAACAAACTTTCGACCTGTAATATTAGTCCCTTGGACTTATTAGTTACCATAGACGTAGTCAGTTTATACCCCAGCATTCCACATGCTGACGCGCTGGACGCACTGAGTTTTTATCTAAACTCGAGAGAGGAATTACTCCCCTCCACAGAAGCGCTAGTTAATCTAGCCGACCTAGTACTAACTCGGAATTATTTTAGATTCCAAGATAAATACTACTTGCAAAACAGAGGCCTCAGCATGGGCTCCCCAGCCGCTGTGAACCTAGCCAATCTGTACATGTCCAAGTATGAGTCTGACCACATTTTTAATAATAACCCGTTTGAGAAATTCGTCAAATCCTATATGAGATATATCGATGATATGTTCTTTATTTGGTCTGGTACATCGTCTGATCTTGAAGCCTTCCTTGAGTACTTGAACACCTGCAGAGAAACTATAAAGTTTACATTAAAGTCTGATATACATACTTTACCTTTCCTAGATGTTTTGATCAAGAAAGCCCCGGATGGTATTTCTTTACATACAGAGGTCTTCAAAAAGGAGACAGACCGTAACTCATTCTTACATTATTCCAGTTACCACACTCCTGCCTTGAAAAATAGTCTACCTTTCAGCCAAATACTCCGTTATAGGAGAATTTGCGACACTGAAGATAGATTTACTGCACAAGCAGAAGTTCTAAGAAGCAGTTTTCATGACAGAGGCTATAGTGTCGATTTGACACGTAAAGCCCTGAATAAAACCAAGCTGATTGATAGGGCCTCGTTGTTTATCCCCAAAAAGAAAAAAGAAAACACAGACAAAGTATCTTTCGTGTCCACTTTTAGCCCCATTACGAAAGGCATACGGAGCATTGTCAATAAATATTGGCATATTCTACAGTCGGATCCAATAATAGGGACAGCGTTTCAACATTCGCCTAATTACTTTTATAAAAGACAAGCGAATTTATCCAACCTATTAGTTAAAACCGACTTGCCCGTAAGGAAACCTACACATTTTTTGTCTAATATCCCTGATGGAAATTTTCCATGTCAAGCCTGTGTACAGTGTCAAGGCATGATCAAAGAGAAATTTTACACGCACCCGAAAACGAACAAAAAAATACCTGTTAAAGGGCGTATCACGTGTAATTCAGCCAATCTTGTGTATCTACTAAAATGCCCGTGTGATTTTTCTTATGTGGGGAAGACAACCAGAGCCTTTAAAACAAGAATCAGTGAACATAAGTGTTCAGTGAGAAATTCAGATATAAAGTCGTCAGTAGCTAGACACTTTTCCAGGTGTAAACATACCGTTAACGATCTCAGATACATGGGACTTGAGTTAGTCAACAGGCCCGCGAGAGGGGGAGACAGACATAAGTTACTGTTACAACGGGAATGTTATTATATCCACCTGTTTGATTGCATAGAACCTAGAGGAATGAATGAAGAGAACGTTTTAACCTGTTTCCTTTAAGTACCTTTTATCTATATGGTTTAATCCAAGTGGTTGTTTCCTGCAAGAGGTATGTTTATCCTTTGATGCTTAAAAGAAAAAAGAAAAAAGTATAGGGGCTAAATTAGCCCTATAAACTACGGGCATGTTACATAGCAAGTTTCTGGTAGGGTAATGTAATGCAATTTTTGCTTTTGCTTTTGTGTTTTTTATGCCTTTTTATATGTCTTTTATACATGGTATATTTGTATAATTTGTATTTACTAACAGACTCTACTTAGATAGGTCTTTTCTTTTGTCATTGAGGACCAATAGACTCAGGCACACCTGCGCTGTGATGTCATTTCCTGCCAATTAACCACCTGTGTGTATATAACCATTATCTTGACTGCAAGTCCATTGCAAGCTATAACACTGAAGAAGGAATACATATTTCCGAAACATGTTTGTTTCAGGCTGCCATTAAATTTTGAACCTGAGAGTGCTGGTCTGGCTTCACTGCTTCTTTTATATAATACTTAATGGGATTTCAGCACCCAGTGTCGTATCTTGAGAGCGCGGTCTAACTTGACATTTGATTCATAGCTACCCTGGTAGCTTTTGAGACCAGCGGCTCCAATCCTTAGTTTTTTCTCTTTTTTTACATATTTAGCAGCTTACGCTGAAAAATGGAGAACAAAGGCTACGCTTATTCCAAAGTGGATAGTGACAGAATATGTCGCTTATTTCCAGTGTCAGAGAGTTCGGCACCCCCACCCAAAGGAAGAGAGGCACTGGCCTTGTCTCTTTCCAGACTACGGCAGAGAGAGACTCGTACCCTGCTCCATGGTACGACCCTTACCAAATACTGGCAGGATGACATCATTCCGAGGGGCCTGCGTATCTCCAAGGAACCCACACTAGGAAGAGAATCTCCTGAATTTTGTGACAAGTGGTGTTCGATCCTTGACAAGTGCTCCATGGATCTAATGCTCTTGATTATTGATAACGAAGGCTCCAAATTAGCCAAGGTCAGAGCTGAACTTTCCTCGTTAGAGGCTGAAATCAAAACGGTTTTAACGCCTGACCAGCTGACCGAAATGCTCGAGTCAGTACACCAGAAGCTCGACAAGTACAAATTGGACATCGAACTGCACAAGAGAGCTAAGAGGAGAAGAGATGAGCAAGATTACGCAACGCAAATGGTGTATCCATGGCTCCATCATCCCCACTCCAGGAACCGTAGGCAGAATTGGCAGCCTAGAGACCAACAACGGCATTCTGATTCTTCCTCCACAGCGGCGAGCTCAGACGAGACGCCCTCTCAAGGCAGATACCCTCTTCGAAGCCAGTCGAATTTTCGCGGAGAGCAGGACGCTCCTCTCCCTCCCAGACCGGCGAGGGATCCCGTAGGAAGACGAGGAGGAGCCAAAGAAAGAAATCCACGGTTCCGGTGATAAACATTGATTCTAACATTGATTCTAATATAGTAAACATTTCTGACGCACATTTGAGCGACCCACATCACAATATCCTCTCTAAAGGTTTATCGTTTGTCCCGGCTCGGAAAGCGGACTCCTTTACCACCAAAGTTGAGTTATTTAAGTTTTTTAGAAACATTAAGTTAAGAGCATTTTATGCCAGAGGTTTGGATAAGAGAACTCAATATGTTACTAATGAAAATGTGCCTATATGTGATGATGTTGATGAAAGGCCAGAAACAGAGCCGGATACCATTTGCTCCAAAAGAAAGGTATTTAAACCACGCAGCGTGTTTACCCCTCATCTCAACCCACCCTCAGTGGAGACATTCTGCAGATTGGTACAACTTGATGTCCTTAAATTATGTGAAACCAGTCACAAAGCCCACCTTTACCCTAATTTATTAGAATCAGAGTCAGCAGCTCTCAAGGATCTTATTAAGAACGATGATTTAATTTTTAGGAAAGCCGATAAAGGTTCCGGAATCGTGCTCCAAAATAAGAGTTTGTATGTATCCGAGATCAATAGACAATTGAACGATATTGAGGTTTATACCCTTTTAAATACAGACCCAGTATTTAAATTTTCCGCGGAAATTAAGACTACCCTTAAAAGCCTTAGATTGGCAGAGGTGATTACAGAAAATGAATTTAAGTTTATGTTCGTAGAGTACCCAGTTACGCCTATTATTTACACTTTACCGAAGATCCATAAGGATCTGGTTAACCCTCCTGGTCGACCGATCGTCTCTGGTATAGGTTCCGCTACAGAAAAAATCTCGCAATTTGTTGACTCGCATATTAAGGATTTGGCCTCTTCTCAGCGTGGTTATTTGAAAGACACTACTACATTTTTGAACAAACTTTCGACCTGTAATATTAGTCCCTTGGACTTATTAGTTACCATAGACGTAGTCAGTTTATACCCCAGCATTCCACATGCTGACGCGCTGGACGCACTGAGTTTTTATCTAAACTCGAGAGAGGAATTACTCCCCTCCACAGAAGCGCTAGTTAATCTAGCCGACCTAGTACTAACTCGGAATTATTTTAGATTCCAAGATAAATACTACTTGCAAAACAGAGGCCTCAGCATGGGCTCCCCAGCCGCTGTGAACCTAGCCAATCTGTACATGTCCAAGTATGAGTCTGACCACATTTTTAATAATAACCCGTTTGAGAAATTCGTCAAATCCTATATGAGATATATCGATGATATGTTCTTTATTTGGTCTGGTACATCGTCTGATCTTGAAGCCTTCCTTGAGTACTTGAACACCTGCAGAGAAACTATAAAGTTTACATTAAAGTCTGATATACATACTTTACCTTTCCTAGATGTTTTGATCAAGAAAGCCCCGGATGGTATTTCTTTACATACAGAGGTCTTCAAAAAGGAGACAGACCGTAACTCATTCTTACATTATTCCAGTTACCACACTCCTGCCTTGAAAAATAGTCTACCTTTCAGCCAAATACTCCGTTATAGGAGAATTTGCGACACTGAAGATAGATTTACTGCACAAGCAGAAGTTCTAAGAAGCAGTTTTCATGACAGAGGCTATAGTGTCGATTTGACACGTAAAGCCCTGAATAAAACCAAGCTGATTGATAGGGCCTCGTTGTTTATCCCCAAAAAGAAAAAAGAAAACACAGACAAAGTATCTTTCGTGTCCACTTTTAGCCCCATTACGAAAGGCATACGGAGCATTGTCAATAAATATTGGCATATTCTACAGTCGGATCCAATAATAGGGACAGCGTTTCAACATTCGCCTAATTACTTTTATAAAAGACAAGCGAATTTATCCAACCTATTAGTTAAAACCGACTTGCCCGTAAGGAAACCTACACATTTTTTGTCTAATATCCCTGATGGAAATTTTCCATGTCAAGCCTGTGTACAGTGTCAAGGCATGATCAAAGAGAAATTTTACACGCACCCGAAAACGAACAAAAAAATACCTGTTAAAGGGCGTATCACGTGTAATTCAGCCAATCTTGTGTATCTACTAAAATGCCCGTGTGATTTTTCTTATGTGGGGAAGACAACCAGAGCCTTTAAAACAAGAATCAGTGAACATAAGTGTTCAGTGAGAAATTCAGATATAAAGTCGTCAGTAGCTAGACACTTTTCCAGGTGTAAACATACCGTTAACGATCTCAGATACATGGGACTTGAGTTAGTCAACAGGCCCGCGAGAGGGGGAGACAGACATAAGTTACTGTTACAACGGGAATGTTATTATATCCACCTGTTTGATTGCATAGAACCTAGAGGAATGAATGAAGAGAACGTTTTAACCTGTTTCCTTTAAGTACCTTTTATCTATATGGTTTAATCCAAGTGGTTGTTTCCTGCAAGAGGTATGTTTATCCTTTGATGCTTAAAAGAAAAAAGAAAAAAGTATAGGGGCTAAATTAGCCCTATAAACTACGGGCATGTTACATAGCAAGTTTCTGGTAGGGTAATGTAATGCAATTTTTGCTTTTGCTTTTGTGTTTTTTATGCCTTTTTATATGTCTTTTATACATGGTATATTTGTATAATTTGTATTTACTAACAGACTCTACTTAGATAGGTCTTTTCTTTTGTCATTGAGGACCAATAGACTCAGGCACACCTGCGCTGTGATGTCATTTCCTGCCAATTAACCACCTGTGTGTATATAACCATTATCTTGACTGCAAGTCCATTGCAAGCTATAACACTGAAGAAGGAATACATATTTCCGAAACATGTTTGTTTCAGGCTGCCATTAAATTTTGAACCTGAGAGTGCTGGTCTGGCTTCACTGCTTCTTTTACATAGTTCAAGTTTGAAATGCTTCTTTCTGTTTTGCTCCTGAGAGTGTGCTAGATACTGTACTGTACTGGTAATATTATTTATTTGTGTTAACTTCTGAATAAAACAACTTATTAAACACAAGTACATCTTATTGAACATTATTTTGATATTTCATTACCAATTATCATAGCAAAACAGCTTTTTCAAACAGTCTGTAATGCATTTTGGAAACGGGAGATGGGCTCATGGTGTAATGAACATAAGGAGAAAAGAAAAAGTAAGGACTTACTTCTGGTCATTATTTGGGTAGAACACACATATTTTGAATGCCTTCGGCAGATATTTTTTTCTTTTTTTGAGCCATTTTAATCTAGATTAATCTAGATTAAATCCAGGATTGCAGATAGATTAATCTAGATTAAAAAAATGTATCTATGCCCACCTCTAATATATATATATAAATGTGCGAATTGGCTATAATAAGGTAATGTATAAGCATCATATTCTATATTCTATAATAATATTTCAAATGGCATTGGTCCGGATGGGAGAATTCAGTACTGTATCTACAGAACCTTCGGTTTTATCATCTTCCCTTTACTAATTTCCTTAGATTTTTTGTACACATGATCTCAAGAGGGTACTGAATGAGATCAGTGGCCGTTTTCTAAGTTTGGTCATTATTATCATGGTGTTATTCACTGTCAAAGATGCAAAGAAAAATCATAATTCATATTCTCCTTTGTTTCATCACAATTTAAGCAAGCCTAGTAATAGACACAATATTTCTGACACTGTGAATACATTCCCTGAGGTCCATAGATGTACCTAGATACTAAGAATATGCAAATAGCCCTTGTAGAAGTGGAGCAATATTCCATTTACCTAGGTATATATTTTATGCGGATTTTCACATCGTGTGGAACAGGGTTGACTCAGCTCACATCTTTTCTTTTTTAAATAATAAAATGGGTTTTAACAGAATTCATCCGCATAGGCGGTCAAAAGACAAGCTCCACCCACCGGAAGACAAACTAAACCACCAACCACTCAACCACCATGCAGTTTACATTTTGCATTTACATTTAGATTTAGACACATACAGTAGCTGATGCTTTTATCCAAAGCGACTTACAAGTTATGTACAACAAGTCAGCAGGAAGGGTACAACTCTGACAGCTGAGAGTAAGTAACATTGGTCCTCATTCTCCAACATGTTCATAAGTGCCTTTGTAAATATCTTGGTAATAATGTCATATCATCAAATTTACTAAAATCGTCCGAATTCCTGAACGCATGAAACGGGTTCTTCACAGCTGGGTTCCCATGAAGGAAAAACGTCCCTCATTCTTAACCTCTTAAGCCTGAGCGGTCGAGATTGACATCACGCCATAAATCCATCTCTATTTTCAAATGTAGCCAAGAGTAAAGACCCTAACCCTGTCAAAACAGCAGTCAAAGTGTATATTTTCAGCACTATGTTCTTTTACTAATTTTTGTTAAGTGTTATTAGTGAAATATGAGTTTATAGAAATCTCAGCGCATCGAGTCGTAAAAAAAACGCTTATTAACTCAAGGATTTGGTGCAACCCAACTTGAGTGTAGTCTTTTGAGAGAAGAGACACAGGGCTTTCGATGGGCTTTTGAATAATAAAAAAAAACGACACTTCCCAGCTCACGCCAGCCCCTGTCAATCAAAATCAAGCTTTTTTCTTCCTCTTTTTTTTCGGGATCATATCTCATGCATGGAACAAACCTGAACGTTATTGCCATAAGATATAACGCAGTTAGTTTCTCTACCTTTCTGTGAACGTCTAGCAAGAAACTTGTTTCAATCTGATGAAAAATGGCAGAGACATTTTAGAAGGTAACTGTACTTACAGTAGATTTCATTAATGGTTTTTGCTGCCCTGTCAGGGGCGCCTGGTGGTACTAAATCCAGATTGAACTCTGCCATTGGAAAAGGGAGATTTGGCCCAGATGTGTGACTTGGCCATAATAAGGTAATTTATAGGCCTGATATTCTATATTCTATAATCATATTTCAAATTGCATGTATCCGGATGGCAGAATTCAGTACTGTATCCACAAAACCTCCTATTAATCATCTACCCTTTATTCCTTTGCTTAGATTTTTTCTACACTTGATCTCAAGAAGGTGCTTATCAATTCTAACATGGTGTTATTCACCGTCAAAGATGAATTTTTTGGGGGGGATATTCTCCTTTGTCTGACATCCAACAGACATCACAGTGATGTGTGAATGTGTACAGTGATGTGTGAACATGTACAGTGATGTGTGAATGTGTACAGTGATGTGTGAATGTGTACAGTGATGTGTGAATGTGTACAGTGATGTGTGAATGTGTACAGTGCCTTCAGAAAGTATTCAGCCTTGTTCACTTTCCACATATTATGATGTTGCTGTTAATTTTAAAAGGATAGTTCAAGTTTCTAGTTTGTTTATTATTCATTTAAAGTGTCTAAAGTGAGTGTTAAGGTGAGTGTTTGTTTAAAAGTGAGTGTGTGCATGTGGATGTGTGTGCAATGAGTGTAGAATAGATGATGGGTTGTTACATAGAGTCATTGAGCATCCTGATTCGATTACATGTATGTTATTTCCATCAATCTACACAATACCCATAATAAAAACGAAGTGGAAACACATTTTTAGAATTGTTTTACAAGTTTATTAAAAATGAAATCCAGTTATCAAATACATTTAAATGGTACATATTGTATTATGTAGTTTACATTTTCAACAAGTTAATAGATTTTTGAGGTGCCCTAAACATGTCTTTGAATTGTTTTTCTGAAAAAAACACAGAACCACAGAAAAACCAACATATAATGCATTAGATAATTATCTATCAGCCTCTGTTTCACTCCTGTTCTCTATTGGCTGTTTCTGTGCCTTTATCGTACAAATACGATAATTATCGTACAGCATAAGCCTCTACAAACACAATTCCGATCCAACTTTCAAACTAGACATTGCAGATCAAATATGACTCAAGATCCAGCAATAGCATAGCAATCTTGTCGTAAATAATATTTTAGTTTCAACTTTCGGTAGAAAAGATTTATGCATTTTCTCAAGATATCTTCACGCCCACATTATTAACGAGAAAAATGATGGATGCTATAATGGAAAACCCCTCCCACCCCCTCTATGAGGAGCTAGCCAAGATGAGGAGCACATTGAGCCATAGATTTCTCCAATTGCTGGAGAACTAACGGCTGGTGAACTTGAGAACTGTTAGGACTATCTGACTCTTAATAATAAACACTGTTAGGACTATCTGACTCTTAATAATAAACACTGTTAGGACTATCTGACTCTTAATAATAAACACTGTTAGGACTATCTGACTCTTAATAATAAACACTGTTAGGACTATCTGACTCTTAATAATAAACACTGACTATCTGACACTTAATAATAAACACTGTTAGGACTATCTGACTCTTAATAATAAACACTGTTAGGACTATCTGACTCTTAATAATAAACACTGTTAGAACCTAACAGTTCTCTAACAGACTGCCCAGCCCCCTCCTCGGATATCCTCGGTAGCTCAAGTCCGCTGGTAAACGCCTGGAATTTAGATTGATCAAAAGTGACTTCTGAATTACAGTATATAAATGGGAATAAAAGTATCTAAAGGTGTCATTCATCTTCTTTGAGTCTGTTGTTCTCCCCCTGTTGGGTTCTGATTGAAGGGATATCAGAAAACTGATCATTAGCATGGATTCTCATTGTGAGTAAGTGACTAGGTCTAGCGCCATGGAAGTAGTAATTCTGTATCGTTCTGTGCATTAAAAATTCAGAGTGCTGTCTTAGAATAGAGTTTATTTCCTTTTTAACAATTTTCCGCTGTGTATTTGTCGGTTCATTGTAGTTAGATTGGGGCGAAGTGTATAGATCAGCGTATAAAGTTTCTAGTTTTTCAAGCTTAGATAACCGTGCTTTACCTAAGTTGGATGCGAAATGGGTGGCGTGGCTTCTGATAAATCCCTTCACTGAGTTCCATAATATTCTACGATCCTTTACTGCAGGGGTGGCCAACCCGCAGCTCTTTGCCCGCCAATGTGTGGCTCCTCCCTCCATTTAATTTAATTTTAATTTTAATTTTTTGTATTCATTCCATAAGACGTAGAATACACATTTAAAAACTTTCTTTTTTAAATGGTTCATTTGCATGTTCTTGGTATCTGATTCTAGGGACATCTATGGATCTCAGGGAATGTATTCCCAGTATCAGAAATATTGTGTATGTTACTAGGCTTGAGTAAACTGTAATGAACCAAAGGAGAATATCAATTCAATTATATATATATATTTTTTTTATCTTTGACTGTGAATAACACCATGCTAAAATGTACCAGACCTGAAAAATCTAAGCAAATTTGTAATGATCCCAGGCCCAGGCCTTTGTGGGCCTGTGATGAGAAGAGAAACATTGGTTCCCTACCTCCCTTCTATGGTCTCATACCACCCTCTAGTGGTCACCAGCAGATGGTGCAGACTTTCTTGTTACCTGTGTTAACAAATATGATTAGTGTAATTAATGGTATAATTAATGTGATTTCATTATGTGTGTTGTCGTTGTTGGTGTTCCCTTCCCTGGTGTGATGTTGTTCCCCTGTCTGGTTGTGTTTTGTATAATGCTATTGTGTCTAGTTGGTTGTTTCTCTGTTTTGGAATGGTTTGCCAGCTGTGTGTCTTTCCTCACTTCGTTGTGGCGTCATACCTCCGGTTTCCCCCTGTCCCTGTCCACGTCGTTGTTGCACCTTGTTATTCGTACTAAGTAAGTGTTAGTGTTTTGATGTTGCCTGTTTATTTTCCGTGTCTTCAGTTCGTTGTTATTAGTGCCAGCACGGCTGTGCCGTTTATGTTATTTTTGTTTCGTGTAGTGTTAAGTTGAACTAGTAAAGTCCTTATCTACATGAATCCTGCCATCTCTGCCTCCCTCATTATTTTCCGGCAAATTGGGTTCTACTCTCCTTCCCTCACTACCCCACCAATCCTAACACATCCTAATAAAGGGAAGATGATTAAACAGAAGGTTTTGTAGATACAGTACTGAATTCTGCCATCCGGCCACATGCAATTTGAAATATGATTATTGAATATCAGGCCTATATATTACCTTATTATGGCCAAGTCGCACATCTATGGATCGGGCCAAATCTCCCCTTTCCAATGGCAGAATTCAATCTGGATTTAGTATCACCAGGCGTGATTCACAAGTACAGTTACTTTTTTATAATGTACATTTCTCCAAAAATCTTCATCAGATTGCAACGCCGTTTTTTGCTAGACGTTCACAAACAATTTAGAGAAACGAACTGTCTTCTGTATTATGTCAATAACGTTCAGGTTTGTGGGAGATAATCCCAAAAAATAAGAGAAATAAAAAAGTGAATCCAGAAGTCAGATGATTGACGTGAGCTGGGTAGGGTAGTTTTTCTAAATTCGAAAGTCCATCAAAAGACCTCGGTCTCTTCCTTCAAAAGACTACACTCACTTTTGGCTGTGCCACTTCCTCCCGTCAATATGCGCTGGTTTCCGACTTAATGCCCTGAGATTTATATAATCATATATTTCACTAATAACAGTTACAATCATTGGTAAACAAACATAATGCTGAAAATATACAATTTGACTGCTGTTTTGACAGGGTTAGGGTCTTTACTCTTGGCTACATTTGAAAAGACAACGCAACATTAATTTATACCTTCTGTAGAGATGGATTTATGGCCTGATGTAATTTGCGGTCCAGTACCGGACCGCTCGGGCTTAAGAGGTTAACCATGTGAGGCCCAAATAAAAAAGACATTAGCAACATCAGAGGCCAGAGGGTGGGACCTATAAACACATGAAGAGTGCCGTGACTGAAAAAAAGGTTGAGAAACGCTGGTATATATGGTGTGGCTCTTTGTGGTACCACAGTAATTTTTGTGGCTCTTAGTCTCTGACTGGTTGGCCACCCCTGCTTTACTGTGTTAACATTAATTCCCAAAAAATCTGTGAGTTTTTCTTTGAATTCCGTACAGAAGTCTTTTTTTTATTAGCGATGAGTTAAATCGCCACCTGGGGTCTCCTGTGGTCAGTTTACCAAACGAAGCTGTGAAAGAGATACCTTTATGATCGGAGAGAGCCATGGGTAATAAAGAGACATCAAAGCTGTCGAATAGATTGGGAGAAGAGAACAAGTAGTGAATCCTGGAGAAGCTCTTATGTCTGGCAGAGAAACAGGAAAAGTCCTTTAAGGTAGGGTTAACCAGACGCCATAGGTCAGTTAGGCCAGTGTCGCGGGCCCAGGCCCGAAGGGCATCGGAGGATTGCTTTTGAT
>NC_140173.1:36384025-36386525 GCF_963971535.1 Notolepis coatsorum | reverse complement strand
TTACCGATACCGATATTCCGATATTGTCCAACTCTTAATTTCGATACCGATACCGAACCGATATCAACCGATACCGATATATGCAGGGTTTCCCCCAAAAAAACTGAATAATTTCAGGTAATTAATAATTTCACTGGATGCATTCAAAAGGCTTTCTAAATGTAAGCATTATCTGTGCAAAATATGATAATTAAAAAAGTAAAAATTAACATTACATATCTCTTGTGTTGAATTAAACCAACATGCATACTTTTGACAATAAATAAAATAAGAATTGGTTCTTACTTGCTTGCCTGGGTAAATAAAGGTTAAATAAATGTAAAAAAAAAAAAAAAAATTTGATACCGATATTTTCCGATATCACATTTTACTGCCGATATCGGCCGATAATATCGGTCGGCCGATAATATCGGACATCCCTAATATACACACATATATACATACACATACATACACACACATACACAACACACACATACACACACACACATACACATACACATACACATACATATATGCATGCACATACACATTAACATACTGTGGCAGATATCATCCCTCGTCACTTGGTTATGTGGAGGAAGGGCGATACTATTGCCACGGGCAGAGGAGTAAATTAAAGAGTTGATTGGGACTGATAGAATACACTGTGCACCATGGGATCACCCACATACCACACACACGAGACACACACAGCATAAAGCCCTAGGAGAGACAGAGAAAGGTTGAGTGGAGGTAAGAAGGAGCAGAGATCATGGAGAGAGTGTGATATACTGAGTTTGTGAGGTGAGAGGTGGTTGGAAGGAGAGGTGAGAGCGAGAAGGTGTTCATGGTACTGGACCTGGACTGGCTGAGATACCCCCTTGTGAAACTGACCCTGGACCGGACGACAAACCCTGAGTATTGAACATTCCCTTTTTGTACGAGAGCCTGGAACGTACAAAACGTTCATCATCGGCTTCAAACACCACTGGAGTATTGATACCTTCACCTCCTCCACCCTGGACTGCATCAGCACCAACATCAACGAGGTCACCACCACCAAGCTGATCACATCTTCCCTAACCAGAAGCCATGGATGGACGGGCAGGTCCGCCAGCTGCTGAAGGCACGTGACATCGCCTTCAGATCAGGTGACCCATAAGCCTACAGTCTATGGCCGATCTGAAGAGATTCATCAAACAGGGCCAAGCACGACCACAAGCTCAAGGTCGGGGAGCATCAAAATGGCTCTGACCCCCGGTGCTTGTGGCAGGGCTTGCTGGCCATTACAGACTACAACCCCAAACACGCCACCCCCCTGACCACACGCAAGCACACACACACATACACACACACGTGCAAGCACTCACACGCAAGCACACATACACACACACGTGCGCGCACAAGCACACACACACACACGCATACACACACATACACACACACTCACATGCAAGCACACACACTCACATGCAAGCACACACACATACACAGACACACACACGCAAGCACACACACACATACACACACACACACGCAAGCACACACACACACGTACACACACACACATACACACATACACACACACTCACATACACACACACATACGCACACACACACAAACACACACACACACTCACAGATGCACCCACACAAACACACACACACACACACACACACACACACACACACACACACACACTCACAGATGAACATATTTCTGTGTGTTAAAATGCTGTTGCATATATTTTTTACCCACATCTGATACTGTGTTTTAACCTGATATCAAACCCACATCTCATAGCATCACTACTGTGAAGAAACCTTATTATACAGGGATTTATATGAAGCTGGAGGCCTGACAAGCTAGAGCTGTTACTGCTACTATTTATGACTAGGAGACCTCCTCCCACACACACACACACACACACACACACACACACACACACACACACACACACACACACACACACACACACACACACACACACACACACACACACACACACACGCACGCACGCACGCACGCACACACACACACACACACACACACACACACACACACACACACACACACACACACACACACACACACACACACACACACACACACACACACACACACACACACACACACACACACACACACACACACACACACACACACACACACACAGGCACATCCATAATTATTCACAGGTCCTCGGCTCATCTGCCAGCCCATGATTTACTGTTCACCTTGGCTCCAGAGAGTTGGAGGGACTGAGATGGAGAGAAAGAAAGAAAGAAAGAAAGAAAGAAAGAAAGAAAGAAAGAAAGAAAGAAAGAAAGAAAGAAAGAAAGAAAGAAAGAAAGAAAAGAAAGAAAGAAAGAAAGAAAGAAAGAAAGAAAGAAAGAGAAAGAAAGAAAGAAAGAAAGAATGGTGTGTGTGTGGGTGTGTGTGTGTTTGATTGATTGATTGAAAACTTTATTAACAGATTGCAGAATGGGTACAGACTGTACATTGGAGGTGGTTGGG
>NC_140173.1:36324025-36379025 GCF_963971535.1 Notolepis coatsorum | reverse complement strand
GTGTTTAATGAGAGATGGTAGATGGAAATGACTTCTATGTTGCGAAAACGTCTCTGTATCATGTTTAAATGTGTTTGGGGGGGAAATGTCCAGGCTGCAAAGTAAGCAGTATGGTAGTAATAGCCTATCAGACCAATACATATGGAATGACTTCTTAGTCATTTTCCTTAATAGTTCTTTGCTGGTATGGCAACATATTAGATTCTATTGAAAGTGGTCTTAAAAAGGTCTTAAATGTAACCTGTTGAAACTTGCAGGAACCCTGTCCGTCAGCATCCACCTTGTGAGACCATAACACCTGCCCATCATGAAGATGACGTGTCACCCACCTCTACAAGCAGCAGTAAATGTAAATGTATCACCACCACCCAGGGCCGCCTCAGGGGGTGTGCGAGCAGTGCGGTCGCACAGGGCCTCGCGGGAAGGGGGGCCTCGCAAAAATAAATAAATAAATTTAAAAAAAATTAAAAAAAATTGCGAGGCCCCCCTTCCCGCGAGGCCCTTTTTCATCACAGACCTAAAATCTAGTTTTGCTTACATGCTTATATATTTCACATATATAAGCTCTGCGGTTCTGCTGCTCTGCAGATAGACACATTTGTAGAATAGTGTTCCGGGCTCTGCGGCTCTGCTGCTCTGCAGATATACTATTGTTTTCATTCAATTACTTTTGTCCAAAGCATCGTTGGAGGAGCCGAGCTGGTTGGTGTCGGTCTGGTAGTCGTTAGAGAGATGTGAAGAAGACCGGATCCACGAGGGAAGGGGCTACAGCCAGGTACAGGGTATATTCAGTGCTATCCACAGGAGCGAGTGGATGTCTTTTGAAAAGCAGCATCGCAGCAGAAGAAATAACACTGTGTGCCATAAGCTTGTTATCAATACCAAGTACGATTACGTTATGCCAAGACGAAGAGGACGTTTGGCAGATGGACTGAAGATAAAAGTTGTTGCATGTTAGAACCTTCAGTCAGGCTATAGCTATGTCGGCTAGTAGGAATTAGCTAATTGCTAATTGCTACGTTATCGAGTGCTAACGTGTGGCAGATAAACTAGGACTCCCAAGTTCATCCCAATGGGGGGACAATATCATGGATGGGACTGGTACTTTTCATCTCCATGGTAGGAAAATGCAATTTGTGGGAAGTATATGTCTTGGTATAGTGGGCAGGTTGTTAATAAGTGGAGCTCGGTTTCCACCTCATCTTGTGTGCAGTGGGTGCAGTTGTACCCTTCTTGCTGTCTTGTCGTACAGAACTTGTATGTCGCTTTGGATAAAAGCGTCAGCTAAATGACTAAATGGAAATGGAAATGGAAATGCATAGTCTGTCTTCGCTTGGGAGCCAGGTCTGCCTATGGCGGCCTTTCTCGATGGCTAGGCTGTGCTCGCTGAGTCTGTACCTAGTCAAGGATCTTCTTAGTATTGGGTCAGTCACAGTGCTCAGGTATTCTGCCACTGTGTACTCTCTGTTTAGGGCCAAATAGCATTTCAATTTGCTCTGGTTTTGGGTTGTTTCTTTCCAATGTGTGTCTCTCTCTCTCTCTCTCTCTCTCTGTCTCTCTCTCTGTCTCTCTCTCTCTCTCTCTCTCTCTCTCTCTCTCTCTCTCTCTCTCTCTCTCTCTCTCTCTCTCTCTCTCTGGCCTTGCTCTGGTGGAGGGTGTGCCACTGTGTGTGTGCCATCATGTTAACGTTAGCCTCAGTTAAACCTTGCGACGCCTCGTTAGATGAAGCTGTGTTCTGAGGTGTCCTGTGTTCTGAGGTGTCCTGTGTTCTGAGCTGTGTGCTGAGTTGTGTTCTGTGCTGTGTTCTGCCATGTGTTCTGTGTTCTGAGCTGTGTTCTGAGATGTGTTCTGAGCTGTGTTCTGTGTTCTGAGCTGTGTTCTGAGCTGTGTGCTGAGCTGTGTTCTGTGTTCTGCATGTGTTCTGTGTTCTGAGGTGTCCTGTGTTCTGAGCTGTGTTCTGAGCTGTGTGCTGAGCTGTGTTCTGTGCTGTGTTCTGCATGTGTTCTGTGTTCTGAGCTGTTGTCTGAGATGTGTTCTGAGCTGTGTTCTTTGTTCTGAGCTGTCTTCTGAGCTGTGTTCTGTGCTGTGTTCTGAGATGTGTTCTGTGTTCTGAGCAGTGTTCTGAGCTGTATTCTGTGCTGTGTTCTGAGCTTATATAGTGCTTTTACTAACTATATTATATTTCTCTCTCCTCTGGTCAGGGGCATTGCCGGGTCTGTGCAGCGATAACACTGTATATTGACTGTAGAACGGGAGCTCTCTCTCGCTCTCTCGCTCTCTCTCTCTTGCTATATGTTGACTGTATCATGCCCAGCCTCGGGCAGCGCTATTATTTAAGAATATGTTGACTGTATGAAAAATATATATATATTAGAGCTGGGCCGTTAACGGCGTTAACGTGCTGCGTTAACGTGAGACTAGTATCGCGCGATAATATAATTGACACCGTTAATCTTTTTCTCAACGTTGGGTCTGTATTGTCCTTAAATACTTGCCGTAGTTCACAGCTGTGGTGCCCGGAAGTGATTGCACGTATGTACCGGAGCTGTAGTCAGAATAATGTGTTAAACTAAAGTAACTTTAGTGGTCCGGTAATCATTGTTATACAGGTGAGGTTAAGAAGTCCTCAGGATATAACACAATTCGGCGATGAGGACGTCTGAATCTGCGCAATGCAAGAAAGAAGAAGTCCGTTGAGAGCTTTGTTTACATTACGTTAGCTTAGCGAGTTAGCATGTTAGCTCACGTTACTCGGGCGGCACTTGAAAACATCTACAAGAGGAGGAAATCCACTTTACACACTAAAGGAAGGATCGACTGGACTATCGTGAGTGTTTACAACAGAAATGGCTTGGGTTATTGGAAATATTGGACCGTTTGATGACAATGTGGAGCAATATGAAATGAAAATGGGAGACCCTGATGTTAGCATGTTAGCTCACGTTACTCGGGCGGCACTTGAAAACATCTACAAGAGGAGGAAATCCACTTTACACACTAAAGGAAGGATCGACTGGACTATCGTGAGTGTTTACAACAGAAATGGCTTGGGTTATTGGAAATATTGGACCGTTTGATGACAATGTGGAGCAATATGAAATGAAAATGGGAGACCCTGATGTAAACAAGACAAACGTCTTTCTCTGGTCTGCATATCCTTAACAATTGTGTGTATTGAGCTGTACTCCGACTGTAGTAGCTGTTCAGTGTTCTCTTGGAGGTGGACCTGAGACTATAGTAGCTTTTCAGTGTTCTCTTGGATGTGGACCTGAGACTGTAGCTGTTCAGTGTTCTCTTGGATGTGGACCTGAGACTGTAGCTGTTCAGTGTTCTCTTGGATGTGGACCTGATACTGTAGTAGCTGTTCAGTGTTCTCTTGGATGTGGACCTGAGACTGTAGCTGTTCAGTGTTCTCTTGGATGTGGACCTGAGACAGTAGCTGTTCAGTGTTCTCTTGGATGTGGACCTGAGACAGTAGCTGTTCAGTGTTCTCTTGGATGTGGACCTGAGACTGTAGTAGCTGTTCAATGTTCTCTTGGATGTGGACCTGAGACTGTAGCTGTTCAGTGTTCTCTTGGATGTGGACCTGAGACAGTAGCTGTTCAGTGTTCTCTTGGATGTGGACCTGAGACTGTAGTAGCTGCTCAGTGTTCTCTTGGATGTGGACCTGAGACTGTAGTAGCTGTTCAGTGTTCTCTTGGATGTGGACCTGAGACTGTAGTAGCTGTTCAGTGTTTTCTTGGAGGTGGACCTGAGACTGTAGTAGCTGTTCAGTGTTCTCTTGGATGTGGACCTGAGACTGTAGTAGCTGTTCAGTGTTCTCTTCATTCATGGAACCGTTACACTGAGCTTGCACTGAATTAGTTGAGAAACCTGCTTCTGCAGCAGTCTGTGTGTGAGCAACCAGTCAGCAGCATTGTGAATTCAGAGATTCACTAAAAGACACATTGAGAGACAGGTTTGTGTGTGGATTAAGAAATGAAGGTGCACAGAAGAAACTACTGACAGAGAGTGATTTGACACTGTCAATATCAGTGTAACAATGTTAATGGCATCAAAGGAAGGGCACAGAAAATTACGATAAATCTGGTTTTAAAAGAAACACTGGAAATTACAAAAAGAAGAGACATGTTCATGCTGTTGAACAAGGAGATAGAACAGCTAGTGACTCCTCAGATGAAGAGGAGAGGATAAATCTCCTCCTCTGGTCATTATTTGGGTAGAACACACATTTTGAATGCATTTGGCAGACTTTATTTTCTTTTTTTTTTTAGCCATTTTAATCTAGATTAATCTAGATCAATTCCAGGATTGCAGGTAGATTAATCTAGATAAAAAAATTTAATCTATGCCCAGCTCTAATATATATATATATATATACATTTTTTGTTTTTGTTTTTACCTTTAGGGGGGGGGGGGGGGGGGGCTCGCGTTTAAATCTCGCACAGGGCCTCGGATTTCTCCCAGGTGGCCCTGCCACCACCACTAAAGGTTTGACCTCACAAGACCCTGCACTATGGCCAAGTGTCATAAGCCATACCCAACAATGTGGTATCAAGGGGACCAATACAGGTCAAAGATATTGTTTCCCCCCAAAATCCAGTGAACATGGCTTCTGTATTCGGTTAGCACAGACTCAGTCTTCTGTTTGATATTATAAAAAAAATTATATGACGAATAAATGCCTCGTAGTTAAAGAAAGCTTGAATTTCGGACTTCTTTATTACATATTTTTTTAATCTCTCCCGTCCTCCCCAAATGTTGAACGCACCAGCCACCACTGACACAACATACAGATACACAGTACTGTTACATCCAGACATTTATGACATACAAGATATACAAATATACAGTACCGTTTAAGAGACAGAATTTCTAAAAAGAGAATATATACATTTGAGGGGGAAGAAACTGTACATTGGAGGGGGTTGGGTGGGGGGGGGGGTTGGACATTTACCTGGGCCAGTTTCTAATTGCATCCTCCCATAGGTGCTCTTTGAGAGCAGTTTTTAAGGTGGGTAGGGCTCAACCCTCGACCCTGGCTCAAAGGCACGCAACCTATGTGCAAACCGACACCAAAACCTGTGTTTAACTCAAAATACTACTCTAACAAGGAATTACTGGTACAAACTAAAGAACAAAGAATGAGAGAGCGTGACAAGTCTCTGCTTTCACACTATTCTCCAGCCACCGTCAGGCTGCATGTGTGACTGAGAGACTAGCTTTAAGCTGCCAGGCATGTCTCCAATCAGCAGCAATCAGCTAATTAGCAGCCATCACCTGCCTGCAGTGACACAGGAGTAATCAGCTCATGGTACATAACACCTCCCCCACCAAAATGGTTGCCACTACACACCAAACCCGTAAACAAAACAAAAAAATATATACATATATCGTGACCCATTAGTTGTCAGGGCCCCTACCACAACAGCGATAACGGGCACCACAATCACCGGTACTATGCACGTGAGAGGGCGTCTGCCAGCACATTGTCCCTCCCACGAATGTAGCGAATATCCAAGTTATACGCTTGGAGGAACAAACTCCATCGCATCAAACGATGGTTCGAGTTCACCATGCTGCGAAGAAAAACCAAAGGGTTATGGTCTGTATACACAACAAGGGGCAAACTGGACGATCCAACGTAAACATCAAAATGGTTCAAGGCAAGAACCAAAGCGAGCGCCTCCTTCTCTATAGTAGAGTAGTGCAGTTGATGCTTGTCAAACTTTTTAGAGAAGTAGCACACTGCCACCTCTAATGCATCCTCTTGCAGGAGGACGGCTCCAGCACCGAGGTCACTAGCATCCACTGCCAACTTGAATGGCAGTTGAAAATCAGGAGCTGACAAAACGGGAGCACTAATCAGAATGCCCTTGATGCTCTCAAAAGACTGTTGACAGGTCTCAGTCCACACGAAAGGTACCTTAGGACTGAGCAGATTAGTCAGAGGGGCAGCAACAGAAGCAAAGTTCCTGCAGAAACTCCTATAGTACCCTGCCATACCTAGGAAGCGCTTCAACTCCCGCCTGGTGATGGGAGCAGGGAAGCCCACTATAGCCTCCACCTTAGCTGCAATGGGGCACACATGCCCACGTCCAACCACCTTACCCAGGTAGGTAACCGTGGCCTGTCAAAACTCACATTTTGCAAGGTTAACTGTCAAGTTAGCATCACCCAACCGCTTGAACACTTCCGCCAGATGCTCCACATGTTGTGACCAAGAGGAACTGTGGATAACCAGGTCATCCAGGTATGCCTCACAGAACGCTACCCCTGCTAGGACCTTGTTCACTAGCCACTGAAACGTCGCTGGGGCATTTCGCATGCCAAAGGCCATCACCGTATACTGGCAGAAACTCTCTGGTGTGACAAAAGCGGATATCTCACGTGCTCGTGGAGTAAGCGGAACCTGCCAGTATCCCTTTAGCAAATCCAATTTACTTACAAAGGCTGCTGAACCCACCCGATCGATACAGTCATCCATCCGAGGAAGAGGGTACGAGTCCGGCTTGGTTACTGCATTAACTTTACGGAAGTCAGTACAAAACCGATGAGTGCAGTCTGGCTTATCAACAAGCAGGCACGGGGAGCTACATGCACTAAAACTGGGCTCCGCAATGCCATGTCTCACCATATAATCTACCTCCTTACTCAAGATCCGTCGTTTCACCCTATAGGCATGTTGCTTAATTGGCCCAGCACTACCAACATCAATGTCATGCTCGAGTACATTAGTACGACTAGGGACATCAGAAAACAAACGTATATGCTGTCTAAGTAGGCTCACCACATCCGTACGCTCAGGAAGTGGCAAGTACGACAGGTGGGAGTCCAAGTCACCTATTATCTGAGTGTTTGGCAACCTGCCCTGAGAAATCTCCTTCGACACAGAACAGTCGGCTACAATAGGAGATGCAGAAATCGCTAGAACTGCCACGGGATTGACCTCTGACTGGTCAATCTGAGCCCTATCATTGTACGCCTTCAACATATTGACATGACATAATCTACTCTTGCGCCTGCGGTCGGGAGTCTTAATCAAGTAGTCGACCTCACCAACTTTGCGCTCAATGGAGTATGGCCCACTGTATTTAGCCTGTAATGCAGAACCAGGAATAGGCGAGAGAACCAACACCTTGTCTCTCGGTGAGAACACCCTATATCGGGCCCGCTTATCATACCACACCTTCATTTTTCCTTGGGCTACCTTTAGGTTCTCTTTCGCTAGTTCACATGCTCTACTAAGCTTAAGCCTGAAGTTACACACATAGTCCAGCAAATTAGTAGAGGAAGGAGTCTGGTCAGCCAACCACTTTTCCTTCAGCAGTTTCAAAGGACCCCTCACTGTGTGGCCGAACACCAGCTCAGCCGGGCTGAATCCAAGAGACTCCTGGGTTACCTCCCTAGCAGCAAATAGAAGCAAAGGGATTCCATCATCCCAGTCTTTTTCAAACTCCGTACAATATGCCCGCAGCAATGTTTTGATAGTCTGGTGGAACCTCTCCAGCGCCCCCTGGGACTCTGGATGGTAGGCAGAGGAAGGGCAATGCTGGATAGACAACTGCTGGAGGACCTGAGCAAAGAGACGGGACATGAAATTAGACCCTTGATCTGATTGAATAACCTTTGGTAGGCCAAAAGTCGAAAAAAACCTAACCAGAGCCTTGGATATAGCTGGGGCTGTGATCTTGCGTAGAGGAATGGCTTCAGGGAAGCGGGTCGCTGCACACATAATAGTCAAAAGGTACTGGTTCCCTGTCTTAGTTCGAGGGAGGGGACCAACACAGTCAATGAGGATCCGCTCAAAAGGTTCCCCAACAGCAGGGATAGGCTGCAGAGGAGCCTGAGGGATCTTCTGGTTTGGTTTACCAACAACCTGACACACATGGCACGAGCGGCAATATTGTGCCACATCTGACTTCAAACCAGGCCAACAAAAATGTCTCAGCACACGATCATAAGTCTTCCTGACTCCCATGTGACCAGCAAGATCATGATCATGTGCTAGATGCAGTATATCAGGACGATACACGGCTGGAACAACAATCTGAAACACACTGCCCCAGTTATCCAAACTGGACAGGTTAGGTGGTGTCCACTTTCTCATGAGCACGTCATTGCTAGCAAAGTATCCTTGAGACGTATCTATCATTGCATCCTCTAAAACCGCCTCTTCAAAGAGGGACGACAAGGAGACATCCTTGTTTTGCTCTAGTACTAGCTGCTCATGAGACGGTATCACCTTACCAAAACCCTCATCAGGGCCACTTTTCAACTCAACAAAGAACGTGTCACTAAGTGTCATATCACCATCTGAGTTACCAACATCATGGGTGTCACATTTGACCTTTGACATTGCGCGTGTTACAGCACACACAGGGAACACTCCTGGATGTTTCTGTGCCAGCTCTTCAGGAACCACAGAAACTACAGGGATGGGAATTACAACTGGAGTAGCCAGCACTTTGCCACCGGCCAAATCGTTCCCTAGAATGAAGGACACACCCTTTATGGGGATGTGAGAGCACACTCCTACAACAACCTTGCCTGATACTAGGGGAGAGCTTAGCGAGACCTCATGCAAAGGGGTATTCACAAAGCCTCCTCCAAAGCCCTGAACAATGGCACCGGAATGCAATGAAGACTCTTCCGAAAATGGCAAAATTCCATCCAGAATGAGAGACTGAAAAGCTCCTGTATCTCTCCATATTGTAATAGCCTGCTTTGACCCTAGTGCACCAGCCAGGGAAACAAATCCATTCATCATAAATGTTGAGGAGCCCTCTAGCTCCCTGTCCGCACCTTTGACACTTCGCACACCACCCTCTAATGCCGTCATAGGTGTCCTGCCTATGGTTTCTACCAGAGCCACAGTTTTCACATTTTTCTGCTTAAGCACAGGGCACCCAGCATCGATATGACCAGGCTCCTTACAGTAAAAACATATAACCCCCTCTGGGAATGCAATAGCAGAACCACCTTGCCTAGGAGTCGAAGTAAACCGACCAGCAGACACGGGTGCCGGGAAACGGCTCCCCTGAAAAGGACGCCTACCCCTGGACTCAACACGGCCCTCCTCTACAAAGACAGATTTGTGTTTTAACACAAACTCATCAGCCAAGACAGCAGCGTCGCCTATCTTCAATACCTTATGCTCATTCAGATGCGTGGAAACGGTATCAGGAACACATCTTTTAAATTCCTCTAGGAGAATCAACTGTCTAAGCTGCTCTCTTGACTCTACTTTCTGAGAGGTGCACCACCTATCAAACAGGTTATCCTTCCCTTTTCCAAATTCAACATACGACTGTCCCTCCGACCTGCGATAACCTCTAAAACGCTGACGATAGGCCTCGGGACCAACTCATAAGCCCTCAATATGGAAGCTTTAACAAGCTCATAGTCAGCACTTTGTTCAAGGGACAGAGCAGTATAGGCTTCTTGCGCCTTACAAACAAGAACACACTGCAGCAGCAGCGTCCAGGCCGTATCAGGCCACTTCAACGTGGTTGCCACCCGTTCAAAAAGGGGAAAATACCTTTCCACATCCTTCTCAACAAAAGGAGGCACCATCCTAATATTCCTGCCGACATCAAAGCCAGAACGCGACTCTGAATGCAGAGCACCCGCCTGCAAGGCAGCATGCTTATACTGAAGCTCCTTCTGCGCACGTTCGTGCTCGAAGTCCTTCAAGTAACGCTCTTGTTCACGCTCCTCTCTCCTCTCTCTCTCCTTAAGCTCACGCTCTCTAAGCTCACGCTCATGCTCACGCTCTCTAAGCTCACGCCAATGCTCACGCTCCTCTCTCCTCTCCTCACGCTCTTGCTGTAGCTGTCTCTCCTTAAATTCTAACTCTCTAAGCCTCCACTCACCCTCCGCCACCGCAGATAGTAGCGGAGACACGTCAGACAAAGGAGGCTCCTCCACCCTCGCCACAAGCACCTGCTCCCTAATGAGTAAAACCCTCAAAGCACTCAAGGCAGTTGGCTTCAAACGTTTCTCACTGGCAGTAAGCTCTACCTTGTAGTGCACAGCAAGCTCCAGAAGCTGTTCCTTGGAAAACCTCTCCAACATGTCATGAGAAGGGTGATCAACAAAATCCTTAATGGAAGCCATCTTTACTGCACTAGCGCCACACCCTGCCCACTTTAGAGTCACCAAAAAGCTGCCAAAAGCACCCTAGCATACACACAATCTACCTAAAGAACCACTAAAGAACCACTAAAGAGCCACTAAAGAACCACAAAGAACCACTGAAGAACCACTAAAGAGCCACTAAAGAACCACTGAAGACACACTACAGAACCACTGAAGAACCACTGAAGAATCATAAAGAATGCTAATGCCAATACTAATAACCATAAGGAGACGCTGTGGAAATGTGTGCTCTACTGAGCGCACCTTTCTAATTTGCAAAAATAAATAAAAAAAAACAACGACCCTGAAATAAATAGATGTGCCATATGTGCAGGAGGTCAGGTGCTAACAGGTAGGCTATCCAAACACTCAAAACAAACAAAATAAATACAACAAACAAATTCAAACAGGTGCCCCTTCTAACCTGATATGACTACTTACGCTAAACTGCAATCAAAACGGCCCACCACATGTTTACCCTAAAGAACACTAAATCAGGCCCTACCACACTACCTGTGTTTTCTGGCCCCCTATCCTACCTACCCTTAAACTAATGCCCTGTAGACCTAACCTTCTTCAACCACACCTGCTACCAGCCAAAGATCATATTTGACCATCCACCCGTCAAGTACATGGTATGGTACAAGACAAGTAGATGGTACTAATCACTTCTCTGACTGCCCCAGGAGTATGTGGTGCACAGGAAGCTAACAAACAACCAGAAAATAATGTCCCTACCTACATGTGGTGTGCACTAAACTATATATTTTAACAGCATTAAGTAGTCACATCAAATTACAAACAAATAAGGGCATACTCACCTGTTTGATGAACGGCTCAAGCCCCCACGTTACACAAAATGTAACGAACACCACCCACACCATAGCACCACGACACACCATGCAAAACAAAAAAAAACACCAAACAAATTCTAGGGTTATTTCCAAATTCACTCCCGGACGAGCGCCCAACTGTTACGATCCCTGGCTCAAAAGCACGCAACCTATGTGCAAACCGACACCAAAACCTGTGTTTAACTCAAAATACTACTCTAACAAGGAATTACTGGTACAAACTAAAGAACAAAGAATGAGAGAGCGTGACAAGTCTCTGCTTTCACACTATTCTCCAGCCACCGTCAGGCTGCATGTGTGACTGAGAGACTAGCTTTAAGCTGCCAGGCATGTCTCCAATCAGCAGCAATCAGCTAATTAGCAGCCATCACCTGCCTGCAGTGACACAGGAGTAATCAGCTCATGGTACATAACAGGGATTCACATTTCCCATTATTTTACAGCTGTGGGTAGGGCGTTCCACATTGTTGTGGCATAATTGCGAAGCGTGTTTAGTCCCTTGTTTGAGCCGAATCTGGGTTGAACATGATTTGTGGAACTCCCTCTGGTGTTGTGGTCATGGTATTCACTGACCTTTGGGAAGTATTTCGACATGCACATGGGTATCTTAGTGGTGTAGTGTATCTTGTAGACCAGGCCGATTGCAAGTTGCTGTACTCTGTTGTCTACTCTAAGCCATCCTAGGTTGTCAAAATGGGCAGGGGTGAGGTGGGTTTTAGGAGTAAGGTCAAGCAGTAGTCTTACCAGTTTGTTTTGTGATTTGTAATCTTGTTTTTAGTGCCTTTGAGGTGCTTTGGTACCATGAGGTGCAAGCATAGTTGTAGTACCCTTGAATGAGTGCTCCTGTTAGAGTCTTCAAGGTATTCTTGTTTACCAGAGAGGAGATCCGGTACATGAATCCAGTTTGTTGGTTGTCTTAGTTATATTACATTGGATCCCATTTTGTCACAGGAAAGATTTGTCTCTAGGATGGAACCCAGGTAGGTCATTTCATCTTTCCTTTTCCTTGTCACCTTCACCTAATATGTTTTGATCTGGTCAGGTGCGCTGTCACCTAATATGTTTTGATCTGGTCAGGTGCGCTGTCACCTAATATGTTTTGATCAGGTCAGGTGCGCTGTCACCTAATATGTTTTGTCTGTGTCTGGTTAGGTGTGCCGTCACGCGTCACCTAATATGTTTTCATCTGTCTGGTCAGGTGTGCCGTCACCGAATATGTAATTTTTTGCATCTGTGTCTGGTCAGGTGCGCCGTCACCAAATATGTAATTTTTTGCATCTGTGTCTGGTCAGGTGCGCTGTTAATATGTTAATATGTTTTCATCTGTGTCCACTGACCACTGACACACACAGTGGGGGATGTTTTAAAAATATATTTTTTGCTTCACCAAAACATTTTGTCAGCAGCCGCCACTGCTCGGAATAACCTTGGACGCAAACCTCACCTTCAAAAAAACAGGTAAAAAAGGTCACACAGGCCTCTACTTCAACTCAGTAATTAGCTGAGCTCTCTCTTACTTCTTGCCTCTAGTTTACTACATGGATTCAGTCCTGGCAGTGTAGTCACATCATAACCTGGTGGTCCGTTGTGAACAGGCCCCATGGGGATTTGTTTCAAACAGTATTGTTCTCTCTCTCTTTTCCTTCCTTCTTTAATCTGTCTTTCTCTCCAAGACACAGAGTCCGTCGGAGTAGATTTACAGGCAGCCTGGATACAGTCAAATGCATTGTGATGAATCAATGTCTGCTTATGTCTGATGGCTAATATACTGTAAGACAGAGAGACAGTGGGAGAGAGAGAGAGCCAAATAGAGAGAGAGAGAGAGAGAGAGAGAGAGAGAGAGAGAGAGAGAGAGAGAGAGAGAGAGAGAGAGAGAGAGAGAGAGAGAGAGAGAGAGAGAGAGAGAACTAGAATAGTATGCTCAGTAGAGAGCAAACCTCCACCAGGCGGCAGCCACCCATTTATTTTCTGGTAGTCTACACTAGCGGTCTGCACAGGCCTGACATTTCGGCCCCAGCCCGGCCCAAGCCTGTGGCATTCAGGCCCGGCCCTACCCTAGCCTGACAAGTTAAGCAATTACTTGGCCCTAGCCCGGCTTAAGCCCGAGGCCAATATTACGATGTGATGACAGACATCACACACGCGCGCGCGCACCTACGTCACACACACAAATGCTATTATGACTAAAAATGCACAATGCAATAAGACATAGCTCCGTACAACAGCAACAATTGCATGCCCACAGACTAAAACATTAATGTCATGACACTAAAGCATACTGAAAACACTCATAAACCAGCAGCCAATTAATTTGAGTAAATCAGGATGGACTCACCACTTCGCTATTAGATGAACGTCAGCTACAAAAACCTCTTGCCTTGAATAACTTTAACCTCTGAAAATTGCATAACCAAAGTAATCTGCAATTGATTATACTTTATACTTATAACACATGCATGAGTCTGGTCTCTTTTGAAAGTGAACATTCAGAATTTTCATCCACAACTGGAAGAATCACTCTGAGTGCTTTTTTAAGTTTAAGTTAAGTTTTAAAGTTTTTTTTATTACTTCCATTTGAATTATCTTGCAAACAGAGGCATTTTACAGGTTCCAGCTGATAGGTATGACCTGGAAAACACAATGGGTCCATAGCCTAAAGCCGTATCTAGTACAGGTCCAAAGTTGATAACAATACCACAGAAAATGAGTGTTTTACACAACTCTTTCTAATGGTATGTCTATGCATTTTTCCAAAATGGCCATTTGGAGACTGTTGAATGCTCACGCTCCATCTTACATCAGATCGATAACTTCATAACTCATTGGTCTGCCCATCTTGACACCAAACAGCGTCCTGTTTGTGGCTGACAGCAGAACCAAACGAGTCTATAAAATGTTGTTGTTATCACTGGCCGACAAGAAACAGCGAACGCACCGTTCCGACCCCCGTCAGTCATCGACCTTAGGTCGAGTGATTGCAGTTGCGGAATCTTTTAATTTATATTTGCACTGGGAAGGACTCTCTATATTCAGAGGAGGTCCATTTCCCTAATCCGTCTAAGGTATTAAAGCCATACTTCTATTTGCCTTAATGCATAAGCATAGGTCTTCTTTTACTCTAACGTATTAAAGCCATACTTCTATTTGCCTTAATGCATAAGCATAGGTCTTCTTTTACTCTAACGTATTAAAGCCATACTTCTATTTGCCTTAATGCATAAGCATAGGTCTTCTTTTACTCTAACGTATTAAAGCCATACTTCTATTTGCCTTAATGCATAAGCATAGGTCTTCTTTTACTCTAACGTATTAAAGCCATACTTCTATTTGCCTTAATGCATAAGCATAGGTCTTCTTTTACTCTAACGTATTAAAGCCATACTTATAGTTATATCCCCATTATAGCTAGGGATAAAGCCACTTACACATATTGTTTTACATCATTAATAAAAAATGCATGGGGTGAAGTTACAAATGCAGAACACATTTCAATGCTTACCCGGCCGTCTGGTCAGAAGAAAGGCTACAAAGGATATATTTATAGAGAGGTTTAATTAGAAAAAGCAAGTTACAAAAAGAGACTGAATTAGAAAAAGTGTCCATTTCAGTTAAAATATGCACAGAACAAAACATCTCATCTCTGCATGGTTCGTGCCCCATGTCTGGCAGCAGGATCTCCATTCAGTTTAAAATAAGCACAGAACAAAACATCTCATCTCTGCACGGTTTGTGCCTCTTGGCTAACAGCATTCTTCTTTCAGTTTTAAAATAAGCACAGAACAAAACATCTCATCTCTGCACGGTTTGTGCCTCTTGGCTAACAGCATTCTTCTTTCAGTTTTAAAATAAGCAGAAAACAGAACATCTCATCTCTGCATGGTTCGTGCCCCGTGTCTGGCAGCAGGATCTCCATTTCTCTAAAAAGTCTGATCTGGCACGGCTTGTGCCTCTTCCTATCTCTCCAGCTCAGTGTAAAAATCTCTCCCTGCTCTCGCCAGTTGGCCCTTTTTATAAGGTCCGTCACGTCACGCCATCGTCAGTACATAGCTCCAATCACCGTACATTACGTGTCATATCCCTCCTTCAGTTATTTGTTACTTTGCAGTTACATATCAAATCAAGTAATTTATAAGAATACAATGCCCCTCTGACTAGCGCCCCCCCCTTCTTGGCCTTGCATTCCAGCCGGTCACTTCTCTACTGCATGGGGCCTCTTTCGTTCTGAGACGAGGGCGAGGCAGACTTCCGTAATATATCTTACATAGCCCACCACATACATATACAGAGATATACAGGTACAATACAGTACTCGGTGTACTATATTACATTAGTTTACATTACATTATAGTCATTATACTCTGCTCTCCTTCCTCTTCTGATTCAAGACTTCAACCAGCAACCCTCCCCGTCTGAAAGGGTTTAACATTACACAGCTCTTTCTCCTCCGTCCCTGTCTCTCTCCTCTCCAGAGGCCCAACATTCTGTTGGTTCACTCCCTTTTCACAGCTTTTCACAGACATTTTCTATGGAGACATCTAAAGGCTCAGTTCCATTTTTTATAAGAGAGAGTTCAGTTCCAAGATTTATACTGGTCATATAGGAACGACCCAGGATGTCATTGTCAAAAAGTGTCACTTGTTCTGTGGCACTTTCTTCTGGGAAAAACCCCATTACGTCATTTAAACATGTATGCCTGTCTGCTCTGCTTCCTTACTGCAAGGGTTAACTCTGCACGTACATGGGCCTCTCTCGTTCTGACAGTAAGAGAAGAAGACGAGGCAGACTGCCGTAATATACAGTACATAGCCTAACACATACATATACAGATATATACAGATATACATACATATACATGTACAATACAGTACTCATATACTTTAAACACTGATTGATCACACATCATATATGTATTTTGTAGTTTAAGGCCAGTTCTCTCTTCTGCTCTCATCTCTGTGCTCGTCTCGCTCGGAGCTGTCTCTCAAGGTCACATTCTTAAGGGGCCCCTTTCTGCATGTGGTCTGTGAAGAACAGACCCTTCTTATGGAGATTTTAAAGGCTCAGTTCCATTTGTTTTTAAGTAGAGCCAGCATAAAGCTATCCTCCAGAGTTCAGTTTAAAGATTATACTGGTCACATAGGAACGACTCAGGATGTCATTGTCCAAGAGTGTCACTTGTTCTGTGACACTTTACACCCCCTCTGTCATCCTGGTCGGTCATTTTCCATTGTCTTAATAGCGTCTGTACTGGGGGACGAGATGGCGATTGTGGGGTCACGTGGCTGTGACTCTCCACACCCCCTCTGCCATCTTGGTACCTTGTTACCCTGGTAGCCGGCGGGAAGACTTGCATCTGTTGTTCCCTGGCTGGACGGCTCGACAGGATAGGGGTCACGTTGTTGCTTGGTATCCGGCGGGAAGACTTGCATCTGTTGTTCCCGGCCGATGCACCCAGGCTGTTGTCGTCTTGGTCACCTTGGTCATCTTGGTCATCTTGGGGTCACCCCCTCTGTCATCTTGGTCATCTTGGTCATCTTGGTCATCTTGGTCATCTTGGTCATCTTGGTCACCTTGGTCACCTTGGTTATCTTGGTCACCTTGGTCACCTTGGTCATCTTGGGGTCACCCCCTCTGACCTCTTGGATCTCTCCCACAGTTTGAGGTAGGTTGATTTGTCACTTCTCGGGCGACCCCCTCGGGTTCCCGAGAAATGTAGCAGCAGTCCTCTATTGAAGTGTGGTTGGCCTGGTCTTGTGACCCTGTCCGTAGGCCTCGCAGGACATCACAGATACAGTCCACAGAGGACTCATTTCTTTTCTCTCTTTCAGGTCCATTCAGGGCTCTCGTCGCCCTGTAACCTGGGTCCAGGCCGATGTCTCTCTGTCCGGTCTGGGAGGTCTAGGAGGTCTGGGAGGTCTAGGAGGTCTAGATGAGGACCCTGAGGATGCTCTGGAGCTTGACCTATCCCGGTCTTCCTCCATTTCCGATTTCTGACCTGAGTCAGTATATTCCTTCTTGCCATTCGCTGCGTCGTCCACTGACTCCGTGGGACAGCCCCCCCCCCCCCGGAGTCAGTGTGGCACTGGTTCAGGTTTTGTCCCTTTACCAGCGCACCTTTACCAGCGCACATTGTTCACAGGCCTTTCGGACTGTTATCGCTCTTTGTTTGGCTTTAGGTATGAGAATGTTGTTAGTTCTCAGGTATACCAACATCCTCTTACTTCCGGCATGTCCAAGGTTATCATATACCTGTCTGATCATGTGAGTAGCCTCGTCCTTTTAGCAATGGCTCGTTAGCCTGCTATTCGCTCCTATTTTGCAATGGCTATTTCAGCCTGCTCGCAATGTCTATTTCAGCCTGCTATTCGTCTCGATAGTACTGGTTCGGGTCTTGTCCCCCTTACCAGCGCACATTGTCCACAGACCCTTCGGACTGTTGTTTCCGTCCACTTCCTTCTTGCACAGGGGGTCTACCCTGTGTTGTGCTTGTCTCGGTCCAGACTGGGTAGTTGGTTACTGTTTATGTCTGGTATTAGCTCCGGCTAGTTAGCCAGCTTGTAGATTCAAGCTATGTAGCCTCTTATAGACTCCGCTCCTGCTGATAACACCAGCCTGTATTATTACGCCGGTTCCACTTCCTTGTTCTCTCCCTGGTTGTTTCCGGGGGAGGCTCCTGGGAGGCCCCCCCCCCCCTTTTGTCAGATAGCATCATGACTTGGTCATACAGCCTACACTCGATACGTAGCTGGTCTTGTGACCACGCTGCGCATCGGGCTGCCAGTAGGTTACCCCCTGGGACTCCTCCGAATAGCCTTTCAAGCAGAAAGCATGATCCCTGCATGGGTGTTCCATTCATGACTGATTCGGCTGCAACACTGAGAGACATGCTCCCGTCTCGCACCTGTGGGATCAGCCTTTCCACCATCTGGGCCTTTGAAGCCCCTTTGGTGAGCTAGCGTTTCCTTGTGCTAGCTTCTCTTGAGCTATTACTCAATATGTTGAGTAATCAGAACTGTGTTCAGTTTCAGAGGTATTTAGCTCCCCATCCTGTTCAGGCTCAGACTCAGTTTCACCTGAAGGTGTCATCTGTGGCCTCGGGTTCTGATCTTTCATCTGAATGTCACCATCCTCCTCTTCTGGGCCATAGAAAATGGAACAGTGCTCATAATTGATGTTTTTGGCCTTTAGGTACTCGTCTAGAGAGTTGAACGCCTCTAGGTCAGTGGAGGGAGATACTCGTTTTGAGGTGGAGCCTGGCGCCTCACAAAGAGGAAGAATGACTCCATCGTCCCCTTGGTTCTTTCCATTTCCACACTCGTCTTTGATAGTGCGTCGCAGTGTTCTTGAGCGAGACACATCACCCCTTACTGCCCCCGTTAAGCAGGTTGGCACCTTGCATGGCTGCCTCCGCCGTCTGTGTCTCTTAAGCCCTGGCAGGTTCCGGAAGCTCATGTAACACTGGTCACAGTAATATGGTCTCTCTCCTGTGTGTACCATGTGGTGTAGTTTAAGGTAACGCTTCGCCTTGAAGCTCTTCCCACACTGGTCACAGCAGTAAGGTCTCTCTCGTGTGTGTACCGTACAGTGATTTTTAAGCTCTCCCTTCTTCTTGAAGGCCTTCTCACACTGGACGCACCCGTAAGGTTTATTTTCCGTGTGTACCACGTGGTGACGTCTAAGGTGATCCTTCGTCTTGAAGCTACTTCCACACTGGTCACAGCAGTAAGGTCTCCCCTCTGTGTGTACCGTGTGGTGTTGTTTAAGGTCTGCCTTCGTCTTGAAGGTCTTCCCACACTGGTCACAGCAGTAAGGTTTCTCTTCTGTGTGTACCACGTGGTGACTTTTAAGCTCCCCCTTCGTTTTGAAGATCTTTCCACACTGGGCACAGCAGTAAGGTTTCTCTCCTGTGTGTACCAAGTGGTGTCGTTTAAGCTCTGCCTTTCTCTTGAAGCTAATGTCACACTGGTTACAGCCGTAAGGTTTCTCTCCTGTGTGTACCACGTGGTGACTTTTAAGATGTTTCTTCGTCTTGAAGCTCATGTCACACTGGTCACAACAGTAAGGTCTCTCTCCTGTGTGTACCATGTGGTGACGTTTAAGATTCATCTTCGTCTTGAAGCTCATGTCACACTGGGCACAACAGTAAGGTTTCTCTCCTGTGTGTACCACGTGGTGTAGTTTAAGGTAACGCTTCGCCTTGAAGCTCTTCCCACACTGGTCACAGCAGTAAGGTCTCTCTCGTGTGTGTACCGTACAGTGATTTTTAAGTTCTGCCTTCGTCTTGAAGGCCCTTCCACACTGGTCACAACCGTAAGGTTTATTTTCTGTGTGTACCATGTGGTGAATTTTAAGCTCTCCCTTCGTCTTGAAGGCCTTCTCACACTGGACGCAACCGTAAGGTTTATTTTCTATGTGTACCACGTGGTGTCGTCTAAGGTGATCCTTCGTCTTGAAGCTCCTTCCACACTGGTCACAGCAGTAAGGTTTCCCCTCTGTGTGTACCGTGTGGTGTTGGTCAAGTTCTGCCTTTCTCTTGAAGCTACTGTCACACTGGTTACAGCAGTAAGGTTTCTCTCCTGTGTGTACCACGTGGTGACTTTTAAGATGTGTCTTCGTCTTGAAGCTCATGTCACACTGGGCACAACAGTAAGGTTTCTCTCCTGTGTGTACCAAGTGGTGTCGTTTAAGGTAACGCTTCGCCTTGAAGCTCTTTCCACACTGGTCACAGCAGTAAGGTTTCTCTCCTGTGCCACTTACTGCTTGCTGCACAGCCGGCACTTGTGCCAGCTCCTCCTGAGCTAGCTTCTCTTGTGCTAGCTCCTCCTGAGCTAGCTTCTCTTGTGCTAGCTTCTCCTGAGCTAGCTTTGGGCGTGCCAGCTCCTCCTGAGCTAGCTTCTCTTGTGCTAGCTCCTCCTGAGCTAGCTTCTCTTGTGCTAGCTTCTCCTGAGCTAGCTTTGGGCGTGCCAGCTCCTCCTGAGCTAGCTTCTCTTGTGCTAGCTCCTCCTGAGCTAGCTTCTCTTGTGCTAGCTTCTCCTGAGCTAGCTTTGCTTGTGCTAGCTCCTCCTGAGCCAGCTTCTCTTGTGCTAGCTCCTCCTGAGCTAGCTTTTGGCGTGCCAGCTCCTCCCGAGCTAGCATCTCCTGGGCTAGCTCCTTCTGAGCTAGCGTTGGTCGTGCCAGCTCCTCCGGAGCTAGCTTCTCTTGTGCTAGCTCCTCCTGAGCTAGCTTTTGGCGTGCCCGCTCCTCCCGAGCTAGCATCTCCTGGGCTAGCTTCTGAGCTAGCGTTGGTCGTGCCAGCTCCTCCTGAGCTAGCTTCTTCTGAGCTAGCGTTGGTCGTGCCAGCTCCTCCTGAGCTAGCTTCTCCTGTGCTAGCTCCTTCTGAGCTAGCGTTGGTCGTGCCAGCTCCTCCTGAGCTAGCTTCTCCTGAGCTAGCTTCTCTTGTGCTAGCTCCTCCTGAGCTAGCTTCTCTTGTGCTAGCTCCTCCTGAGCTAGCTTCTCTGGTGTTAGCTTCTCCTGAGCTAGCTTCTCTCGTGCTAGCTCCTCCTGAGCTAGCTTCTCTTGTGCTAGCTCCTCCTGAGCTAGCTTCTCTGGTGCTAGCTTCTCCTGAGCTAGCTTCTCTTGTGCTAGCTCCTCCTGAGCTAGCTTTTGGCGTGCCAGCTCCTCCCGAGCTAGCATCTCCTGGGCTAGCTCCTTCTGAGCTAGCGTTGGTCGTGCCAGCTCCTCCGGAGCTAGCTTCTCTTGTGCTAGCTCCTCCTGAGCTAGCTTTTGGCGTGCCAGCTCCTCCCGAGCTAGCATCTCCTGGGCTAGCTTCTGAGCTAGCGTTGGTCGTGCCAGCTCCTCCTGAGCTAGCTTCTTCTGAGCTAGCGTTGGTCGTGCCAGCTCCTCCTGAGCTAGCTTCTCCTGTGCTAGCTCCTTCTGAGCTAGCGTTGGTCGTGCCAGCTCCTCCTGAGCTAGCTTCTCCTGAGCTAGCTTCTCTTGTGCTAGCTCCTCCTGAGCTAGCTTCTCTTGTGCTAGCTCCTCCTGAGCTAGCTTCTCTGGTGTTAGCTTCTCCTGAGCTAGCTTCTCTCGTGCTAGCTCCTCCTGAGCTAGCTTCTCTTGTGCTAGCTCCTCCTGAGCTAGCTTCTCTGGTGCTAGCTTCTCCTGAGCTAGCTTCTCTTGTGCTAGCTCCTCCTGAGCTAGCTTCTCTTGTGCTAGCTCCTCCTGAGCTAGCTTCTCTGGTGTTAGCTTCTCCTGAGTTAGCTTTGGGCGTGCCAGCTCCTCCCGAGCTAGCATCTCCTGGGCTAGGGAGCCCTCGCCTTTCTGTGAACGGCCGTTTTGGCTCGCTTCACATACACACTCCGCTCTTTACAAAGTGTCTCCGGACTAGGTAGCCCTCGCCTTTCTGTGAACGGCCGTTTTGGCTCGCTTCACATACACACTCCGCTCTTTACAAAGTGTCTCCGGACTAGGTAGCCTTCGCCTTTCTGTGAACGGCCGTTTTGGCTCGCTTCACATACACACTCCGCTCTCTACAAAGTGTCTCCGGACTAGGTAGCCCTCGCCTTTCTGTGAACGGCCGTTTTGGCTCGCTTCACATACACACTCCGCTCTTTACAAAGTGTCTCCGGACTAGGTAGCCCTCGCCTTTCTGTGAACGGCCGTTTTGGCTCGCTTCACATACACACTCCGCTCTTTACAAAGTGTCTCCGGACTAGGTAGCCCTCGCCTTTCTGTGAACGGCCGTTTTGGCTCGCTTCACATACACACTCCGCTCCTTACAAAGTGTCTCCGGACTAGGTAGCCCTCGCCTTTCTGTGAACAAAGCATGAAAGTGATTTTTGCATTGCAACTTCACCCAGCAGAACTTTCACAGTAATCACAAAAATATACTCTAAGCGTGATCCTTTCTTTTTTTTGACTGTAAGAAAACATTACGTAACTTTTTAGTCATGAGTAAACCTTTTTACCGCAATCACAAAAATATACTCTAAGCGTGATCCTTTCTTTTTTTGACTGTAAGAAAACATTACGTAACTTTTTAGTCATGAGTAAACCTTTTTACCGCAATCACAAAAATATACTCTAAGCGTGATCCTTTCTTTTTTTTTTGACTGTAAGAAAACATTACGTAACTTTTTAGTCATGAGTAAACCTTTTTACCGCAATCACAAAAATATACTCTAAGCGTGATCCTTTCTTTTTTTGACTGTAAGAAAACATTACGTAACTTTTTAGTCATGAGTAAACCTTTTTACCGCAATCACAAAAATATACTCTAAGCGTGATCCTTTCTTTTTTTTGACTGTAAGAAAACATTACGTAACTTTTTAGTCATGAGTAAACCTTTTTACCGCAATCACAAAAATATACTCTAAGCGTGATCCTTTCTTTTTTTTGACTGTAAGAAAACATTACGTAACTTTTTAGTCATGAGTAAACCTTTTTACCGCAATCACAAAAATATACTCTAAGCGTGATCCTTTCTTTTTTTTTGACTGTAAGAAAACATTACGTAACTTTTTAGTCATGAGTAAACCTTTTTACCGCAATCACAAAAATATACTCTAAGCGTGATCCTTTCTTTTTTTGACTGTAAGAAAACATTACGTAACTTTTTAGTCATGAGTAAACCTTTTTACCGCAATCACAAAAATATACTCTAAGCGTGATCCTTTCTTTTTTTGACTGTAAGAAAACATTACGTAACTTTTTAGTCATGAGTAAACCTTTTTACCGCAATCACAAAAATATACTCTAAGCGTGATCCTTTCTTTTTTTTTTTGACTGTAAGAAAACATTACGTAACTTTTTAGTCATGAGTAAACCTTTTTACCGCAATCACAAAAATATACTCTAAGCGTGATCCTTTCTTTTTTTTTTTTGACTGTAAGAAAACATTACGTAACTTTTTAGTCATGAGTAAACCTTTTTACCGCAATCACAAAAATATACTCTAAGCGTGATCCTTTCTTTTTTTGACTGTAAGAAAACATTACGTAACTTTTTAGTCATGAGTAAACCTTTTTACCGCAATCACAAAAATATACTCTAAGCGTGATCCTTTCTTTTTTTGACTGTAAGAAAACATTACGTAACTTTTTAGTCATGAGTAAACCTTTTTACCGCAATCACAAAAATATACTCTAAGCGTGATCCTTTCTTTTTTTTTTTGACTGTAAGAAAACATTACGTAACTTTTTAGTCATGAGTAAACCTTTTTACCGCAATCACAAAAATATACTCTAAGCGTGATCCTTTCTTTTTTTGACTGTAAGAAAACATTACGTAACTTTTTAGTCATGAGTAAACCTTTTTACCGCAATCACAAAAATATACTCTAAGCGTGATCCTTTCTTTTTTTGACTGTAAGAAAACATTACGTAACTTTTTAGTCATGAGTAAACCTTTTTACCGCAATCACAAAAATATACTCTAAGCGTGATCCTTTCTTTTTTTTTTTGACTGTAAGAAAACATTACGTAACTTTTTAGTCATGAGTAAACCTTTTTACCGCAATCACAAAAATATACTCTAAGCGTGATCCTTTCTTTTTTTGACTGTAAGAAAACATTACGTAACTTTTTAGTCATGAGTAAACCTTTTTACCGCAATCACAAAAATATACTCTAAGCGTGATCCTTTCTTTTTTTTTTTGACTGTAAGAAAACATTACGTAACTTTTTAGTCATGAGTAAACCTTTTTACCGCAATCACAAAAATATACTCTAAGCGTGATCCTTTCTTTTTTTTTTTTGACTGTAAGAAAACATTACGTAACTTTTTAGTCATGAGTAAACCTTTTTACCGCAATCACAAAAATATACTCTAAGCGTGATCCTTTCTTTTTTTGACTGTAAGAAAACATTACGTAACTTTTTAGTCATGAGTAAACCTTTTTACCGCAATCACAAAAATATACTCTAAGCGTGATCCTTTCTTTTTTTGACTGTAAGAAAACATTACGTAACTTTTTAGTCATGAGTAAACCTTTTTACCGCAATCACAAAAATATACTCTAAGCGTGATCCTTTCTTTTTTTGACTGTAAGAAAACATTACGTAACTTTTTAGTCATGAGTAAACGCCACTTCAAGTCGTTACTTATCAACCCTCTCTTGTTCCTGATAGATTTTTTACCAATATACTTTTGGCTGTCTGCTGCGCTCTGCAGACCATCTACATCACCAGTGTTCCAGATCTCGAACATTAGGAAGAGTCTTGGTTGGAGAGGTTCTGCCGATAAGACCAATCTTGAGTAAGGTTGACTCAAATCTGTAACTAATTCTACTCCAGAGACACCTGACATGTAATCATGAAGAGTTGTTAATCTCTTCTTGTTTGGAATAAACCAAATATATTGTCTAGGAGAACTCTTATAGGCCTATAATAAACATACTTTGATATTACGCCACCGTCACCACCATCCCGTCCTCATTTGTGAGGAATGGTCTGTAATACTGCTCATTTGAAAGCTTGATGATATTACTTCCCCGTTTAATAAGTATTACCACTGTCCTAACACGTAATCATTGTTTGCACTCCCCGGCCCCTCCTGTCCTCCCCCTCCTCCTCCTCCTGCGGAACCGACCGTCCAACCCTGCAGTGATTCAGACGGTCGCGGTCCCACACAAGACAGAGTCAGTCTGGACACAGAGACACCGGAACCCGCAAACAACACCCATCTTTTTGACAGTAGTCCTGTCTTCTTCGGCCGTTTTAGCACTTATTTTGGTTAGTATAAATGCCCACGCCAGGGACGCCATGTTGAATGCTCACGCTCCATCTTACATCAGATCGATAACTTCATAACTCATTGGTCTGCCCATCTTGACACCAAACAGCGTCCTGTTTGTGGCTGACAGCAGAACCAAACGAGTCTATAAAATGTTGTTGTTATCACTGGCCGACAAGAAACAGCGAACGCACCGTTCCGACCCCCGTCAGTCATCGACCTTAGGTCGAGTGATTGCAGTTGCGGAATCTTTTAATTTATATTTGCACTGGGAAGGACTCTCTATATTCAGAGGAGGTCCATTTCCCTAATCCGTCTAAGGTATTAAAGCCATACTTCTATTTGCCTTAATGCATAAGCATAGGTCTTCTTTTACTCTAACGTATTAAAGCCATACTTCTATTTGCCTTAATGCATAAGCATAGGTCTTCTTTTACTCTAACGTATTAAAGCCATACTTCTATTTGCCTTAATGCATAAGCATAGGTCTTCTTTTACTCTAACGTATTAAAGCCATACTTCTATTTGCCTTAATGCATAAGCATAGGTCTTCTTTTACTCTAACGTATTAAAGCCATACTTCTATTTGCCTTAATGCATAAGCATAGGTCTTCTTTTACTCTAACGTATTAAAGCCATACTTATAGTTATATCCCCATTATAGCTAGGGATAAAGCCACTTACACATATTGTTTTACATCATTAATAAAAAATGCATGGGGTGAAGTTACAAATGCAGAACACATTTCAATGCTTACCCGGCCGTCTGGTCAGAAGAAAGGCTACAAAGGATATATTTATAGAGAGGTTTAATTAGAAAAAGCAAGTTACAAAAAGAGACTGAATTAGAAAAAGTGTCCATTTCAGTTAAAATATGCACAGAACAAAACATCTCATCTCTGCATGGTTCGTGCCCCATGTCTGGCAGCAGGATCTCCATTCAGTTTAAAATAAGCACAGAACAAAACATCTCATCTCTGCACGGTTTGTGCCTCTTGGCTAACAGCATTCTTCTTTCAGTTTTAAAATAAGCACAGAACAAAACATCTCATCTCTGCACGGTTTGTGCCTCTTGGCTAACAGCATTCTTCTTTCAGTTTTAAAATAAGCAGAAAACAGAACATCTCATCTCTGCATGGTTCGTGCCCCGTGTCTGGCAGCAGGATCTCCATTTCTCTAAAAAGTCTGATCTGGCACGGCTTGTGCCTCTTCCTATCTCTCCAGCTCAGTGTAAAAATCTCTCCCTGCTCTCGCCAGTTGGCCCTTTTTATAAGGTCCGTCACGTCACGCCATCGTCAGTACATAGCTCCAATCACCGTACATTACGTGTCATATCCCTCCTTCAGTTATTTGTTACTTTGCAGTTACATATCAAATCAAGTAATTTATAAGAATACAATGCCCCTCTGACTAGCGCCCCCCCCTTCTTGGCCTTGCATTCCAGCCGGTCACTTCTCTACTGCATGGGGCCTCTTTCGTTCTGAGACGAGGGCGAGGCAGACTTCCGTAATATATCTTACATAGCCCACCACATACATATACAGAGATATACAGGTACAATACAGTACTCGGTGTACTATATTACATTAGTTTACATTACATTATAGTCATTATACTCTGCTCTCCTTCCTCTTCTGATTCAAGACTTCAACCAGCAACCCTCCCCGTCTGAAAGGGTTTAACATTACACAGCTCTTTCTCCTCCGTCCCTGTCTCTCTCCTCTCCAGAGGCCCAACATTCTGTTGGTTCACTCCCTTTTCACAGCTTTTCACAGACATTTTCTATGGAGACATCTAAAGGCTCAGTTCCATTTTTTATAAGAGAGAGTTCAGTTCCAAGATTTATACTGGTCATATAGGAACGACCCAGGATGTCATTGTCAAAAAGTGTCACTTGTTCTGTGGCACTTTCTTCTGGGAAAAACCCCATTACGTCATTTAAACATGTATGCCTGTCTGCTCTGCTTCCTTACTGCAAGGGTTAACTCTGCACGTACATGGGCCTCTCTCGTTCTGACAGTAAGAGAAGAAGACGAGGCAGACTGCCGTAATATACAGTACATAGCCTAACACATACATATACAGATATATACAGATATACATACATATACATGTACAATACAGTACTCATATACTTTAAACACTGATTGATCACACATCATATATGTATTTTGTAGTTTAAGGCCAGTTCTCTCTTCTGCTCTCATCTCTGTGCTCGTCTCGCTCGGAGCTGTCTCTCAAGGTCACATTCTTAAGGGGCCCCTTTCTGCATGTGGTCTGTGAAGAACAGACCCTTCTTATGGAGATTTTAAAGGCTCAGTTCCATTTGTTTTTAAGTAGAGCCAGCATAAAGCTATCCTCCAGAGTTCAGTTTAAAGATTATACTGGTCACATAGGAACGACTCAGGATGTCATTGTCCAAGAGTGTCACTTGTTCTGTGACACTTTACAGAGACTCTATCGGTCTCATTACCCAATATTGTCCAAAGAGTTCTCTTGGAAGACTTATCTTGGAACCGACTGAGACAGAATCAATGACAAGTTCACTCTGAGTCCTCAACACGCTGGTAATATGTCTTAAGTGTCTCAAACGTTCGCACCTGAGATATCTGCGTTGGGGAATGGCACCAGTCTGAAACATGAAGGCGCGTCCCTGTTCAGGTAATTTGCATACAAAACAACGCCTCCAGAGCTCCTTATATATAAACAAATAATAATAATAATAATAAATACAAAAAAATACAAAAAAAAACAACGCCTCCAGAGCTCCTTATAAGGCAACTAATGATACAGCAGTGGGAAAATGGATGCGAAAGCGTTTTGCGACCCATCGAGATTAAATTAGATTAATTGTATTGTCATCATATATTGTACAGCTCAGGCACCTGCCGCAGCGCACGCACACACACACACGTGCACGAGCGTGTGCAGTACTGTATAGCCTACGTGCATAATGAATGAACGCAGTATAGGCTTATTATTCCATTAATGACTTGTTTCATTAGGATTTAGTAGATACTATATATATGCTCTGCCCTACGTACAGTATAAGTACAGACTGTACTCATACTGTACGTAGGGCAGAGCATATATATAGTATCTACTAAATCCTAATGAAACAAGTAATTAGAATAATATAAGCCTATATACTGTTCATTCATTAGACACATAGGCTATACTGGCACACACAAGACTTATGGAATATTAATGCAGTCTATTTCCACACGATTAGCTTTAGTTCTTATTTATTTATTTATCCACTGTCATTTCATTGTTGGTGTATAGGCTATATAGTGTATTTCAATATAAGTTTAATTGATTAATGATATATTTGAAGGAATGCAGGTTTATAGCTATATCAAACAAAGGTCTGTCCCATACCAATCAATGGGATATATTGCATGTTGACCTGCATTCTTTCAAATGTATATAATTACAGATATGTAACTAATAAGAAATACAAATTCCACAGAAGGCATTAAATAATTATTATTTTCAATCATTTCACAATAATTGCATAATTGTGTTTGAATATCTGAGTAATTAAAGTAATTATACATTTGTCCAAAATAGCTGGTTCAGATATGGTTAATCCAGCTGCCCTGTGATCAGATGAATCCATATTATTTATTTTTCCGACATCAAATGCGTAATTTCTTATCGTACAAATATTGTTATATTTATTTTAATTATGATTAAGTAATTAATTCCAATGAGGCCTGTAGCGTTGACATGAAGGAATCACTATGAGAACACAGTCTGTCAAGTTAATAAAATGTTCAATTAGTCAATCAATCATAAGTGTGCTCCTCAGCACTCTTAAATCTGCTCTCAGCCACGCTCAAATCTGATCTCAGGAAAATGTGGGGAATCGCGCTACCAGCGCTAATATGTCTTAAATGGGCAGAAATCTGCCTAAGAGGAAATTGTTGTTCGTAAATCCGTTTGGGAATGAGACCCTATGTCTCCAAACGGTATAACTCTTGAACGCTTCAACGTACAGTCACTTTCTCACAAATCTTCGCCAACCGGCTAAATCCAAAAACAATCATGCAAAAATGTTTACAGTTTATTCCACTCTGCTGTTCATTCACGGGCGCTGAGAAGGAAAATAATGGCATCCACCGTTGATGGCTTCAGTGCTGTTCTCCTCTCCTCCAGCGTTCTCCCTGCTGAGAGAAAACGGGGTTTATTCAATGTATGTGATGTATAGATTGGGGGAGATGACCACAGCTAAAACGGTGCCGGGTCAGAGAGATAGAAATGTGCATGGTTTGCCTTAGAAGAGGGTGATAGAACAGAGGTTCAGAGCAAGCAGGGTGATTGTGAGCAGCACACTGCCAGCGAGAGAATGTTTTGAATTCCTTGGAAGAACACATAGATAAGAGAGTGTAGGCCCAGAGCAGGAGGGAGAGAGGTTCATCTTAATGAAACGTTTAATGGTGTGAAAGGTTATTAGCACGTCGCATGACAACCAGAAGGCGGGGCCGTCGTTGCTACGACGAAGATCTATAAGTCGAACAGTGGTTCCGGATGTAAGGCAGACCAAGAGCGGCTAAGGGCAGACTACAATCTGACTAGGACCAAGAGACTCTCTCCTCTCATAGAGAGGGGGGGGAGGAAGGATGCCACATCATCATTAGCTTCGGCTAACGCGAGGAGGGTTAGGCTAAAGACCAGGCCTGACCACCAGTGGACTGAATAGCAAAAGGACAATAGACTGAACACACCGAAAGATCATTAGAATAGACTTTTCAAGGACAATAACATCTGTTAACATCTGAGCTGAGGCTCCTGTTTATCAAATAAACCACGCTTCTCCTTGTAAGGTATTTCACGTTGTCAAAGTGTCGAATTCTTACGGAGGTGGAGAATTCTTATGGTTTGCGGATTGTACTAACGGGGAGAGATAAGGATTATATTCAGCCAGTATATGAGACGTCAGGACCATTAAAATGACACAACGCAGAGGAATTGGATGGAGAACCGAACAGACGAAGACGTGATACTGGCCAGATTGATCAGGATCTAACAGTTGGTTGCCGATGACAGCCGGATTTGCAAGAGATAAAAACAACGGAAAAAGACTTTTTCAATAATGGGACGACAATGGACAACAGTCATCGTGTGTGGGAGAATCATGATCGAGCAAGGCCGGCCAGCCCTGGGAGAGAGCGGCGAGTCGAGCGGTCATGAGGCAAACCAGCGCTGTAGGAGAAACAGCGTTCAGGAGAAAGATGTGAGTTCACTGTGCACACATGGTTGTTTTGATCTTTTAAGCCAAATAAAAACGAACAGATAGTGCATCCGTAAATAAGTAGCGACAGAGAATGCCAGCTGTAATAGTGTGTTTTGGGACAGAGCAGAGCGGCACGGTTTTAGTTTTGAAAATCGAGGGTGTTATCTAGAGAATGAAAAACAAACGGGGCAGGCTGCACGGTTTTGGTTTTGGGAGTGTAAATGCGAGATGAGGAGTGGGGGGGATGCTGAACCAGACTTAAAATTTGTTATGGCGGGATTGTTATGACAAGACTGTCGCCTGAGACGGCCCACCTTAAACTGGTCGCTGTGGTCTCAAGACGGCCGGAATTTGTCGTGGCGGGAGGAAAGTCAAAATCGGGGGTTTACCTTAAAGTGTGTATTATGTCCGATAAGCAAGAGAAAAGCTGAGAAAGCGTCCCCTGATATGGATAGGAAAGCGAGGAAAACAGCAGTGTTTTTAGGCCTTGGAAGGAAGGGCAGCGGCCGTTTGTTTGAGAGAGTAGCCATTTGCACCGAGACAAGATGGCCGCAAAGGGCCACGAGGAGGAGTAGACAAGATGGCCGCAAAGAGCCACGAGGAGATAACAACAGATAAGAACCAGGAAGTGTCACGTCAACTAAAACCCCATAGAGGAGGAGTAGGTCGCCACCTAGTGGCGGAGGGCGGGTAGTGCTGGGGAGTTTTCATTACCCATAGGGGAATATTTAGAGATAGGTCTGTACTACCATCTAGTGGCGGATTGGGGGAGTGATTCAAGTTAGGGAATCTACTGGAGCACAGAGAGTGGATCTATTATAATAATAATATTGATATACAGGTTAATTAAATAGAGTTTAATTATACAATGGATTAAATAAGAATTGCACAGAGAGAGATGAGATGCGGTTAATTAAATAAGTTTAATTATGAAATAAGAGGGAGTTCGATCTCCAGTGGGGTCTTCTCACACCTAATAAATAGGCAGAGTCTTGAAGACACGTCACCAGAAGAACTGGTGCGCGCTGGGGGTCAAACTGGGATGAAGATAGCGCGTCGAAAAGTGGGAATCGGTTTAGTTGCAAGTGTCACGTCGGATGACAACAAACAGGGAACCGCCCTGTAGGATAGATATGGGTGTGGAGAAGGTGGTAGACTAATAGCAAAACAAGGGAAGTCGAATGTACAGACGACTGCCGGTGTTGTGTTTCTGCTTTCAGCGGGGGGAGACACCGACCGCGGTGGAGATGACCAGGAGACAGACTGGAGGAGGAGGAAGCAGCAGGGGCCAGGCACCGCAGCCTGGTACACAGATCATCCACGACGAGAGGGAGGAGACGGCGGCGGTGGGAGAGCAGATGTGGAGAGGACAGCCAGAGCACTGAGGCCGTAGCAGACCAGAGGAGACATTTTTGCCTAGGGGACCGCGCCCTGGAAGGGGGACCAGCTCAGGAAAAGGAGCCGTCACTGAAAGGGGCCCTTGCCCTAGGAGGCGGGACCGGCCCAAGATGGGAGGTGTACTGTAAGAGGAAAGGGAGCGCTCTGATTTGGACGTGGGGTGTACCTAATAGGGGGGCCGAAGGGTTTAAGTGTGTTGTCTGAAAAGTTGCAATCTGTGTTTTTCTCTGTCTCTCTCTCTCTCTCTCTCTCCTCCCTGACCGTTGTTTATCCTTTCTGGTTCGGGTGTGATGCGGGTAATGGAAAACAATAAGGCAAACAGCTGACGGAGGGGCCCTCATTGTTATGAGTCTATTTTTGGGTATAATTAATTGAAAAACCAAGTAGTCTGTTGATTCTGAAGGTTGATTAAGAATCAAAGGGGGGAATGAGAGAAAACGGGGTTTATTCAATGTATGTGATGTATAGATTGGGGGGAGATGACCACAGCTAAAACGGTGCCGGGTCAGAGAGATAGAAATGTGCATGGTTTGCCTTAGAAGAGGGTGATAGAACAGTGGTTCAGAGCAAGCAGGGTGATTGTGAGCAGCACACTGCCAGCGAGAGAATGTTTTCAATTCCTTGGAAGAACACATAGATAAGAGAGTGTAGGCCCAGAGCAGGAGGGAGAGAGGTGCATCTTAATGAAACGTTTAATGGTGTGAAAGGTTATTAGCACGTCGCATGACAACCAGAAGGCGGGGCCGTCGTTGCTACGACGAAGATCTATAAGTCGAACAGTGGTTCCGGGTGTAAGGCAGACCAAGAGCGGCTAAGGGCAGACTACAATCTGACTAGGACCAAGAGACTCTCTCCTCTCACAGAGAGGGGGGGGGGGGGAGGAAGGATGCCACATCATCATTAGCTTCGGCTAACGCGAGGAGGGTTAGGCTAAAGACCAGGCCTGACCACCAGTGGACTGAATAGCAAAAGGACAATAGACTGAACACACCGAAAGATCATTAGAATAGACGATTAGATCGATTCCCCATGCACATGCGCAGATTGGCCACGGAGTGTGACGCAACGCACATCCACCCTGGAATGTTCCATTAGAGGGGGTGTTGTGTTGTGAGAATGTGAGCGGCAATCAGAGCATCAACTACTAATAACAGAACAACAATGAATGAATGTTGGCCGAACAATTAACAACACAGCAACTTTTAGGCATGGCTGCTTGTTGTTAGTAGTTGATGCTCCGATTGCCGCTCACATTCTCACAACACAACACCCCCTCTAATGGAACATTCCAGGGTGGATGTGCGTTGCGTCACACTCCGTGGCCAATCTGCGCATGTGCATGGGGAATCGATGCTTAAAAACGGTATTTTTCACTGCCAATTTAGTTCTGATCGATTAGGAATGTCTCGCGCTGTGTTCAGGAGATTCAGGCGCATACAAGTCTATTCTATCATGTCTCTAGCACCCCCACAGCCGTATCTGCAATCACTTAATGTCAAGGCTCTCATCCACATTCATTAATTTGCCCCCCCCCGCAATCTCCTCCTCGATTTCAATGTAACGCGGAAGTGTAGTGGTCTATATAGCATGCAAGTCTAGCTAGCAAAGGCAGCTTCTCCATCTCCGACACGCACGCTCTTAACGGTCTAGCTTGTTGCTTTGATGGAAACGCTTCCTCTGTGTGTGTGTGTGTTAGGGTTTGACATGGTGTGGACAGTGGCGGCCGCTGGCGCTGGTGCGTTGTGGGTCGCAGTTCACGTTAATAGGTCGAGTTGAAAATGTAATGCTCTGAGATGCTCTGGAGCAATCTCTCTCTGTCTCTCGGATCAATCAAATCAAATAATTAACACATGTATGTTGTCATTTTAAACAACTCACCATTCATTCATTATGCATCAGCAGCAGCTAAATTAATGTTATAGTTCACAACACAGCAGCGCGTTTTGAATCGCTAGCCTATTAATTATCGTCTCAGCAAGCACAGTCAATACTTTTTTCCATAGCCGCATTTCGCGGAGACAGCTGTGTATAGCGAGAGAGAGAGAGCGAGAGAGAGAGAGAGAGAGAGAGAGAGAGAGAGAGAGACTCACTGTTTAGTTGAAACGTCCAGGGCAGGAGAGCTTGATAAACGTGTATAATCCACTGTTGATGTATTCCAGACCACTGTCCACTGTCTCCAGACTGCATCCGCCATATAGCTTGTTAGCCAAGTGTTAGCTTGTTAGCACAACACAAGTACATTTCTTTGTCCATTTTTCCGCGTCGAACAGACTGCAAACTACCTGGCGTTCTATCGCCATGCTCTAAGACAAACTCTAACCTTAACCAACTTTGAAAGAGTGCCTAAGCTTAACCGTCTAAAGAACTTGCAGTCACGGCATGCTCTGCTGCCTGCATCTCACAACAACACAACAACACAACTATCTCTCACCAACGGACCAACCTAGGAAGCTAGAATTGGAACATTAGAAATTGGATTCGGCCAATCAGAGATCGTCTCTGTGAAATTCTGCTACGGAAAAAAATACTGGCGTCGGCCAATCAGAGAGCGTCTCCGCGAAATGCGGCTACAGAAATTCTTGACGCTACTGGCTAGACCGCTTCAAATCGCGCCCGGATTCCAACATAATAGTCATATTTCAACGCACAACGCGTTATGCACTGATTGGCTGTGACGGATACAGCGATCAAACTGTGACGCGCACTCAGAGCGCTATCGCGTCTAGCCCGGGCCGAGAAATACGAAAAAATTAAAAAAAATTATAAAAACGTCACTTCCTGCTCAGGAAAACGAGTGTTTTTTTATTTTAGATAATAACGTTATATTGTGCATTGGAAATACAAACATACTTAAAATGAGTAAATATTATTCATTTTAAACATGTTTATATTATTTATAGGGCTATAAAACAAAAAACTAAAAAGTTTTATTTTCTTCTTCTCTGATTAAACAGCAGGTGGGTCGGCGCCCTTGCGCCCCTAGTGGCAGAGCCGCCACTGGGTGTGGAGGTCATCTGCGATCATCTACTACTGGTCTATTGAAAGTTCCAAGCCACAGTCTAAGGAAAATCGCAAACTATGCACCAAAGTTATGGAACACACTACCTATGGACATTAGGGAAGCTAGATCTCTTAATATTTTCTAAAATAAGCTAAAAACGTACCTCTTCACCATAGCCTTCTAATACACTACGCTGTTGATTGTACTGTAGCACTATTTTACTCTGTCCATTCTATTGCATAATTGCACTGTATTATTTTACTCTGTCTATTACTTTTTATTACAGGTTCAAAACTGTCAAGTATTAAACTGTGTGGGTATCAAACAAGAGACTGTCAGGCTTTAAAACTGTGTAGGACCCAGGCCTAGAACTGCACCCTGAGAGAGGGAACTGCACCGTGAGAGGGAGATTTGCCCTGAGTGGGAGGTTCGAAGGGTCAAAGTAGGTATAAAACAGGAGGGAAGACTGTCAAGTGTTAAACTGTGGATACCAAACAGAGAAGGTAAAGACAACTTTGAACTGTTGAACAGTAATCCAGAACTATTTTATTGCACTGCACATTTATTTATTTAATTCTTTATTTTATTTCATTTTTCAATCTATTCTATTCTACTATTTTATTGCACTGCACTATTGTACTATTTTACTCTCTCTATTTTATCTTACTGTTTTTATTATTGTCTATTTAAAACGATAGGTTATGACTATAACCAAGTTCTGTTAATAGTGGTGATGCTCGGCGTCACTCATGCACTGTCCTCGCACACGTGCACGTGCATTGAATAATGACCACAATGTACCTTTATATCCCAATATTTGTCTGACCACACCCCTATCAGCTTTCCTACATAAGCAGGTGTGTGGTCACCTGCTCTCCTCCTTCCCAAGCTTTCACCACAAGGTGAGATCAAGGACTGCAGCGGTGTCGGACGCCGAGCGTCACCACTATTAACAGAACTTGGTTATAGTCATAACCTATCGTTCTGTATCATAGTGGATCCGCTCGGTGTCACTCATGCACAAGGGAGGCCGAGCGGAGCCACCGGCCGACAAATACACCCCGCTGAAGGCCCCCCACAACCATCAGAACAGGGAGGGCCGAGCCCCCCCAACCCCCCCTAATGGAGGGCACCCCCCCTATTGGGGGTTTCCCGGGAGGGCGACGGACCCGACCGTGCGAAGAGGCACTCAAGCAACTCAACGCACAGGGTGAGCAGACCGTGGCCTGACCCCACGACTACACACACGCACAACCCGCATGCCACCCGGGAACGAACGGAGGGAACAACCTCGTTACTGCCCCCAGAATCACGGGGTCAAGGGCAAACCCAACCCTGTGGCAAGGCCGTAGCAGCGGAGCGCGAAGGAAGGCCCAGACCCACCAAAGGGACTGGACCCCCTGGAACGGGGGCCCGGAGAAGGCCATGATGCCAGCATCAAGACCCCACCAGGTGGGCACTTAGTGACCCCGCCCCCCACATCGCCAGCGTATTCGGACAAAGGCCCCTCAGCCGAGCGGGCCCTGTCCCCCCAATAGTACACCACCTGGCACACTGACCCTGCAGTACAGACAGTCAGCACGGCCATAATAACAAGACTTACCACGGAAGCAGGCAGCGTACCGGGGAAAAAAACAGGCAACAGGCTGTTAACCCGAGCCTGGAGACTGCGGACGAGACAGGCGCCAAAGGAGTCAGCTGAAAACAGCCGCCCCGGCGGAAGGGGCGTATGCTGGCGTTGTTGCATGACCAAGCCTCCATTTAAAAAAAACCCACCCAGAGGGGTTGAGGCAGAGAAGGCTGACACGATTGGCAGACGTCATGAATGTGCAGGGGCACCCTCAACCGGGTAACCTGGGAGTTGACACTGCTCCAACACACCAGGGAATCAACCACCTTGGTGTTACCCAATGCGGTGGTTGTTCCTATAACCCCTCAAGAAAAAACTCCAAAACACACCTGCGGGTATACACCGGCTATACCGCAGTACAAGTGTTTCAGTTTTCAAAAAAGGGTTAACCCAGGCCTACGGGTCGACGAAACATTACTTCGGACCGGGCCCGGCGATACGGGAAGCACAGGGTCACCAGAGGAGGTCAAAGACCACCCCAACAGGCCCCTCTTCGCCATGCGTGAGAGAGGAGCGAAAAGAATGGAGAACCAGCCCCAAGCACACCGTACTTGGTATTCCCAGGCGGTCTCCTAACCAAGTACTAACCAGGACCAACCTGTGTAGCGGCCGAGATCTGACGAGATCAAGCGTGTACAGGTTGGCATGGCCGTAAGCCATTACGACAGTGCTGAGTACAAAATGTACCCAACCAGGGTCTCCATAGCGCTTAACCCTGTGACACCCGGACCGACCTGGCATTTTCCCCCCTGAAAAAAGCCAAAGTCCCTCAGGGTACCAGAACAGCAGATCTGCATCCCCGGCGGACAACGGGTTTAACTGATCCGGACCAGCGTGACCAGAACCAGTCCCGTGCCCTAACCACGCCGACATGCCTACTCCAGAGAAGGGGCAGATATGCGTGTTGATCTTAAACATGAAAAGAAGGCGCCACCCAGACGCTCGGGGCGAACCACGCCCGGTGGCCCACCCCCAGGGCGTGAGACCCCTCTACATATGTTCAGATCCATTCCGTCATCATCCCCCAGATATGAACGAGAATCCGTCGACAACTAAAACAGGTCGTCGGAAGAGGAAAAACCTCCATCCCAGTTGCTTTATAAAAACGCCGTTTTAACCCCAAGCAACCAAGGCGTGCCAGTCAGTCGCCTGATTACAGAACACCCCGAGCTAGCACTATGCGTGCGTCGGGACACAACCACATCAATGAACAGGCTATTTAGACCTGTCATTGAATCCCCAAGGTGCCCAGGGGAACGACAAGAGGGGTGTGATACTTCCTAACTCCAACTCTTTTTAATAGAAAAGAAGGAAGCACCAACAGTATGTATCCCAGTCTACACAGCCGGGGGTAAACATTTTTCACATTTTTACATCCCACCACCCTCCCATAGGAAGGAGACGGAAATCCCCAGAGAGACTTCCCACGCAAGCTGTACAGATTGAAAAGAATATATTGCACCTTGAGCCATGTAAAAGTTTGGTTTTAGGGCTCTCCGGGAAGGAGGCACTGAACCCATACACACTCAATAATCGAATTGAATCGAATACACACACAATAGAGTAGGACTCCTTCTTGAGGTTCCACTCACCTTGACAATCTGAGGAGGAGGATCTGTACTCTGAGGAGGCTCCCTCACATGGAAGGAGAGTCCCAACTCACAGAAGGCCCGAATAGGAGCTTCGTGAGGAGGAGCCCTGACCACCCCCCGAAACAGATCCATCATATGGACCTGAACAGCACACGGAAGTCCTACCAACAGAGACGCGCACAGTGACGTACTCTATGGCGGGGGAATTTCTGGGGGAGGAAAGGTTACCAGTTCACCCCTTTACGACCCCACACCCATGATACGATGTAATGACAAAAAGAGTATGATGCAGTCATAGTCAGCTCCATGAAGCGTCTAACAGCTTCACACAGCGCATGTGCTAACCTGCTATCTGATTTTTACTAAGGAAAAAACACAGAATAGAGAGGGCCCTCCAAGAGCCCCGGTACCAAACTTACACATGTGCTTCTGTGGCCAGCCCAACCCAGTTGTAGGTCACACGACACACACAACCCATTATCACCTACAAACAATGGCAAAAACACTCTACAGAGGAACGCCGTTTTTCATAATGAGAGAATACATAATTCTCGATTAGTATCGGCCACAGGCCTTGCTAAGCACACACGAAAAGCGACCAAACAATCTTTTCTTTTAGGAAAATAAAGTTCCTCAAGCTGTTTTAGCACAACCTCAGCAATCAAGCTAAGTGTTACATCGTATCCCTACCACACAGTGACACAATATAGTGTAACAACCTGAGAGGAGGATGAAGAAGTCCCCAGGGAACCGGGGGGAAACACAACCCTCCTACTTTACCCTTAATACGGCCAGTTAAACAGGTAAACCTGTTAATATGTGAACACACTGTTCATTGTCATTACAGGCTGAGAAAAGAATCATTCTTTACTCATATGTCACTAAGCATAGCTTTATAGGTTAGTTTAACCCCCTTAGTTGTGAGTACACGGTACATGAACACACAATGTTTCTCAACACAACAAACCAGATCATTTTCACATCTGTAACAAACAACCCGATTTGCGTGGAGAAGCTACTACCAGTGACAAGACAATTCACACATAACTTGCGTCGTATCCTAAATGTAGTGCAGCAACACTCGTTTTGTAAAACATTGTTGTTTACAAAACATTTAGAAGGGAAAGCAAGAAGAAGTGTTCAAGGTCTGGTCAGGACCTTGCCTACCTTGAGCGCAGATCAAGCGAAACTGCAGTCTCTAACAAGGCACCGTAGTAAACACAGCCATCCTGTGTTGTCGACCTGGGCAGCGTCGCCGCTCCATCCCGCCGCTACGGTCCCCCTTGTTGACGCAGTCCTCGCCATCCTGGCTCAGGGCAGGTTCGACGAACATCCTCTGTCAAAGATGACGTCGTAGTCAAGAGTGTTTAAAACATGTTATAGTCACAGCACGTTCAACAGTGTAGCATTAAGCTAACGGCCGCCCTCGGAAGCAAGCTAACGTTTCCTAGCCTAGCCTAGGTAGGCCACAACTAGCACGCAAGCTAACGTTTCCTAGCCTTGTGATCACAACAGGCTAGCGCCGCAGCTAACAGCTGACTGGCTAACAGTAGGCCACCACTAGCACGTAAGCTAAGCAGCTATCACCTGAACTTGTACACAATGATATAACAATCACTCAGACAGGCCGCCGTTCTGAAACCCTCCTCACTGTTTAAGAGAGAAGAGAAACGAAATGTTAACACAGTTTTACAACGGTGATTTTACCAACATCCGACGGAGCCAGCACAAGTCCCATCTGGGCCGTAGCTGACTTGAACACAGATTTTCCGATAACGAACAGCCATGCCCATATTTCCTCGTGAGGGAATACTCTCATTTGTATATGAAAGACGGGGCCTACACGGTGACAGAGAAACATCCACTCGTCCAGAAAACACAGGGATCACCAGTGTTACTGGTCGTGGCCCACTAGTTAACTATAATGGGCTTCAGACCAAGGTCCTCCGCTGTTGCCTAAGAGGCTGAACAAAAGACAGTAATCTGGGGCCGGTGTTCGTAAACATTGTCAGCTAGCCCCCATAGCACTAACAGACAAGTGGAGCTCGCAAGCAAAACATTACTCACCAACCTGGAACCTACCGCTTCTCACAACAGCGGCACGTCCTACAGTCCAGCTGTGCCGCTGAAAGGTTTCACCGAAACCAGCCACAGCAAGGAAGACTGCAGTTGGGAGGCATGTAGCGGCATGCTCCCAATACGAAAACCGGTGGAGGTTTTTAGAATGATCACCATCTTCCAGACACTCCAGTGACGAAGACAATATCGCCGTATTTTCTCGAAAATAGTGAGAGAGAAAATAAAGATATGATGTCAACGAATCTCTTGTTTTCCAACTCTTCTCCTACCATCACATCACGTCAAGTGGGGATCTACCGAGGCACTACCTTGTGGTGAAAGCGAGAAGGAGGAGAGCAGGTGACCACACACCTGCTTATGTAGGTAAGCTGATAGGGGTGTGGTCAGACAAATATTGGGATATAAAGGTACATTGTGGTCTTTATTCAGTGCGCGTGCATGTGTGCGAGGACAGTGCATGAGTGACGCCGAGCGGATCCACTATGATACAGAACTGAATAAAACCATAAACAAGGTGGCCTGTTGTGGGATGTTAGATCCTAATGTGAAAAACTGTGATTTTATATGTCTGCACTTTATGTGCTCATTTTATGCCTGTCTTTTTTCTGTTGTGAAGCACTTTGAGCTGCAGTTTATCATTGTATGAATATATGTATATACAAATAAAGTTTATTATTATTAGTATTATTATTATTATTATTATTATTATTATTATTATTATTATTATTATTATTATTATTATTATTATTATTATTATTATTATTATTATTATTATTATTATTATTATTATTATTATTATTATTATTATTATTATTATTATTATTATTATTATTATTATTATTATTATTATTATTATTATTATTATTATTATTATGTTAGCAGTAGGGTTCCTGCTAGCTACAGGGGCTATGCTAACCACAGAGGCCATGCTAGCCATGACAAGTCACCAGAACAGGCTATGATTCACATAAGATTTAATATTTGTTACGTCGGGACTCCCCAATCTCTTTTACAAAGACACATTTCCAACAGGATATATTTTTACAGTGTAATATTATTGAACTTGACTTGACATGCTCCTGGATTTGATCCGTTATGATCGTTATATTATGTAAATTCTACAATATTTCTGGTGCCTGATATGTAAAAATAACCTCAGATTAATTAATAGTGAGTTCACTGCCTCAAGCAAAAGATAAAACTAATAAACATAAGCTACTGCAAAGCCGGTTTTGTGGCTGAAATCACAGGTTAAGCATTCAAATTGGATCAATGTTACCACCGGACCTGTCTTCACCAAAATACAGTAGATAATTTACACTGAAATGTGTAGGCTACCTTATAAATGATAGACATGGCAGATTCACATGGTATTATAATCAGCAATGATCTCAGCCGGTCTTAAAAGAGACAGCAAGCCAATTTGTTTTACACTTTCTTGCCATAAGCCTATGCCAATTCATCATGGAGTAGGTTATTTAAGCTCCTTGGCTATATTAATAGCCATACACAAAATGTATGAGCGCTGCTGATATAAGTATTCTGCTTAATGTAAGCTCACTGCCCACCTTATCGATGACAGGCTTTTATTTTGCAATAATTGTTGCAACAACAAAAAATAAATCTGGTATAAACAATGCCCACTTTTTGTATTCTATCTGAATACAATTACAGATAAGTATGTTGGTAGCGGCTGGGTGGCGCAGCGGACATTGCGCTCGTCACCAACACAAGAGACACCGGGTTCAAATCCGGCTGTCGGCGTTGCCTCCGGCTTGGGCCGGCCGTCATACTGGCTCAATTGGCAGAGTCAGCGGGTGGAAGTCGATGGGTGTTAATCTGGACGTTGTGGACAGCGACTCCTATAGGTCGGTTGGGGGACGCCTGCACAGCAGAGACAGGAAATGGCGGGGTAGTGTGAGCCTCCCACACGTTACACCTCGCCAATGAGATTCCGCACTGGCAGGTGAAAAGATGCGACAGGCTGCCTCTACATGTACCGTAGGGGACACGTGATGCAAGGCTTCTATCCTCCCTACGACCGACCTGTGGGGGGCATATGCAAGCAACGTTCAAGACAGGGGAGGGGAGAATTGGAAACAGCAAAATTGAGATGGGAGAAAGAAATAAGGAGAAATTATGTTGGTTGAACAGATACAGATAAGTATGTTGGTTGAACAGAAACATATAATTATGTTGGTTGAACAGATACAGATAATGATGTTGGTTGAACAGAAACATATAATTATGTTGGTTGAACAGATACAGATAATTATGTTGGTTGAACAGATACAGATAATTATGTTGGTTGAACAGAAACATATAATTATGTTGGTTGAACAGATACAGATAATTATGTTGGTTGAACAGATACAGAAACATATAATTGTGTTGGTTGAACAGATACATATAATTATGTTGGTTGAACAGATACAGATAATTATGTTGGTTGAACAGATACAGAAACATATAATTGTGTTGGTTGAACAGATACATATAATTATGTTGGTTGAAGAGATACATATAATTATGTTGGTTGAACAGATACAGATAATTATGTTGGTTGAACAGATACAGATAATTATGTTGGTTGAACAGATACAGATAATTATGTTGGTTGAACAGATACAGATAATGATGTTGGTTGAAGAGATACAGATACAGATAATGATGTTGGTTGAAGAGATACAGAAACATATAATTATGTTGGTTGAACAGATACAGATAATTATGTTGGTTGAACAGATACAGATACAGATAATTATGTTGGTTGAACAGAAACATATAATCATGTTGGTTGAACAGATACATATAATTGTGTTGGTTGAACAGATACAGATAATTATGTTGGTTGAACAGATACAGATAAATATGTTGGTTGAACAGATACATATACATATAATTATGTTGGTTGAACAGATACATATAATTGTGTTGGTTGAACAGATACAGATAAATATGTTGGTTGAACAGATACAGATAATGATGTTGGTTGAACAGATACAGATAATGATGTTGGTTGAACAGATACAGATAATTATGTTGGTTGAACAGATACAGATAATTATGTTGGTTGAACAGATACAGATAATTATGTTGGTTGAACAGATACAGATAATTATGTTGGTTGAACAGATACAGATAATGATGTTGGTTGAACAGATACAGATAATGATGTTGGTTGAACAGATACAGATAATTATGTTGGTTGAACAGATACAGATAATTATGTTGGTTGAACAGATACAGATAATGATGTTGGTTGAACAGATACAGATAATTATGTTGGTTGAACAGATACAGATAATTGTGTTGGTTGAACAGAAACAGATAATGATGTTGGTTGAACAGATACAGATAATGATGTTGGTTGAACAGATACAGATAATGATGTTGGTTGAACAGATACAGATAATGATGTTGGTTGAACAGATACAGATAATGAATGAATGAATGAATGAAAACTTTATTAACAGATTGCAGAATGGGTACAGTGCAGTACAGCTCAATACATACAATTGTTAAGGGGATGCAGACCAGAGAAAGACTTTCGTCTTGTTTCCACCAGGGTCCCCCATTTCCAATTCATCGTAACATATATGACATACATGACATACAGATAGACAGTACTGCTACATCTATACATTTATGACATACCAGATTTGCAATTACAGTACTGTATTTGTGATACAAAAAGAGTCCAGAAAGAAAAGAGTATATACATTAGGCATAGAAACTGTACATTGGATTGGGTAGGTGGGGGTGGGACTGTACATTGGAGGTGGTTGGGGGGGGGGGGGGGGGGGTAGGAGTGGGGGGGGGGGGGTGTTGGCGGGGGTTGTGTTCGGACATTTACAGGGGCCAGTTTCGAGTTGCAGTCTCCCTTAGGTGTTTTTTGAGAGTGTTTTTGAAAGTGGGTAGTGATTCACATTCCTTTACAGCTTTGGGTAGGGCGTTCCACATTGATGTGGCATAATTGCGAAACGTGTTTAGTCCCTTGTTTGAGCCGAATCTGGGTTTAACATGATTTGTGGAGCTCCCTCTGGTGTTGTGATCGTGGTATTCACTGACCTTTGGGAAGTATTTAGTCATGTACATGGGTACCTTGGTCGTGTAGTGTATCTTGTAGACCAGGCCCATTGCAAGTTGCTGTACTCTGTCGTCTACTCTAAGCCATCCTAGGTTGTCAAAGTGGGCAGGGGTGAGGTGGGTTCTAGGAGTAAGGTCAAGCAGTAGTCTGACCAGTTTGTTTTGAGATGTTTGTAATTTTGTTTTTAGCGCCTTTGAGGTGCTTTGGTACCATGAGGTGCAAGCATAGTCGTAGTACCCTTGAATGAGTGCTCCTGCTAGAGTCTTCAGGGTATTCTTGTTTACCAGTGAGGAGATCCGGTACAAGAAACGAGTTCGTTGGTTGACTTTTTTTATTACATTGGATGCCATTTTGTCACAGGAAAGATTTGCCTCTAGGATGGAACCCAGGTAGGTAATATCTTCTTTCCTTGTGACAATATTGTCACCCACTGTAACTGAGAAGCCGTCGGTCTTGCTGAGTTTGTTATTTGAACCGAAGAGAATGGACTCTGTTTTGCCCATGTGTAATGATAGTTTGTTATCAGCGAGCCATATGCAGATTTTGCTTAGTTCTGAGCTGAGGGTTTTTTCAACCTGTAATTTGTTCTTGTCAGAGACCAGCAGGGCTGAGTCGTCCGCAAACAGGAACAAGTTGCAGTCACAAGCTGACGACATGTCATTTGCATAAATTAGGAACAGTAGCGGACCTAGTATGCTTCCTTGTGGAACACCACAGTTTACTGTGAGGGGGGGGGATAGGGTACCGTTTACCTCCACCATCTGCTCTCTCCCCTCCAGGTAGGATTGCATCCAGCTCACTGATAGACTATCAAAACCAATTGCTTTTAGCTTGTCAATCAGAATGGTGTGATTGACAGTGTCGAAGGCCTTTTGTAGGTCCAGCATGACCATGCCGCAGTATTTGCCCGCGTCCACCTCTTGTTTGATGTGGTCGTTTAAATAGAGAAGGCATGTGTCAGTGGAGTGGGATGTTCTGAAGCCAGATTGGAATTCGTAGATTAGATTTTTTTCCGCAAGGTATTTTTCGACCTGTTCGTATACAATTTTTTCCATGACTTTCGAGATGGAGGTAAGGATAGAAACAGGGCGGTAGTTGCCTGGGTCTAATTTACTGCCTTTTTTGTGCAGAGGGGTCACTCTCGCTATTTTGAAGTCCTTGGGGACGTGTCCCTGTTTTATAGAGAGGTTTATTATGTGTGTGATGACTGGGGTGATGGCGGCTGCTGAGTCTCTGAGGAATTTGGAGGGGATGTTGTCATGGCCAGTGGCCTTGTTAGGTTGGAGGGCGCTCAGTTTTTTGAGTACCTCATCTGTTGTTACCATTTCCAGTTTGAAGTCGTCTTTGTGGACCCCTAGGTTTTTGTAGTAAGCTACTATGTGTTCTACCCCATAATGCCCTGAGTGGGAGGGTAGTTTGTTTACCAGTGTTGTGGCTATGTTTGTGAAGAAACTATTTAAGTAATTGGCTACATCCAGCTTTTCTGTGATGAGCGTGTTGTCCGTCTTTATGTTTATGTTTGAGAATCTGGTTTTAAGTTTTTTACTGCAGCCTAGTTGGTTATTGAGTAATTTCCAAAGTTCACACGGTTTGTTTTTGTTTTCCTCGGTTTTGTCATTGATGAATTTTTTCTTTGCTGTTTTGATCATGGAGTTTACATCATTTCTTAGTCTGTTTCTTTGCAGTTTGAGTTCAGTCACGTGGGCTTGGAGTTCACTGCTCGTGCTTATGTTAAGCTTTGACTGACTTTTACGAAACTCAGAGCATTTTTTGTCTCTGGTTTTCATAGCGGTCAGTATTTCAGCGTGCATCCACGGCTCAGCGCGATTTTTTACCCTGGTGGTTCTTAGGGGGGCCATGTTGTTTAGTATCGTTGAAAATTTGGTTTTGAAGCCAAGCCATGTTTCTTCAACCAGTGTACCATTGAGCTCATCTGACCAGTCCAGACCCTCCAGTTCAAGGTTAAAGGCCTCGCTAGAGTAGGTTTTTAGGTCTCTAGATGTGACTGTTTTGTGACAGCCAGCCTTTTGTTTTAGCTTTTTGCGGGTACAGAATATCATATAATGATCACTTAACCCGCATGCTATAACCCCTTTATTGGCGATCTTGGACTTGTCAGAGGTCAGGATGAGGTCAATGGTAGTCTGAGTTGACTCACACACACGTGTGGGTTGTGTGATTAGTTGGCTGAGGCCGTGCAGATCACAAAACCTATTGTAGGATTTGAAGACGGGTGCATCTTTTTGTTGCATATCCGTGTTCCAATCCCCAATAAGAATCATTTCTGTATCCTCAACTCCAGCTAAGCACTCATCCAACACGTCATAAAAGCCATTTTGGTCTGGCGGTCTGTAAATTGTGCCGACTAGAACAGATTTAGCCCTTTCAAATAGAATTTCTACAAAAACAGTTTCAATAGCCTCATGATCTAGGTCTGTACGGTTAATAAATTTGGTGTCTTGATGGATGTACATACAGACACCTCCTCCATGCCTGTTCCTGTCATTGCGGACTAAAGAATAGTTCTCTAATTCAATTTCCGGGTCTGTTACTGATGGGTCCAGTTTGGTTTCTGAGAAACATAGTATGTTTACCTTTCCGCTACTGAAATGATTTCTTATTTCTGCCAGTTTGTGCCTGAGGCTATTTACATTAAGATGAAAGATATGTAGTCCGTTTTTATCTGCTGTGTCGTCTATATCATTGAGATGAAGGTAGGATTCTTCTTCTGTGGGAAGGGGGGGGGGCTCTGTGATGTCCGGAGGGGGGGTGGGGGATCCTAGTCCGTGTGGTTGATCTTGTGGCGGTAGGGATGGGGTCCTGTGTTCATTGATGTTAGGAGGGGGGGTGGGGATGATCCTTTGTCCTCTGCTGGTGAAAGGAGGGGGGGTGGGGGATCCTTTGATCAAGGTGGGTGTCCCGCGACGGGAGGGGGGTGGGGCTGTGTTGTTATATTTGGACCGTGTGTGGGGGGGGGGGGGGGGGGTGAGATTCTTTGTCCTGTTCATCTGCTGGCGCCGCCTGGTGGTGGAATTCCGTGGGGAGGGGGCATGATCCAGGGGCTGTGTTGATTCCAGATACAGATACAGATACAGATAATGATGTTGGTTGAACAGATACAGATAATGATGTTGGTTGAACAGATACAGATAATGATGTTGGTTGAACAGATACAGATAATGATGTTGGTTGAACAGATACAGATAATGATGTCTCCTCACACCCCTAATGTTGATCTCAATGCTAGAACGGGTAGAGAGGTTGACTACAGTAATACAACAGGGAACCAAAACCTTGTTGGTCAAACGTCTTCATACAACACATGTCCTCTCCCAAAGACAGAGTTTCCATATTGTAAATGAAAATGTGTGGGAGATTCTAAAGCGCTATAAAAAGCCATGGTTTATATATTGCCAGTGGCAGAACAAGAGGTGATTCTCTGGGAAGATTTACATACCGTTCAGGGTTAGATAGCAGTGTTGTTGACTACGCAATAACAGACATCCACCCTGAACATATCAATGTCTTTACAGTTCTGTGCCAGACCATCATTTATATCTGAAGAGGTCCACATAATCCTCTTTTACACTATAACAGCAGGCAAACCTCTTTAAATGGTAAATAGACTGCATTTATATAGTGCTTTTATCCAAAGCATTTTACAACTTATGCCTGACATTCACCCATTCACTCACAGATTTATTTCTTTATTTCTTTATTTCAGATCCCCATTAGTCACTGCCTCAGCAGTGACTATTCTTCCTGGGGTCTGGATCCAAACATATAAAATTAAACAAGAATAATCAATAAAACAACATAAAAACAAAACAAATATCAATAAAACACCAATAAAATATACAAACAATTATAGAACATTAAACCAATCAAAATCAGACATACAAACAAATATGTATGTCAAATGTTCTAATATAGAACAATAACAAATATCAATAAAACAACAAATATCAATAAAACAACACACAAAGACATCTCAGAGAAAACTAAAACGTGCTCAAAAACAGCACAACATTCCATACACTCATACTCTAATACTCCTCATAACCACTAGACAAACACATTCCAAAACAACACATAACCCAACACAAGAACCCATTCATTAGACACAGATTAGACCCAACAAAATCAATCTCTTTCTGCATTACAGCCACTCGTAGTCTCCTCTTGAATCCCACCTTACTGGTAATTGAAACCAAATATTGTGGAAGTCTGTTCCAGTAGGACATTGCCCTGTACATTGGGTGGAGCCAGAATCAAACTGGCAACCTTCTGATTACCAGATGACCTGCTCTACCTCCTGAGCCACTGTCAGCCCTATGGGTGTGTGCACTCATATGTGTACCTGTATGTTTCTATATCTGGGTTCACACCATCGTGCCCATATGTGTGTGTACTGTCTAACCCTAACCTTCTGATTACCAGAGCCACTCAGAGGGAGAGAGAAGGAGGGGAGAAGAAAGAGAGAGGAGAGAGAGAGAGAGAGAGAGAGAGAGAGAGAGAGAGAGAGAGAGAGACAGAGAGAGAGAGAGAGAGAGAGAGACAGAGAGAGAGAGAGAGAGAGAGAGAGAGAGAGAGAGAGAGAGAGAGAGAGAGAGAGGGAGAGAGACAGAGAGAGACAGAGAGAGAGAGAGAGAGAGAGAGAGAGAGAGAGAGCGAGAGAGAGAGAGAGAGAGAGAGCAAGAGAGAGAGAGAGAGATAAAATGTAGTAGTGGAAAATAACCACAACAAGTATTGTTTTACTCTACTTGTCAAATTAAAGATTACATTTGTTTTACTCGTGTACTAATTTAGGGAGCCACTACATTTCAAAGTCAATGTACTTTTTACTCCACTACATTTATCTAAACCCATTATGTTACTAGTTACTTTGAAAATAATTGTATTTTGCATACAAGACATGGCATAAATTGATGAAGATGAAGTACTTTAAAAAATCTTTAACCCAGCGATTCTAAAGAGGATGTAATCAGAGCAGCATATCTGGACCACTTTAACATGGCCTTCAGAGGTCAATAGGTCGAGGGTTGAACTCTCACACGCACTGAAATACACGAATGTCATATAGAATATGTACTTTTACTTTTGATACTTAAGTTCATGCAATATCAAATACTTCTCTCTTCTCTTCTCTACCAGAGTACTATTTTATCTGGATATTTCTACTTCTACTTAAGTAAAGGAACAGTGTACTTCTTCTACCACTGATAAAATGTCTTTAAAGGAACACGTCAACATTATGGCAAATGGTCTTACTGTCTTCTCCAGAGTCAGACAAGAAGATAGATACCAATTCCCTCTCGGTGTCTTCAATATAAATCTATCCAGCTGCAAGCTAGCCTAGCTTAGCACAGATGAATGGAAGTGGATACTGTAAAATGATAGTGTTTCAGCCTGGTCGTTGATCGTCATCAGCCTCTGTCCGTGCCATACAGTATGTGCCGACTGCGTTGTGTTGTTTTTTCATCGAGGCAATCGTCTGTGGTGGTTTTCATACTCCCGCGGCCTTACTGGCTGAGACACCACTATCTATGTATTTGGAACAATTGTACACTGACTGGGACTTGTCTGACTCTGGAGAAGATGGTGAGCACATTACCCATAATGTTGGCGTGTTCCTTCAAAGCCGCTGTGGTACCTTGAAGGAGGCCGGCTGATCTGCAATCAGGTTAAGCTCACAAATCCTTCCTTTCCACGAAATGTTCACAGTCTTCTGGTACATGTCTGAGAATATATTAGATTACAGTCAAATGTCATGTTTCAAAAGCAGAAGACGAAGTGAGAGAGGGACAATTAGATACACCCAATCTATCCTCTCTCTCTCTATTCTCTCTCTGCCTTTCTCTTTATCTCTCTCTTCTCTCTCTCTTCTCTCTCTCTGCCTTTCTCTTTCTCTCTCTCTTCTCTCTCTCATCTCTCTCTTCTCTCCCTCTGCCTTTTCTCTTTCTCTCTTTCTCTCTTTCTCTCTTGCTCTCTCGTCTCTCCCTCTGCCTGTCTCTCTTTCTTATCGCTCTCTGTTCTCCCTCTGCCTTTATCTCTCTCTCCCTCTCTTGTCTCTCCCTCACTCTCTCTCTCTCTCTCTCTCTCTCTCTCTCTCTCTCTCTCTCTCTCTCTCTCTCTCTCTCCCTCTCTCTCTCTCTCTCTCTCTCTCTCTCTCGCTCTCTCTCTCTTCTCTCTCTCACCCTCTCATCTCTTTCTGTGATTGCCTGCCTCTCAGTCTCACAATTTCAAGGTGTTAGATGGGAGTGAAACGTTTGGGTGTCAGTCTACCTTCATGTTTGTCTATATACAGTGTGTGTATATACAGTGTGTTATCTCTGCTAGAGCTCCTTCTCTCCTTCTCTCTTCTAGACCTACTTCTCTCTCCTAGACCTACTTCTCTCCTTCTCTCCTTCTCTCTTCTAGACCTCCTTCTCTCCTTCTCTCTGCTAGAGCTCCTTCTCTCCTTCTCTCTGTTAGACCTCCTTCTCTCCTTCTCTCCTTCTCTCTGCTAGAGCTCCTTCTCTCCTTCTCTCTTCTAGACCTCCTTCTCTCTCCTAGACCTCTTTCTCTCCTTCTCTCTTCTAGACCTCCTTCTCTCCTTCTCTCCTTCTCTCTGCTAGACCTCCTTCTCTCCTTCTCTCTGTTAGACCTCCTTCTCTCCTTCTCTCTGTTAGACCTCCGTCTCTCCTTCTCTCCTTCTCTCTGCTAGACCTCCTTCTCTCCTTCTCTTCTTCACGCTCAATGAATACACACACCTGCTACCGTTCTGCACTTGTCTGATATCAATTACTCCAGCCCATATCACCACATCAGTAGGACGGCTCCTCTCCTCCCACTGGAACACCATGGACTTCATCTGACAAGGGAAGAATGGACAGCATAGCACGGCACAGCTATAGGAAATTACCATAACTACATTGCATATGCACTTGCCTGACACCCTGCCAGGTACGCATGTAGATCCTCACAGGACCATCACTGGGGCGTGTCCTCCTATCAGGGTCAAGCAGGTCCATCAGCACACACACACACAGACACACACCCCCACCCGTGACACTCTCATTGATACTATGTTTGTTTCTGTGTGTGTGTGTGTGTGTGTGTGTGTGTGTGTGTGTGTGTGTGTGTGTGTGTGTGTGTGTGTGTGTGTGTGTGTGTGTGTGTGTGTGTGTGTGTGTGTGTGTGTGTGTGTGTGTGTGTGTGTGTGTGTGTGTGTGTGTGTGTGTGTGCGTGCGTGCGTGCGTGCGTGCGCGTGTGGTGTGTGTGTGTGTGTGTGTGTGTGTGTGTGTGCGTGCGTGCGTGCGTGCGGGTGTGTGTGTGTGTGTGTGTGTGTGTGTGTGTGTGTGTGTGTGTGTGTGTGTGTGTGTGTGTGTGTGTGAGAGAGATAGAAAGAGAGAGAGAGAGGGGGGTGAGAGAGATGAGGAAGGGGCAATAAAGAAAGAGAGCTGGGAGAGTGTGTGTGTGAGAGAGAGAGGGGGGTGGGGTGTGAGTCCTCAGCCCTGTGTGGGTGAATGTAACAAGTTCCTAACGTTTTCTTTCCCCTATTATTTCATGCACTTTATTCATTGTTTTAAATGATTATTTTCTTTTAAGTTATTTTGTGCATCACTCTGTTTTGAATTTGATGCAAATTTGCAATGCATGAGGGTCATTCTTGGCTGCATAAAGCAAGCATTTGTTGACTCTCATGTTGATAAGAGTGCGCACTGTTAGCCTAGCTTAGTGTCAGTCACTGGAAGTAGGTTCCTCCATTAGCCTAGTTCCCAACGTCTTCCTACTCCTACTGCATGCACAGAGAACTGCATGCACAGAGAAGAAAAAGGTATGTATCTTCTTGTCTAACTCCAGGGTAGATGGCAAATAAGCTAATTTCCCAAAATGTTGGAGTGTTCCTTTAACACAAACGTACATACTGTACACACAGTACATACATGCATATACTGTATACTGCATACATAATAATACATAACCACCCACCCACCTGCCTACAAACCTACCCACCCACATAACCAAATGCATACCTACATGTATGACCTATTTATCTATCTACTACTTTTGGATAAGAGCATTTATTTTTTTGCTTAAAAAATAAGCAGAGATGGAGATTCCTCAGTATAGGATCAGCTGCATTCCAAAGATTGGACCCTCTCTATACCTCACTGAGAACCAGGGTGTAAAAGGTACCCAGAAATTATACTTAAGTGAAAGTATGGGTACCGTCTCAAAATATTACTCAAGTAAAAGTCAGAGTATCTGGCTAAAAACACACTTGAGTAAAAGTCAAAAAGTGTCTACTTTTAAATGTACTTAAGTACTAAAAAAGTGAAATATTTTTTTCTGACTGATATTCTTCTGATAGCAGGTGTTTAATCAAAGATCCCCACTTTCTATAGTCTTTCACAAGGACCAATCAGCATGGGTCTGGGCAAGTTCATTTTCCATTGATGGGGATTTGATTGGCTGTTTTTAAATAAAGTGCGGCCGCAGGATTAATAACGTTAATGTTAGTTCGGCCAGAGAAACAAATACTAATTTAAATGGTTGGACCTGTGAGATTTGTACTTTGTACTTTGTAGGTCTGCATTTTAAATGTAGGGAGTAAAAAGTATGTTTTTTTCCCTCTGAAATGTAATTGAGTAAAAGTACAAGTATACAAACCTAATAATACTTGAGTAAAGTACAAATCCCCAAAAACAGTACTTAAATATGAACAGTACTTAAATATTACTCAAGTACTTTACACTAGGGGTGTAACGGTACGTGTATTAGTCCCGCAAATTTACGGTATGGCCGTCACGGTGCGGTACGCGCGCCATACGACGAATACGCCTCACAGCGCAAACACATAAGTCGTACATGCAGGCACTCGCGAGGTCTGTGCGAGAACAGCGTGCAGCACACCGAGTCCCCGACTTCAGTTCAGAGCGGGCGAAAGTGCACGGAGAAAGGCACATTTGGAACAGCTGCAGGGTCATTACAGTTTTCTTTCGTTTTCTTGTTCGCCCAATAATGTTAACCAAATGAAACCAATGGAAAGAAACACACTCGAGTCGCCGACACACACACACGCGCCAACAAACACATCAACATTCTCCCCCGCCAGACTCACAGGCACAATCAAATTTAAAAAAAGAAACATACTTTTCCGGACAGATCATCTGAGCTCCACTGTGTTTTAAATCCAAATAATCCTCTGCCATTGTTGTAATATGTCATCTGTTCTCTAGTATTCAGTCTCGTCGTGAAGTTAAATTCTCTCTAGAACTGAAACTTAGCAAGGATACGTTGTTAAAGGGGCAGTAGGCAAGTGGATGCCTGAACACAGAATGACACCAGTATCACTGACTACCACGGCAAGCCTATAGAAAATTATTCTATTTAATAATAATAATTATAATAATTATCATAAATATAATATATAAATTTAAAAAATATTAAAAAAAAATGTATATTAATAATAATAATTATAAATTTTTTTTTTCTGTTGTGCCGAACTCGTACCGAACCGTGACCCTAATACCGAGGTACGTACCGAACTGTGGCTTCTGTGTACCGTTACACCCCTACTTTACACCCCTGCTGAGAACTGCCTATAAGAGAATTACCACAATAAGGTATATGCAGGTCCCTGGACTGACATGTGTCATATGAATGAAAATCCGAAGCTGTGGTTTTGTAGGTCCTGCATGTGTTCTCGTAACATTTCCCGCCCTCACAGCTAATTACTTCCCCTCATACGTGTCCACTCCTCCCGCGCCGCGCCCCGCCCCGTCCCGCGCTCATTCCACCCCCCAAACACAATTACAAGCCCCCGCCAGGCCACCCAGTGAAGAGGAAAGCCCCCGGCTTTGAGGTGGTTAATAACCGGGCCGTACCGAGGCTGTTGTGACACGGTGGATTATGTGATGAATGCTCGGTGAGGCATCCTGGGTTGGGTCACATTTCACTGATATGCGGCCGTGTTGGTTCTCCTGGGGGAGGAAGGAGACTGGTGCTGCCGGGCGCTGCGTTCCTCTCTCCTCCTCTCTCCTCCTCTCTCCTCCTCTCTCCTCCTCTCCCTCCTCCTCCTCTCTCCTCCTCCTCTCTCCTCCTCTCCTCCTCCTCTCTCCTCCTCCTCTCTCCTCCTCTCTCCTCCTCTCTCCTCCTCTCTCCTCTCTCCTCCTCCTCTACTCCTCCTCTCTCCTACTCTCTCCTCCTCTCTTCTCCTCTCTCCTCTCTCCTCCTCCTCTACTCCTCTTCTCTCCTCCTCCTCTCTCTCCTCCTCTCTCCACCATAGAGCAGCTCCTCTCTCCTACTCCTCTCTCCTCCTCCTCCTCCTCCTCCTCCTCCTCCTCCTCCTCCTCCTCCTCCTCCTCTCTCCTCATTTCCTCCTATCTCCACCTCCTCCTCTCTCCTCCTCTCTCCTCCTCCTTTCTCCTCCTCCTCTACTCCTTTTCCTCTCTCCTCTTCCTCTCTCCTCCTCCTCTCTCCTCCTCTCTCCTCCTCCTCTCTCCTCCTCTCTCCTCCTCCTCTCTCCTCCTCTCTCCTCCTCCTCTCTCCTCCTCCTATCTCCTCATCCTCTCTCCTCATCCTCTCTCCTCATCCTCTCTCCTCCTCCTATCTCCTCATCCTCTCTCCTCATCCTCTCTCCTCATCCTCTCTCCTCCTCCTCTCTCCTCCTCTCTCCTCCTCCTCTCTCCTCCTCTCTCCTCATCTCTCCTCCTCTCTCCTCCTCCTCTCTCCTCCTCCTCCTCTCTCCTCCTCCTCTCTGCCTCCTCTCTCCACCTCCTCCTCTCTCCTCCTCTCTCTGCCTCCTCTCTCCACCTCCTCCTCTCTCCTCCTCCTCTCTCCTCCTCCCCTACTCCTCATCCTCTCTCCTCCTCCTCTCTCCTCTTCCTCTCTCCTCCTCCTCTCTCATCTTCCTCTCTCTCCTCCTCTCTCCTCCTCTCTCCTCCTCCTCTCTCCTCCTCCTCCTCTCTCATTCTCCTCTCTCCTCCTTTCTCCTCCTCTCTCCTCTCCTATCTCCTCATCCTCTCTCCTCTCTCCTCATCTCTCCTCCTCCTCTCTCCTCCTCCTCTACTCCTCCTCCTCTCTCCTCCTCTCTTCTCCTCCTCTCTCATCCTACTCTCTCCTCCTCTCTCCTCCTCTTCTCTCCTCCTCTCTCCTCCTCTACTCCTCCTCCTCTCTCCTCCTCCTCTCTCCTCCTCCTCTCTCCTCCTCTCTCTCCTCCTCTCTTCTCCTCCTCTCTCATCCTACTCTCTCCTCCTCTCTCTCCTCCTCTCTTCTCCTCCTCTCTC
>NC_140173.1:36197904-36323825 GCF_963971535.1 Notolepis coatsorum | reverse complement strand
AATTCACAGAAGGTTAACCCCTTTCACTGCCACATGACAGCTGGTTAACCCTTTCACTGCCACACGACAGAAGGTTACCTTTACTATCACACAACCAACGGCGGCCGACGTGATAGTAAAGGGTAACCTTCTGTCGTGTGGCAGTGAAAGGGTTAATATGCTTGATGTTCAGATGACAGACCCTGTACATCCATTGGGAGAGCTCAACCCTCCCCCCCTCCTCCTCCCCTCCTCCTCCTCCCCTCCCTCCCCTCCCTCTCCTTGCTCCTCCTCCCCTCCCTCCCTCCCTCCCTCCCCTCCTCCCCCTCCCTCCCTCCTCCCTCCCTCCTCCTCCCTCCTCCGCTCCCTTGTTCCCCTCCCTCCTCCCAACCCTCCTCCCTCCTCTTCTCTCCTCCTCACTCCTCCCTCCCTCCTCCTTGCTCCTCCGCTCCCTTGTTCCCCTCCCTCCTCCCAACCCTCCCTCCCTCCTCTTCGCTCCTCCTCGCTCCTCACTCCTCTTCCTCCCCTCCCTCCTCCTCCCCCCTCCTCCTCCCTCCTCCCTCCCTCCCTCCCTCCCTCCTCCCTCCCTCCCTCCCTCCCTCTCCTCCTCCTCCCTCCCTCCCTCTTCGCTCCTCACTCCTCCTCCTCCCTCCCTCCCTCCTCTTTGCTCCTCCTCGCTTCTTGCTCCTCCTCCCCTCCCTCCTCCTCCTCACTCCTCTTCCCTCCCTCCCTCCTCCCAATCCTCCCTTGCTCCTCCTCCGCTCCTTCACTCCTCCTCCCTCCTCCCTCCCTCCTCCTCCCTCCTCCCCTCCCTCCACAGCGAGCTGCCAAGGAGTCTATAAACTCAACTCGCCTTCTCATGATCCACCCCTGGGTCAGAGTGATCTACTGCACACAGCAGTCAAATGTTTTTCTCTCTCTCTCTCTCTCTCTCTATCTCCTGCCCTCTCTCTCCCTCTATTTCTCTCCTGTCTCTTTCTCTCGTTCACTCCCCCTCTCTCTCCTCTCTCTCTCTCTCTCTCTCTCTCTCTCTCTCTCTCTCTCTCTCTCTCTCTCTCTCTCTCTCTCTCTCTCTCTCTCTCTCTCTCTCTCTCTCTCTCTCTCTCTCTCTCTCTCTCTCTCTCTCTCTCTCTCTCTCTCTCTCTCCTCCAGTCTGTTATTGCCATCATCAGCCAGGTAGCTCAGTAGGAGTGTGAGCAGGAGACACACTTCAGTGCCAGCGGTTCTGAGCCAAACTGTCACTGCTGCTGATGAAACAAGCTTGCAGCATTCTATGTCGACGAAGAAGAAGTTTACTCAACACGCAATAGAATCCAAATAGAATATTTTTTATTGACAAGTAGATTTTTTAAATGTTTAGGAGCAGTGGGACAGCCACAGTTGTGCGTCATGTGCCTTGCTCAAGGGCACATCGGTGGTGGGTGAGGGAGGGCAGGGTGATTTGAGTGTCATTCGTTCAATTCCCCACCAAGATTTTTCCATCTGGTCCAGGGGATCGAACCACCGTCCTTCTGGTCACAAGCCGACTTCTCCGTTCACCAGGCCTCTGCTCCGCTGCCAGGGAACCATGTAAACGGTGAAGTCCAGGAAGAAGATTAAAAACACTTGGAGTCTTGAGGTTTTGCATGTGACAGCAGGGTTATATATGTCCAATGTGTTTAAACACAGTCTGTTTCAACATGATGTTTCTGTCAGAGGTCTGGCAACGCACACCTGCACCGCCTGGATCTGATCACGTATTGGCTGCTGCTCTGAGCCAATCACAGCAGGGGACAGCCTTCTCAACATGTTGTAAATCTACTGTTACTGGCCCATAGGGGGCGCTGTCTAATGAGTTCAGATGTAAATCTACTGTTATTGGCCCATAGGGGGCGCTGTCTAATGAGTTCAGATGTAAATCTACTATTACTGGCCCATAGGGGGCGCTGTCTAATGAGTTCAGATGTAAATCTACTGTTTCTGACCCATAGGGGGCGCTGTCTACTGAGTTCAGATGTAAATCTACTGTTACCGACCAATAGCGGGCGCTGTCTAATGAGTTCAGATGTAAATCTACTGTTACTGGCCCATAGGGGGCGCTGTCTAATGAGTTCAGATGTAAATATACTGTTACTGGCCCATAGGGGGCGCTGTCTAATGAGTTCAGATGTAAATCTACTATTACTGGCCCATAGGGGGCGCTGTCTAATGAGTTCAGATGTAAATCTACTGTTTCTGGCCCATAGGGGGCGCTGTCTAATGAGTTCAGATGTAAATCTACTGTTACTGGCCCATAGGGGGCGCTGTCTAATGAGTTCAGATGTAAATCTAATGTTACTGGCCCATAGGGGGCGCTGTCTAATGAGTTCAGATGTAAATCTACTGTTACCGACCAATAGCGGGCGCTGTCTAATGAGTTCAGATATAAATCTACTGTTTCTGGTCCATAGGGGGCGCTGTCTAATTAGGGCTCTCAAAATTGGCCAACAATTACATTTGAATATTCTTTCTAAAAAAAACACAGGTTCGAACCATTCCAATATCTATTGTTGCGCATTATGTCCACAAGAGGGCAAACCAATACAACGGGAGACATAACTAGTAGGCTATAGGTCATTTATTTAATAACAACATAAATATCAACATACCTACACCAGCATACAAATAGAATAATATATTATCTCTTTTCCTTGACATGAAACGTGAAATAGTAATCAAACCATTGGGGATCTGTATGATGCTTCATGATCTGTTCAGTAAGCTATACAGTAGCCTAGATATACTTGTTTCACGTTTTGTTTAAATAGAATTAAGGCACACAATTCCTATAAATGTGACTAAACTAAGTCGTTTTGCCCTGAGGGATGATTTACAATAAAGTGCTATGAAAACACAAAGGTTAGGGTGCTTCAATTCTTGACGCTATAACTCTCAAAAGGCTAGCGTTATCACTTAGCATACAAAAAGATACATGTAACATAGCTGACTTATCGCTAACTGGTTCAGCATAAATCCGAAGTATTTCCAAACAGGGCTTTTCAGATTGCTCGGGGTGCAAATCACTCTCTCCGGAGCCGAGTTGGGATCTGAACTCTCTGTCATCATCACAAATCGGAAGCGACATCGCGTGTCATTCGAACCATTTCAGAAGCTTTGTGGTCCGGTCTTGAACTTTCCATAAATGTGTCTCCATAACTCCATTTAGTTAGATCCAGCACTGAATGTATCTTGTGATTATTATCAATTTTCGACGACAACAACAATATTAGCCGTTAGCTATTTTCTGGTTGATTCCGGACATGATGTCACACAAATGCCAGGTTGCTCAGCCAATATTGTCTGGGACCAAATTCGGTCACGCCCCATTTTGCACAACATCCAGGCTTTTTTACCGTCAGCGTTTGGGAATTTCATGTCGACAGGTAGATGAAGTGAAATTATACTTATTTTAGAATATATATATCAAATTTCATGAGTATTCATCTATATTTAGTCATCTAAAGACTATTAGATATGAACCTATGTACCAGTAAAAAGTGGGAATCTCTAGAATGTGTTTTGGGCGACAGTGTTTACAAGTGTGCGGCGAGCCACTCTAATCAATTTAACGTTATAGACAACACTTTCTGTTGTCAGTAGATGGCAGCATTGGTTTAAAAGGTGAAAATGAATGAATGAGGGTGCTCCAGTAGCACACCATGTTACCGCGCTGCGTCGCGGGACTCCGTGCTGCGTCACGGATCTGGTTGACTCCGAGTTCGATTCCCGGACTCGCCGTCATTTGCCGAATGTCTCCCCCTGCTCTCTCTCCCATTTCACCCTACAACTGTCGGTCATGCTTGACCAGAAAAGCGATAAACGCTAAAAAATAAAGTTTAAATAAAAGAAAATTAATGAATGTTAAGACTACAAAATGAATACAAGACCTTTAGCACCTCGGTCACCGGATTAGGAAAACGCGATCTGAACAGCGTTAAACTATTAATGGGACCTGAGTACAGTGATCGAGAATGGTCACCTAATTATTATTATAAAATGCATCATTAGTATTATGTTTTGTTGTCTAAAGGGAAACATAATGGTACAATTTAAGATTGAAATGTTATCCACATATAAAGGACAAAAAAAACATCGTTAATTTGTAAGAAACCTCAATGAAAACGGTGCAGGGTAAGTTATATTCGCTATTGTTATGAAAATGTGATAGAATCCTATAAAAATGTGGACGCATTTGGTCACTGTGACGTTAGTGTGTGAACGTACACTTTTGTCCAGTGCTTTTGTAAGGTGCACGTAAAGGGCGCAGTGATGTCCCATGACTATATATAGCCGTCACGTCTCTCCTGTCCGTCATGCAGCGCGTTCAGACACACGTGAGAAGTCGAGAGGGAGACCGCTGCGGCTGTTTTATTTAAAAAAAATTATAAAACACAATTCACACAATTCGAATATAAATGTTTACAATCAAATGTATGTTCGATTATTAATTGGAATATAGAATATTTGTTGACAGCCCTACTGACTAATGAGTTCTGTTGTAAATCTACTGTTACTGGCCCATAGGGGGCGCTGTCTAATGAGTTATTATGTAAATCTACTGTTACTGGCCCATAGGGGGCGCTGTCTAATGAGTTCTGACGTAAATCTACTGTTACTGTCCCATAGGGGGCGCTGTCTAATGAATTCTGATGTAAATCTACTGTTACTGTCTCATAGGGGGCGCTGTCTAATGAGTTCTGATGTAAATCTACTGTTACTGGCCCATAGGGGGCGCTGTCTAATGAGTTCTGATGTAAATCTACTGTTACTGGCCCATAGGGGGCGCTGTCTAATGAGTTCTGATGTAAATCTACTGTTACTGGCCCATATACAATATATGTGTGTGCATGTGCATGTGCGTGTACAAGGTGGCGGCTCACTCGTAAATCTTCTCTTTTCTACCTAAAGTTAAATATGTATTAGATCACGAGACAGAGTGGGTTATAGAAATTAGATCACGCCTATGGGTGGTTGTTAGGCCCCCATAGGCGTGATCTAATTTCTATAACCCACTCTGTCGTGTGATCTAATGCTTTTATACAATGGCCGATGTCATCCAACCCTATTGCTGTACAATAAACACACATTAATTGAAGATTTATTGACAAAACCATCCGCAGAAAAAGTAGTTCCCAAAAATTTTTAAAGAGAAGTTGCCTCCATGTGGAAGCAGCTCGGAAGTGCATCCAACTGTTCTCAGTAACACATCCAACAAACTAACACATCCAACTGTCTCTCAACTAAGACATCCAACAAACTAACACATCCAACTGTTCTCAGTAACACATCCAACAAAAAACACATCCAACTGTCTCTCAACTAACACATCCAACAAACGAACACATCCAACTGTCTCTCAACTAACACATCCAACAAACTAACACATCCAACTGTCTCTCAACTAACACATCCAACAAACTAACACATCCAACTGTCTTTCTCAACTAACACATCCAACAAACTAACACATCCAACTGTCTCTCAACTAACACATCCAATAAACTAACACATCCAACTTTTTTTTCCCAACCTACTTTCTATAGAACTTCATTCTTAGATGCTTCTATAGAAAGGTGAACAAAATTAAAGAAGTTTTCTTTGCCCTATAGGGGGAAAAAATAAGTTTTCTTTGCCCTATAGGAGGGATTTTTTTAACCTACTTTCTATAGAAGCAGCTGGGAGGTGCACTGTTTTAAGTGGGCGTGGATTATTGAATTGATTGATTGCTAATTTTATTACTGTCCGCCTTGTTTCCAACTGGTTAAGCTTGGCGACTCTTTCGAAGTCGCTCTCTTTCGAAGTTGGTTATGCTTAGAGTTTGGAAACAGGGCTGGTGGTCTATCGCCCTGCTCTAAAGATAAACTCTAAGCATAACCAACTTCGAAAGAGAGCGACTTCGAAAGAGTCGCCAAGCTTAACCAGTTGGAAACAAGGCGGACAGTAATAAAATGTGCAATTAATCAATCAATCAATCAATTCGCGCAATATTTATTTTGTTCCACAATGACTCATGACCCACCAATTACATAATCCAACATTGTGTAAGAAACTAACACATTCGCAGTGACAGAATCGTTTTTGATTGAGTCGTTATGACGCTGTCAACATATTCATTCGTAAGGTTATTGTCCGCCATCTTGCTTTCACTTCTAAATCCACGACTGGCGGATTGATCGTAATTCGGTTGTGGGCGGGTTCTAGGACCACAAGCGTGGAGTTATGACAAATAACCATGTGTAACTTGACTGTTTTAGCAAATCAGAATCGAGAAATTTGCATGCCATTGTATAACCCCAAATAATAATGAGAAGATTGCTATGCTATTGCTAGATCTTGAGTCATATTTGATCTGCAAAGTCTAGTCTGAAAGTTGGATCTGACTTTCATTCGATGGTACAGGCTCAGGCACCACTGCTAGATGTACGATAATTATCGCATTTGTACGATAAAAGTGCCTCGCTCGTTACAGGCACAGAAACAGCCCATTGACAAAAAAACGTCAAAGACATGTTTAGGGACCTCAAACACCTATATTAATACCTATACTATATTAACTTGTTGAAAAGGACTAAAATATGTCCCCTTTAAGATGACACCATGTTAAACCATTGCTAATCTTCCATTGCCTAGCAACCCAACCAATCCAACAACATGTGTACAATAAATTCTGCAACGACAAACAAAGACAATGAGAGACAGCGAGAGAGGGAGAGGGAGGGAGAGGGGGGAGACAGAGGGATATAATGGGGAGAGAGGGAGGGAGAGATAGAGAGAGGGAGAGATAGCGAGAGGGAGAGGGGAGAGAGAGAGAGAGAGACATATAGAAGGAGAGACAGAGAGAGACAGAGAGAGGAAGAGACAGGGAGAGGGGAAGGGAGAGAGAGAGAGAGAGAGAGGCAGAGAGAGACAGCTCCATCATGCTGATGTTCTCATGCAGACCCCATCATAAAGCTGGCATTGACATCTGTTTAGCCAACTCTTTTTTCTTCCTAGTAGACAAGCGAGCAGCTCTGGGAAGCAGCCCTCCTTCTCTCTGGTCCGGTACTGCCCAGCTGGGCCTAGCCGCTTAGCACCACATCCATCACAGTCTGTGTAGACCCAGAGTCAAACAAACCCTCTTGGCTCGCTCTCCTCTTAATCTCCCTCTTCCTCTCTTTCTTCAGAGTTGGCCTCGTGCGTCGTGTACTCTGTGATCTCACACCACCGCCATCCTGACGTGAGAGAGAGAGGAGCACGTAAATCACGTTTCACAACAAATCTCCTATTGACACAACCGCGAGATTTAGGGGGATGTTTTCACTGACGTAGCCGCTATTAATGGGGTCGCACACGTCGACGAAGCTCTGCCTCGTTTATTCCCACGTCTGACGGAGCGCTTTGGCCCCCCTGGCCCTCGGTCGGTGTCCCTGTGCATCATGGGAATTAAATAAGAACTCAATAAAGAGTGGTGTCGCTGTGTATGACCCTGTTTCTCTAATACAGGGACGGAGCCTTCCTGTGTCTCTGATTAAGACCCACGGGGAAGGCAGAGGAATGGACTTTGACCTTTGACCTCAGCCAACCTCAGGGCAGAGAACTTTAATTAAAGCCCTAATCCAAAATGTATTTAGCCGTAGACATTTTAGACTTTTATAAATGTAACCTGTGTGTTACGGCTGCGTTGTGTTCTGGTGTGCGTGTGGCGACATTAACCAGGCAGGAGGCAGTACTGGGTCTCAGGATAATTTACTGGCAACCTGTGTGACACACATCCGATGTACAAACGTTAGTGTAGGTTTGGTGTGCAGTTGTTTGTTTTCATCTCTTTTGTATCCATGACAACTGTCTCAAATTACACAATTATTATATTGTTTACACTGTTTATTTTTCTCATATTATTATTCAGATTACATTTTATTGTCTATATTCATGTCTTTCTTATATTACCCTACCCCTACCACCTGTACCTCCCCTCCCCTATGATGCCAACATTTCCCCAAGGGGATCAATAAAGGAATCTTATCTTAGTAAATAGATAGATATATTCCTTATTGTCCTTCCAGGGCTACCAGTGTTCAGTCTGTACAGTGTCTCACATAAATACATAAACACAGGATATACCACATTTAGGGACAATCGCAATGGCCTTACCACTCGGCCCTACCACTCTGTTTTGCATGTGGCCGACAAGGGTGGGGTGTCCCAATTATTTTGTGGACCTAGGGGTAGTGGTCACATAGTCCTCCGACTGGCCTCCAAACAGATTGTTTTCAGATGCTGACTCGAAACGGAGGTGTAGAAGGAGGATATAAATGACTTGTGTTTGTGTATATTTTGTATGTATCTGCCTATTTGGTTCTTGCAGAACTTGGTATAACCCCTTCCCCTTTGAGGAAAAAAAGAAAAAAGAAAAAATCTTCTAGGTATCTTTTGACAGCAGACTTACCATGGCCCGGGGTTGTAGAACACCAGTTGGTGAACCGGTGATGTTTCATAATTCGCAGGTGTTGATGAGATATTGAGGGAAAAATGCTAAATTGTGCAGCTTTTTCTCTCCAGACACACAACATTTTAGTTCCACAACATTTCAGTTTAACCGCTTATCAAGTGGCAATTTTTTTACTTCAACTTGAGGACTGCATACTTTTTTTGCAAACCAACACAACATACTTTATACTTGTAGCACATGCATTCGCCTCTGGTCTCTTTTGAAAGATGACATTCTGAAGTTTCTGATTCCAGAAAAAAAATCACTTTTAGTGCTAACGTAATAGAGTAACATAGGTCTGAACTTGAGTTGTAGAAAAACTTGTTACTCAAGTTTTTCTTTAATAGTTAGTAGTCCAGAGGTAGTATTTCCCCAGAAGGTGGTATGGCTTACAAATCCAGACCGAGCCATAGCGTGATGCCTTATGTAGTACACATCCAAATTTCATAAAGATCCATTCAGAAATGAGTGATTAGGAGTGATTTTGGTAAACTGTGTACAAAGAAAAACTCAGTTTTCTCATAGACTTCAATTCATTCGGCTGTTTTGCTCTTCCTGTTTTCGTGTTTTTTTTTTTTTTTTTTAGATCCCCATGTCATTGGAAAGCCACACTCATTGGCTACAACGATCCACAATCATTTTCGAGATCGGATCTAGATTGACGGAACTACTGCAGCCTGAGTCGGGAGTGGTATTTTGCGCAATACCGTGTACAAGCCTCAAATACCGGCATGTAACTCGAGAACCGCTCAATGGATTTTGTCACCTGAAAGGGCTATCCACAGGCAACAAATGGGGCTTTAATTCGATTTATATATTGTATTACACTAGGGGTCACCAAAGTGCCGGTTGCAAAAAGTCCTAAAAACGTCCCATATGTGGGACGTTGCATGCTAAGAGCTTTTAAATTAAAAAATAAATTGTAGGCTTCCGGTTTGACAACGGCATGTAGCGGTCATGTTGGTCACGAGCTCCGCTCCTGTTCATATTAATTTCGCTTCAATACCCACTTTTTACAACACTAATGTGTTTAAACCTCGACGTATATATTAACTAAGACCTTCTACTAACTATATCAACAGAAAGAATCAACATGACATCAAAGAAAGAACCTGTAATGAGACGCAGAGCAGACAATCTAACGGGAGACCCTGCGGTGACGCGCTCCATGAAGGATAGGGCAGTCGAGATCGAGAATAAAACAACCGACAATACCATCGCTTCCACCGCTCGTGCAACCTCACCCGAGACAGACATGGAGAATACATCACCCGATTTCGAGTCTCTGACTAATCTGATAAAGAACTTGACCGACAAGGTAAAGATCTTAACCGACAAGGTTGATAATGCTGACGCCAAGGCTGGTAATATTGCTGATAGGGCTGACGCTAATGCTAACGCTTTCAAGTTATCTATCGAAGCTAAATTCGAAGAATTTAAAGCAGCGGCTGCAGCACAAACCGAGCGCATTATTGCAGTTGAAAATACCGTGAGCGAATATACACTGAAATTCGATGAGGGCAACAAGGCTCTTCATGTCAAAATCGCAGAACTAGCGGTGGAGATGCAAGAGGGTGACAAGGAGCTTTTGCAGAAGATACTTGACAACAACGAGAAAACAACGTTACTCCCGTAGATTTAATATCCATATAGTGGGATTGTATGAATCAGTCAAATGCACAGACGACTCGTTCCCGTCAATGTTAGCTGAAATTCTAGGTTCAGAGACCCTCCCTACAACACCGACAGTGGACCAACGTTACAGAGTCGGCACCCGAGACTACAGCGGCAACAAAGTGAGGGTGATCATTGCTAGCCTGCGTAAAACTGAAATAAGAGACACGATCATCAGGGATGCACGTAAGAAATGGGGAAAACTGACATACAAAGGGAAACAAGTGTCGTTCTACGAAGATATGTGCAGGGAGGCTATAACTCTACGAGCCCGTTACAAGGTTGTGATTAGGGATGTCCGATATTATCGGCCGACCGATATTATCGGCCGATATCGGCAGTAAAATGTGATATCGGAAAATATCGGTATCGGTAAAATTTTTTTTTTTTTTTCTTTTTTTTTTTTTTTTACATTTATTTAACCTTTATTTACCCAGGCAAGCAAGTAAGAACCTATTCTTATTTTATTTATTGTCAAAAGTATGCATGTTGGTTTAATTCAACAACAAGAGATATGTAATGTTAATTTTTACTTTTTCAATTATCATATTTTGCACAGATAATGCTTACATTTAGAAAGCCTTTTGAATGCATCCAGTGAAATTATTAATTACCTGAAATTATTCAGTTTTTTTGGGGGGAAACCCTGCATATATCGGTATCGGTTGATATCGGTATCGGTATCGGTATCGAAATTAAGAGTTGGACAATATCGGAATATCGGTATCGGTAAAAAAGCCAATATCGAGCATCCCTAGTTGTGATGCATCAGCTCTATGAGAAGGTTCGGGCTCCGTTCGCCTGAAGTGGCCGAAGAATACATGAAGGAAATACATCGTGGATGACAAGTTTATTCATATATTTTTTTTTAATCTATGTTGGATAACTTTGCTATGGCTCGGACATCAAAAAACGGCATCAAACAAGCTTTTTGACAACATTGAGGTACAAATAGTTTAATACGAAACGCTAGACACTATATTTATAGATTTATGGTTTTGTGCAGGTCATGATCTGATGTCGACATTTTGGAACATTCTGGATTTTTTCGAACGCTCTGTGTCATATTGGAATATACTGGAATACACTGGAATGACATAACTCTATGGCAGGAAGAATACCCTGGAACATAACATCAGTTTTACACAAGTCATGATCGGTGGCTAACTTTCTGGAATACACTGGACTTTTACAATGAAGGCCCGGGAACAATAACATCGGTATGTGACCTGCACATGAACCAGATATGGAAGATCAATAAACCTTCATAACGGATTAATGCCCAACCTTGTCGGGGGACGAACTGCATACAAGGATTTAAAAACCTCATTTTCCTCTAGAGGTGTAAGCTTGGCAAAGTTATTTTAAAATGTAAGCAATTGTTCCCTAATTTTAGGGATTTCTATAATTTAGTTCTAAACATCTTTCTTTCTTTTTCTCTGTTTTCTGAAATGTTCCAACCTATACATGTTAGTAGAAGGTTCAAATGAGTATACTAATTGAGGCATTTCTTTCATTTTATTTTATTACATTAATGGGAGAGGGGCTAGGCCATGAGTGACATTCTATTAAATTAGAATTAAAGTTTTAGATCCTATGGCAATTGGCATAGGAAAGTTAAGGATAAATGGCTCATTGTGGGCTAACCGGTGGTGTAAGGGGGGGTGGAGTTGTATGCAAAGGGGGTGTCAAAGGAACACAGGTACCTTGTACGGCTCTTTGAGGGAGGGGGGTTTAGCGGATTATTTGTATATATGTATGTTTTTAAGAACGGCTCTCAACGGGACCTCAATAATTGGATAAATAACCATGGTGAATTCGTACTCCAGACGCATTACTAACAAGTACACAACAACATGTATAGATTATGGCTAGTTTGAATATAATGATTTAGAATACTGGGGGAATAAATAAACAACATAAACGCAAAAGCGTGCTCACACTGATGAAAAACAAACAGGTTGATGTGGCTCTTCTAAGCGAAACACACCTTTTAGTGGAAGACAAAGTAACGCTAGCAGACAACATATATCATAACATTAGCCACTCTTCCTTTGGAACGAGATCCCGTGGAGTTGCTATAGTCGCGAAACGGAAGTTGAATATTGAATTGCAGGAAGTATGGTCTGATACAGATGGTCGGATAACCATAGCTAAAATTGTATACAGGAACAGGAAAATAGCGTTGGTAGCGGCATATGCCCCAAATCTTTACGAGGCTAACTTCTACGCTACACTTACCAGAACAATGTTAAACTTTCCTGAATACTCATTTATAATTAGCGTGGATTTTAATGCCATTTGGGATCCCGGGATGGATAAATCTTATCCCACCTTTTCCAATTATCAGAAAAATCTAATGCATTAAAGGATTGGTCTAAGAATACAGGTGTAAATGACCTATGGCGATCACTCAACCCAACGACCCGAAAGTGCTCTTGTCGATCTGTAAGACACAACACATTCTCCAGAATAGATTATGTTTTTGCATCCCCTAGACTATTTGATAACTATGACGTGGAAATGGTACCCAATGTACTATCAGATCACTGTTATTTACTCCTAAAAGGATAATTTGGTATACTGTCATCCCGAGCCCCAAGATGGCGATTTAACTCGATATTGCTGAAAAACAAGGAATTCATTACACAATTCAAAGAAGCTCTTGTTGAATTCCTGCTGGAGAATGCGCAATCGGTACAGGACTCCAGAATATTATGGATGTCGGTAAAGGGATTTATCAAGGATTTCACCGGGGTCTTTTCCTCAAAAATACGCAAGAATCGTTGTTCAAAACTGGCAGAGCTGGAAACGCTTTACTCTATGTTATTTTCCTCTTTACAATACAACTACTCAGTTCGATTGGAATCTCAAATTAATGTGTTAAAAAAAGAGATTAATGCCATTTTAAAACAACAATCTGAAGTTCAAATACGTAGCACAAGACAACAGTATTACTTTCATGGTTCTAAACCAAGTCACCTACTAGCTATGCAGATACGAGCCAACGCAAAATTTGCAGATATCCCTACTATTAAGGCACAGCAAGGACTTGTTACAAACCCTAAAAAAATCAACGAGACATTCAAAAAGTTTTACTCCAACTTTTTCAGAAATGGCCTTCGATCAAAACAAAATGGACATATATCTTAATCAAATTAACCTTCCTAAACTATCAGAGGATGATGCTAAACAGTTAGAAACACCCATCACACTAGATGAACTTAGGGAGGCCATATCTGAAATGCAAAGTGGTAAGGCTCCTGGAAGGGACGGTATCCCACCAGAAATGTACCTCTCATGCTGGGATGTAATTGGACCCTTATTACTTAATATGATTTTATACTCAATCAAGGAGGGGAATTTCCATAAGATCGACAATATTGCACTCATAACAGTCCTCCTTAAAAAAGACAAAGACCCCACCGATTGCGGTAGTTATAGACCCTTGAGCCTCCTCGGAACCGATATCAAGCTGTATTCCAAGGTATTAGCCATCAGACTTCAAAAGCATATGACGTCTTTAGTTCATCCTGATCAGACTGGCTTCATAAGAGGCCGCTTGATCACGGATAATATAAGACGGTTATTACATGTGTTAGATGCCAGCAAGGATGACACCCCACCTATAGCGATGCTGTCCCTGGATGCGATGAAAGCCTTTGATAGGTTGGAATGGTCTTATTTATGGGCAGTACTAGAAAGGATGGGGTTAGGAAAAGGATTCATTGATATGATAAAAGTATTTTTACAAAGACCCATCGGCCATGATTACAACAGGTATAATCACCTCCGAAATCTTTCCGGTATCGCGCTCTTCCAGACAGGGTTGCCCTCTTAGTCCCGGACTATTCGCTTTATCATTAGAGCCGTTAGCACAATATATAAGACAATCCCAATCCATAGAACCAATCGCAATTAAGGGCACACAACATCATATTAGTTTATATGAGGACGACGTAATATTGTTCATGCAAAACCCTAACACCTCAATGCCTCATCTTCTCAAGTTGATTGATGACTTTGGCAATCTATCGGGATTTGGGATAAATTGGCCAAAGTCGGCCTTCCTTCCACTTAATGCCCCTGCAAAGAATATACTCCTTCCAGAAAAAATACCAATGGTTAAACACTTCAGATGTTTAGGAGTTGAGGGATTCCCTACTATAAGCCAAACGGTGAAGTACAATTACACAAAATTCCAAGATAAGATCAAATACGACTTTGACAGGGGGTCCAAACTTAAAAACTCAGTACAGGCACGAGTATCAATAGTTAAGATGGATGTTTTACCTAGAATCAACTTCATTAGCTCAATGTTACCGTTACCCCCTCCTGATGGTTACTGGAAAAAATTACACTCCACCGCATATACATTTATTTGGAATAACAAACCTCAACAAATAAAAATATCCACCGCACAGAGAAACAAAGCCGACAGAGGTTTGGCATTTCCAGACTTTTACCACTATTTTAAAGCGTACTCTTTAAGACCACTGACAACCTGGTTTGACTCCCAAGCATCTGTATCCTGGAGAAACTTAGAAGAAAATATAGTAGCACCACAGGACATAGTATACACCATATTATCAATTAAGCAATGCTAATTGAAATTTGGCCCCCTTATTACACATGTGATCCGGATATGGCGTAAAACACAAAAAGAATATTCTAAGCTACATAAATGGCATAGCCATACTCCCCTATTCAATAACAATGCACTCCTTATTGGAAAACGACCTATAAGATACCCCAAATGGGAAAAGCAGGGCATACACACATTGGGAGATGTTTTCAACAAACAGGGTTTTTGTAGCTATCAAGATATACATAAAAAATTTAACCTCACCAGTTCCACATATTATTTTTACGCACAGTTATTGGATTGTTTGAAGGCTCATGGAGTCCCATTAAGGATACCAATTGAGCACCACAGATATCACAAATTCTTCTATGAAAGAGAGACATCGAGAGGCTTCGTATCTGATTTTTATCATCACTTACTAACGTCTTTGTATGGAATCCTCCCCCTAGACTCAGTCTGGAGGAGGGATATACCAGACTTGGATATAGATTTTGATTGGCAAGAAGTCTGGGCAAACGTTCGAATTGCGTCACGTAACCCGGACCATCAACAAATGAATCTTAATTATATTCATAGGACATACCTGACTCCTATAAGATTGAACAGAATGGGACTTAATTGATGTACAAATGGGGATGAGGGTACATTTATGCACATGTATTGGGATTGCCCACCGGTTAAGATATTCTGGGAAGAAGTGTCCCAGCAATTATCAGAATTCTTATTTCTGAACATACCTGTACATCCCTCTGTATTGTTGTTGAATGATGTTTTTCAGTTTGCAGCCCCTATACAGCTAAAGAGACTAGTTTTATCCGGTCTCACAGCTGCTAAAAAGCTGATAGCATCACGATAGATTCAACCGGATAAAATGTGCCGGAAGGTATGGGTTCTTACCTATCTCGATGTGATTTATCTAGAAATATCTACAGCAACCAGAACAGTGAAACCAACATTGCAATCTGGTTAGAAGTGGTGGAGAGAATAAAAGCTAGCATATGAATTGTAGTGCCTGGTTAGAAACAAATGAAAATGGATGGATTATCCAAGTGGGGGTCCGGGGGGGGGGGTGAGCGAGCAAGAGCATATGTATGTATTGTATTAGATAGCAAGTATTAGGTATATATCTCATAAACTACATTTATAATGATTCAAATGGTGATTTCATTGGATGTTTACTGTTAATGCTTGTGTGTCTAATTTGATGTTATGTTTAAAAAAAAAATGTAGGCACACAATTAACGTAATCTAGGTAGCTCAGTAGGTAACATAAAATATGTTGTAAATAAAGTGCTGTGTTTGATACATAAAATAAATATGTATCATTTAACCATGTTACACTGTAGGTTATGTTTCTGCCAAAAAAAGAATAATACGAAATACAAAATATATACGTATCACTACAGAAATATGTCCTTTACATTATTTTTCTACTGATGACGTAACAAGGTCCCATTTACTAGGTACAGATTTCAACTCCTTCCGCTTGTATCTCTGTTCTGAAGTACCACTGCCCAGTCGAGGGCACTCCAGAACCAGGGGTAGGGCCAAGGGAAGAGAAGTGGGAATAGTTAACTCTGGTATGTGAGAGAAGGTTAGTGTTGGGAGCTTCTATCCCCAGGCAAGCACTACCGGAGTCTCATGGCCGGTACAGAGAGACTCAGAAGGAGCTTCTATCCCCATTCCCCAGGCCATCAGGATGCTCAACGACAATAACACTATGTAACAAACCATCATCTACACTCACTGCACACACATCCACATGTACACACTCACTAACACTCACCTTACCACTCACTTTACTCACGTTAGACACTTTAACACACTTTATATGTATCTATTATTAAAGATATTTGCATTACATTCATACCTCATTTGCACCCTACCCTAAGTTTTGTACTGCATCTCATTTCTGCATTGTACCTCACTGTTACTCATTCTGCTCTGTATTGTATATTGTATTTATGTATATTGATTGACTTTACTTACATTTTACTTACTTCTTAATTACTTTTTTAACTTATTTTCTTTTTACTGTATGTAGCACACTCTCATTTCATCATAAATAATTCTGTATTTTGTTGTGACTAATAATAAACAAACTTGAAACTTGAACATGTTAACTCTAGTATGTGAGAAAGGGTTAGGGTTAACGTTAACTCTAGTACTGTATGTGAGAAAGCGTTAACGTTAACTCTAGTATGTGAGAAAGGGTTAACATGAACTCTAGTATGTGAGAAAGGGTTATGGGTAATTCTAGTATGTGAGAAAGAGTTATGGTTAACTCTAGTATGTGAGAAAGGGTTAACTCTAGTATGTGAGAAAGGGTTAACATGAACTAACTCTAGTATGTGAGAAAGGGTTAACGTTAACTCTAGTATGTGAGAAAGGGTTATGGTTAACTCTAGTATGTGAGAAAGGGTTAACTATAGTATGTGAGAAAGGGTTAACTCTAGTATGTGAGAAAGGGTTATCTCTAGTATATGAGAAATGGTTAACTCTAGTATGTGAGAAAGGGTTAACTCTAGTAGGTGAGAAAGGGTTATGGTTCTATATCATATTAGCTTCCGCTCAGCGTCTACTGCACATATCTCACTCCAGTGACGTGCACTGAATAAAAACTTCACAATGTACCTTTACATACCAACATCCGTCTGGCCACACCCCCATCTGCTACCTACATAAGCAGGGGTGTGGCCACACACTCATCTCCTTCTCAAAATTCACCACAAGAGAGTGCCTGTATACACCACTTGACGAGGTTGTTTAGCTGAAGAAAGGAAAACAGAAGAACAACTTTCTTCAGAAGAAACTTTATTTTCTCTCTCACTATTTTCGAGAAAATACGGCGATAATGTCTTCGTCACTGGGGTGTCTGACCTCCACCGGCTTTTTCGTATTAGGGGCTCGCGTCGCTGATCTACTCCCCACCTGCAGTTCTCCTTGCTGCGGCTGGATAGGTATTGAACCTCCGGTTATACAGCTGGACTGTAGGAGGCACCGGCTGTTGTGAGAAACTGGTTGTTTTCTGGGCTGGGTGAGTAATGTTTTGCTATGCAAGCACCAGTTGTCTGCTAATGCTATGGGGGTTGGCTGACAATTTTACAAAGGCCGGCCCCAGATTGGGGTCCTCTGCTCTGCCTCTTAGGCGACGGACGGAGGGTCCTGGTCTGACGCCCATGATGGTCAAACTAGTGGGCCGCGACCGAGATCTGGTTTAAACCCAGGGTTCTCTGGACGAGCAGATGCTTCTCTGTCCCGTGAAGGCCCCATCTTTCAAATGAATGTGAGAGTACACCCTGAACACGAGGAAATGTGGGTCTGGATCTTCTTTATCGGTAGTTCCATGCTCAAGTCGGCTGCAGCCCGTATGGGAATTGTGCCGACTCAGCTGTATGCCGGATAAATCACAGTTGAAAACTGTGACATTTCTTTTTCTCTTCTCTCTTAGGATGAGGAGGGATTCAGGCGGCGGCCTGTCTGAAGTGTGGCTTGTTATGTCGTTGTGTACAGTTCAGGTGATAGCTGCTTAGCTTGCGTGCTAGTGTGTGTACTGTTAGCCAGTCAGCTGTTAGCTGCGGCGCTAGCTTGTTGTGTTCACTAGGCTAGGAAACGTTAGCTTGTTGCTATCAGTCGGGAGCGGCTGTTAGCTTAATGCTACACTGTTGAACGTTACTGTGAGTATAACAAGCCTTAAACACTCTGACTACGACGTCATCTTTGACAGAGGATGTTAGTCGACCCTACACCGGGTGCCCTGCCAGTGAGGACTTCGTCAACATGGAGAACGTAGCGGCTGGGTGGCGCAGCGGACATTACCCTCGTCACCAACGCAGGAGACGCCGGGTTAGACTTCGGCTGTCCCGTTAACCAGTGTTCCCAGTCCTCTCTGCCTGCGCTCAGGGTGGAGGTAGGAGTCCTGTCGGACTTTAACACTTCTTCTTTCCTTCCCTTCTAAATGTTTTGTAATAACGATGTTTTCCAAAACATGTGTTGCTGCAATACATTGAGGATACGATGCGTGTTGTGTGTGAATTGTCTTGTCACTGGTATAGCTTCTCTCTACCTAGAAAATCGGCGTTGTTTTTTTACGTGTGTAAAAATGAACTGGTTTAGTTGTGATGAAAACATGTGTGTTCATGTAACGTTAGTAACGTGGTTGAACTCACAACTAAGTGGGTTAATTAACCTGTGAATCTATGCTTAGTGACATGTGATTGAGGAATAAATTCTTCTCTCAGCCTGTGATGACAATGAACAGCGTGTTCACATATTAACAGGGGTACCTGTTCAACCTGGTCGTATCAAGGGTAAGGTAGGGAGGGGTGACCCCCCAGGTTTTTCCCTGGGGCTTCCCCCCCTCCTCTCAAACATGTTTTGTTTACAATATATTGTGTCACTGTGTTTGTGGGGATACGATGTAACCCTCAGCTTAAACTGCTGGGGTTGTGCTTCTGCTTGAGAAAGATTTTTTTTCCTAGGGAAAAGGTTGTTTGGTCACTGTCATGTGTTCTTAGCAAGGCCTGTGGCCAATACATAATCGAGGACTTATGTCTCTCTCGTTATGGAAAACGGCGTTTCTCTGTAGTAAGAGTGTACTTTTGCCATTTTTTGTTGTGATGAAGGGTTGTGTGTGTCGTTGAGATCTACAACTGGGTTAGGTTTTGGCCCACAGAAGCACATGTGTTTCAGGGTGAAAAATGCCGGTCGGCCCGGGTGTCACAGGGTTTGGTATTATGGAGATGTTCGTTCTCCATTCTTTTAGCCCTTCTCTTCTCCCGCTTACGCATGGCTGAGAGGGGGCTGTTGAGGTGGTTTTTATAGTACTCCTCTGGCATCCCTGTGTACGTCCCGGTCCGCCGGGCCCGGTCCGAAGTCGTTTTCGTCGACCCGTAGGCCTGGGATAACCCTTTTTGAAACCTAAAACACTTGTACTGCGGTATAGCCAGTGTATACCCGCAGGTGTGTTTTGGAGTTTTTTCCTGAGGGGTTATAGGAACAACCACTGCATGTTGAACTAAGAGGGTGGTTGATTCCCTGGTGTGTTGGAGCGGAGTCAACTCCCGGGTTACCCGGTTGAGTGTGCCCCTGCACGTTCATGATGTCTGCCAATCGTGTCAGCCTTCTCTGCCTCCCCTCTAGAGCGTCTGGGATTTTTTGGTGGAGGCTTTGACATGGTGCTCAACAATGCCAGCATACGCCCCTTCCGCCGGGGTGCTGTTTTCAGTTAACCCCTTTGGCGGTCAACTGTGCTCGGGTCAAGTGCCTGCTGCCTGGATTGAGGGATCGGCCTCTTCTGGAGGTCGTCTCCCCGGTGCGCTGCCTGCTCCCGCTGTAGTTTAGCCTCTTGAGTGCTTCGAGTTACAGCCATGCTGACTGCCTGAGTATGCCAGGGTCAGTGAGCCAGGCGGCGTGCTATTGGGGGGAAGGGCCTGCTCATGCGGGTTGTGCGTGTGCGTAGTCGTGGGGTCAAGCCACGGTCTGCTCACCCTGTGCGTTGAGTTGCTCGAGTTCCTCTTCGCACGGTCGGATCCGTCTCCCTCCCGTCCTCCAATAGGGAGGGTATCCCTCCATTAGGGAGGGTCGGGGGGCTCGTCCTCCCCGGTTCTGATGGTTGTGGGGGGCATCAGTCAGTGGGGTACATTTGTCGAGCATCAGCTCCCGCTCAGCTCCCGTTGTGCAGTAGACGCTGAGCGGAAGCTAATACGATATAGAACGATAGGTTATGAATATAACCGTAGTTCTATGAGTATTAGTGACGCTCAGCGTCTGGACGCCACTGCGGCCCTTGATCTTACCTTGTGGTGAAATGATTGAGAAGGAGATGAGTGTGTGGCCACACCCCTGCTTATGTAGGTAGCAGATGGGGGTGTGGCCAGACGGATGTTGGTATGTAAAGGTACATTGTGAAGTTTTTATTCAGTGCACGTCACTGGAGTGAGATATGTGCAGTAGACGCTGAGCGTCACTAATACTCATAGAACTATTACTATCGTTAACTCTAGTATGGGAGAAAGGGTTAACTCTAGTATGTGAGAAAGGGTTAACTCTAGTATGTGAGAAAGGGTTAACATGAACTCTAATATGTGAGAAAGGGTTAACATGAACTTTAGTATGTGAGAAAGGGTTAACATGAACTTTAGTATGTGAGAAAGGGTTAATGTTAAGTCTAGTATGTGAGAAAGGGTTCAAATTAACTCTAGTATGTGAGTAAGGTTTAACAGTTAACTCTAGTATGTGAGAAAGGGTTAACATGAACTCTAGTATGTGAGAAAGGGTTAACTATAGTATGTGAGAAAGAGTTAACTCTAGTATGTGAGAAATGCTTAACTCTAGTATGTGAGAAATGGTAATGATTAACTCTAGTATGTGAGAAAGGGTTAACTCTAGTATGTGAGAAACGGTTATGGTTATATTTCGTATGGCTATCGTGTCCCGCTCAAGCCTATTGAGATATCCATTATCTCCTAGTACCTACTGTACACCACCACGAAACAACTTATGCACCCACACCTGACCGGGTCCCGCCTCTATGGAGGCGTAGCCTATAAGACCATGGTCCTGGTCACCAAACACCCTTCCTCTATTTTCGTTCCATCATATTGAGGTCAAGGCCCATGATTGCAACCCTCTCGGAGCAGCGTCGGGTGGTTCTCCGTCACGCGCTCTGGGGTTTCCGTCTGGGAGGGACGGTCACGGCGCTGCAAGTGATGCGTCTGCTAGGCATTATGGCATCTGCTCACACGGTGGTTCCTCTTGGCCTCCTCTTCATGAGGAGGATACAGAGGTGGTTTCTCTCTATGAGAATAGATCCGGTGAGGGACAAAAGGAAACGGTTGACGGTTCCTTTGTCGATAAGGGGAGATCTCGCCCACTGGAGGAGGCTGGGTATCCTCACCATTGGGGTCCCCATAGGCAGCAGGAGCTCACACGTCACAGTCTTCACCGACGCCTCTCTCACGGGTTGGGGAGGGACATGTCGGACCCACGCAGTGGGGGGCAGCTGGACGTGTCATGCTGGCCCAGCTACCATGCATATCAATGTGTTGGAGTTGAAGGTGGTCCTCCTGGTCCTCAAACGGTTCGACCACCTGGTGGTAGGCGAACACGCTTTGGTCAGGACAGACAGTATGACGGCAGCGGCGTATATCAACAGGCAGGGTGGGACTCGTTCCATCCACCTGCTCCGGGCGGCGGTCGAACTTTGGCTATGGGCATCCCGCAGGCTGCGCAGTCTGAGGGCGCTCCACATTCCTGGTACAGAGAATATGGGGGCGGATATGATGTCTCGGGGCGGTCCTCATTACGACGAGTGGGAACCCCGCCCCGACATAGTCAGACAGATCTGGGATCGGTTCGGGGAGGCCTCGGTAGATCTGTTTGCGTGCCGACGCTCTCACAAGTGCCCCTTGTGGTTCTCGCTCAGTCGAGCAGATCATCCCCCCTTGGGGGTGGATGCCTTCTCGACCTTTCCATGGCCGCCCGGTCTTCTGTACGCCTTTCCTCCTGTACAGCTGTTGAGTCAGCTGTTGGAGCGGATACGGAGGGAGCGCAGGACGGTGATCCTGGTCGGGCCGGACCGGGGCAAGTCAGTATGGTTCCCGGTCTTGATCCAGCTTCTGGTCGCTCCTCCTTGGGTCATTCCTTGGTCGGCGACGGCCCTCTCACAGCACGACGGGTCACTGTTCCAGTTTCCGGTGTTGGGCCAACGGCTGTTGGTGTGGCTGGTGGGAGGGTGAGTCTGGAGAGGATGGACCCTTCGGTGGTTGATACCATCCGGTGTGCGCATGCTCCCTCCACTGTCGCGGTTTACGCGGGCAGATGGCGTGCGTTCCAAGAGTGGTGTAAGGCGGGGGGCTGGGACCCAGTCTCCTGCCCCCTGGATGCTGTCCTGAGTTATCTCCAGTCTCTTCTTGATAGACTGTCGGCTTCGACGGTGAGGGTATATGCGGCGGCTATATCCTCCTATCATGAGGGAATTGAGGGGACTGTTTTGTTCAGCCACCCTCTTGTGAAGCGTTTCCTGCTTGGCGCTCGACGCGTTAAGCTGGTGCAACGCTCCTTGGCTCCGACTTGGGATCTTCAATTGGTCCTCGGTTGGTTGTCCTTGGCCCCGTTTGTGCCGCTCGAACAGGCGCTGTTGGAACGGCTGTCTTTCAAGACCGCGTTCCTACTGGCTGTCACTTCCGCTAAACGCGTGGGTGAGCTCTGTGCTCTCTCGGTACGTCCAGAGTGCCTGTCTTTTCGGGCCGATTGCGGTGCCACTCTGCGACCTAATCCTGCTTTCATGCCTAAGAATATCCGGAGTTCCTTCCGCTCCCGGGATATTGTGGTTCAGGCGTTTCGTCCTCCTCCTCAGTTGGATGCGGGCCTTCACCTGTCATGTCCAGTCCGTGCTTTGGGAATTTACCTCAGCCGCACTCAGGACCTCAGGGTTACCGATCAGCTTTTTGTCTGTTACGGTGGCTCTCGTGCCGGTAAGGCACTGTCGAAACAGCGCCTGTCTTATTGGTTGTGCGAGGGCATTGCCCTCTGCTACACATTGGCTGGGCAGGATCCCCCTGGGGGCATCAGGGCGCACTCCACTCGTGGGGTGGCTGCCTCTGCCGCTCTCCTAGGTGGGGCCTCGGTGGAGGACATCTGTGCTGCAGCTTCATGGTCCTCCCCGGGCCCCTTTGTAAGGTTTTACCTCATGGACATGACCGGGGGTTCTGTCTCCCAGGCGGTTCTGGGGTCTGTGGCCTTTCCTGCTTCCCGTCCTTTGGTAGGGTAGCAGGAGTGTGTGGGTATGGGCCACAGTGTGTTAGGTCACACGTGGTTCCGCCTGTGCGGTGTGTTCAAGGGGTTCTAGTTCCCTCTTGTTCTCATTCAGGTGGAGTTGACTGCGCCCCCCCTTCGTTAGGAAGGATGGGGTGACGGGGCTCCCCGCACCCCTTGATGTGGGCTTACGGGTCCTCAGGGGGTACATCTGTCGGGTCTCGCGTCCGCTCTAACCCATATCTCAATAGGCTTGAGCGGGACGCGATAGCCATACGAAATATAACGATGTTATGTATATAACCTAGTTATATGAGTATTGGCTGAGCATCCCGCTCTAAGCGGCCCTGAGTTCCCTTTTGAGGGATCTTTTACTGGAACGGGATTTTGGCGAGGAAGGGTGTTTGGTCACCACGACCATGGTCTTATAGGCTACGCCTCCATAGAGGCGGGACCCGGTCAGGTGTGGGTGCATAAGTTGTTTCGTGGTGGTGTACAGTAGGTACTAGGAGATAAGGGATATCTCAATAGGCTTGAGCGGGACGCTCAGCCAATACTCATATAACTAGGTTATATACATAACCTATCGTTAACTCTAGTATGTGAGAAAGGGTTAACTCTAGTATGTGAGAAAGGGTTAACTCTAGTATGTGAGAAAGTGTTAACATGAACTCTAGTATGTGAGCAAGGGTTAACTCTAATATGTGAGAAACGGTTAACTCTACTATGTGAGAAAGGGTTAACTCTAGTATGTGAGAAAGGGTTAACTCTAGTATGTGAAAAAGGGTTAACATGAACTCTAGTATGTGAGAAAGGGTTAACTCTAGTATGTGAGAAAGAGTTAACACTAGTATGTGAGAAAGGGTTAACTCTAGTATGTGAGAAACAGTTAACACTAGTATGTGAGAAAGGGTTATATATCGTATGGCTATCGAGTCCCGATCTAGCCTATTGAGATACCCCTTATCTCCTAGTACCTACTGTACACCACCACGAACAACTTTATGCACCCATACCTGACCGGGCCCCGCCCCTATGGAGGCGTAGCCTATAAGACCATGGTCATGGTCACCAAACACCCTTCCTCTATTTTCGTTCCATCATATCGGCTGCGTGCACCGCACCGTATGTAACTAGCAGTATGAAAAAGATTGGAGGAATTGTGTAATGTTGAAAGCTTACCGGAGGTTGCTGGCCCCTGGCATCTTCGAAGCATGTTTTCAGCGACACGACGGGCCTAGGTTGATGTTTCCTCGTCTGATGGCAGCAGACCAAGGATCAGCTGTGCAAGGTTGGCTGTCGGGCCAGCTTGTACCCAGGTAGGCCCTGTGTCTTCAGGCATGGGTATTAGTGTTAGTAATGCTGGTTTGTTTTGTTACACAACCATGTTGTGTGTCGGCGCCGGGGGCAGGATGGTTTGGTGAACGTTTCACTGCAGTGAACGGTTTCCAAACGGTCCTGGGCGTGCTGTTAAACAACTAATGCTATGCTACATGCTAACGCTAATTCTACATGCTAACACTACTGCTACATGCTAACTGCTACGCTGTTCTAATGTCTCCGCCGTGAGATGTTGTCACTTCTCCCTCCTCTTGCCCGGTTCATCAATGAAGGTCAGTCGGTAGCTGTTGTGGGGGTTTTGCTGAGTCCTATTTACCTTTTTTACGGGTAAATGGGTTGACAACAGGGTAGGCCGTGGCTAGGTAGCCTAGCCAGGTACGTTACCTTGTGTTCCGGCGGGGTCTGTGGAACGGTGTCCCCATCTGGGGCCGATGCGTGAGCTCGGCGGTGTAACAGTAGAGCTATCCTACTGCAGGATGGGACTTAACGGCGGGTTATGGCTCAGCTGGCTAGTTCCTATCCACATTGGCGTCGGGTAGTGGGGCTATGGGTCCAGCCGACATGGTAAACATGTTGCGTGTCTGTGCGCAGGCGGTTGTTGATCTGGGTCCCACATCGCCTCATGCTAGGCTGTAGTAGTGTAGGGGGCTACTGTTTCGTTCTGTCACTCTGCTATGAGAAGGCTGTCTTTGCTACAGCTTTCTCTCCTCTCAACCATTTCATACTGACGGTCAATCGGTGTATACTGGGGGAGTAGTGCGGGGGGGGGCTTTGTTTACCTTTTTTGGTAAATGGGCTAAGCTAGGGCTGGTGTGCTGTTGTGAATATTTTGAATGAAGGCGGGACTAGTTCGCTCTGGTCCGCCTCCCCTTAACGTTGTGTATATGGGTTTGCTCTTTCTACAGTATTTTGTGGTTAGTTCTTTTATTCATTTAACCCTTTCATGGTGCACACCACAGTGGAGGTTGCTGTTTGCAACCACCACTGGTGCTCCGTGTTAACATCAGTCCTTTGTTTTTGACATATTGAAACAGTGCCCCGCCCGGCCGACGCCGTGGGTGGGTCGGCCTGGCGAGTGGCTGGTGGGCTGTTAAAGCCTGTACCGCCACGGTATGGAATTGGCAGCGATTAGAACTGTGTTCGAATTAAGGGCGGCTAGGTGGTGTAGTGGTCTAAGGCACTCGCCACCAGTGTGGAGACGCTAGGATTCGCGTGTTCGAATCCAGCTCTCCACATTGTTTTTCAGTTTGGCTGGTCGTCCGCAGTAATACACATTGGCCGTATTACGGGGAGGGAAAACTGAAGGGTGGGGATCGAACGTTGTGAACAAGCGACTCCTACAAGTCGGTTGGTGCGCCTGCGCAGTAGAATCAGGAAGTGTCGGGGGCAGCGTGAGCCTCCCACGCGTTACTCCTCGACACTGAGAGATCGAGCTGCGCAGGTGAAAAGATGCGACTGCTGTTACCTCAAGTACCGGAGGGGACTTGTGCTATGTATGACTTAGTCCACATTGCAGCCGGCTTGTGGGAGGCAAGAAACAGCGTTCGTGACAGGGGAGGGTTGAATTGGATGATACGAAATTGGGATGGGAGAAAAATATAGAAAAATGGGAGAAAAAGTGGATCAAAAAAAAAAAGAACTGTGTTCGAATTGCTGTTTTTTTCTATAAAAAAAATGGTGTCTGGTGGCGGGGCCTTGAGGGCCAGCCGACGTCGACACATCGCGCGAGGTTGTTGACGTTATTAGCTTTGACCCAGCCGCAAGCTATAACTGCTCAGGGTTCCCCTCTCCGCAGGGGATTTTGGTCTTCTGCTGGAGCGCGGGCGGTATTGTCCTCAAGTTCAAGTTTCAAGTTTCAAGTTTCTTTAATAGTTGTCATACAGAAGTACAGAATACTTTTATACAAAATGCTTCTTACTGTTACGCTCCAGAGACTGTGCAAGACAAGATAAGTATGAAATAAAATAACATAGTATAGCATGTAAATTAGAAGTAAAAAATGAGGTCACAGTGTTCAGTATAGACATATGTACAATGTTCGATGCATAATAGACGTAACTGAGTTACCATATAACAATATACTATGCAGTGTACTAATATACAATACTATATAGTGCAAAGCAGAAATGGGATGAGGTACAATTTAGGTACAATTTACAGTAGGTGTACGAGTTGTAGTGCAAATCCTTTATCAATAAATATAAAGTGTGTTTGTGTGATCTGAAGTGTGGAGAGTGGCTGCTGCAGTGTGTTGTTTGTTTAAGTGAGTGTGTGCGTGTGGGTGTGTGTGCTATGTGTAATTGATGGTTGTTGCATAGTGTTTATTGTTCGTTGAGCAGCCTGATGGCCTGGGGATAGAAGCTTCTTCTGAGTCTTTCTTTGCTCGCCTTAAGACTCCGGTATCGCTTGCCTGACCGCAGCAGTTCAAAGAGGCAGTTGTTCGGGTGGCTGGAGTCCTTGATGATTCTCTTCGCCTTCCCCCTGCACCGCTTGTTGTAAATGTTCTGGAGGGTGGGAAGCCCCCCTCCAATTGTGCGTTCGGCTGAACGTGTCACTCTTTGTAGTCTGCTATGGTCTTGTGCAGTGCTATTCCCAAACCAGGAGGTGATGTTGCCAGTCAGGATGCTCTCTATTGTACATGAGTAGAAGTTCCTAAGGATCTTCTGACTGACTTGGAACTTCCTTAGGCGCCTGAGGAAGTAGAGGCGTTGTTGTGCCTTCTTCACAACACTGTCAATGTGTGTGGTCCATGTCAAGTCCTCGGATATGTGGGCTCCGAGGTACTTGAAACTGTTCACTCTCTCAACCGGTGCCCTGTCGATGCTATGGGGGCTGTAGTCCTTGACCCCCGACCTCCTGAAGTCCACAATCATCTCTTTTGTTTTGCTGACGTTCAGGGAGAGGCAGTTCTCCTGACACCACTGTGACAGATTCTCTACCTCTTCCAGGTAGGCCCTCTCGTCATTGGCAGAGATCAGGCCCACCACTACTTTGTCATCAGCAAATTTGATGCCCCACACCGCCTCACACCGCGCAGCCAGAAGAAGAGAGAGCACGGCCTCGTCAGCGGCGATGACGAGGCCCTCGACAGGCGGCCATGTTTTCCCCCGCCGGAGGTATCCTGGGCGTTGAATCGACAGGTGTCCACAAGGCCGACAGCCTTGGCGGCCGAGGGATCGGCCATGTTGGATGGGTTCGGCTTGAACAACAAGCCGTCACCGTCCTGCCGCGAGCAGCCCGCTCTCCGATCACTCCCTTCCCCAACACCAGTGGAAAAAGTGGGCTCTGATTGTTTCCTTTGGCTGCGGGCCGCGTGCCTTCGTTGAAGCGCGGGCGGCCCCACTTTTCGCTTCTCATGGGTACAGGGGCTGACACCCAGTTGATGGCTGAGCCTGGGTCTGTCCGTGAGAATGTTGTGCTGTCAAGCGGCTCCCACACCATAAGCTGTGTTGGTTGAGCCTGGTGTTACGTCTGTCAACTTAAGTGTTGTCAGCAGGGGGGCTCGAAACCTTTTGAGGCACACAGTGCGGGCTTCCCCGGCCTCGCCTTCGCCAGGCCAGGTATCATGTTGGTGCCTCCCACTCCTGAAAAATTGGCAGTGGTCTCGCAGGCACGCGTGATTTGGGGTGGTAGTAATATCACTGCAGGGCTACGGTGTGTAGGAACCCATGGGGTCCTTACACCTTGCATGTCCGGCTGCAGAACAACTCCTCAGCATGTTCTGGAGGGGTGTTCAGTGGGGGGGCTTTTTTCATAGGAAGCCCCCCGTATCAAACTGGCCCTTTCTGTCGGGGTCCCCCCTTGGGTGCGATTGCCTCGTGGGTGGTGTCAGGGTCAGATGTCCCGACACAGAGCGCTCTGCTCGCACGGTTCCAGGGTTGGCTACGCACAGTGGGTGGGACCGGGCCAACTATCTACAGTTCCTGGCGGACCTGCGCCACATGGCGGCGGGTGCGTTGGGAGTGTCATCACATATGACTACGGCAGTACCATATGTCGAGGTGGATGGAGAGAACGCTGAGGCGGGGACTTGTGTTTACACAACCCCACCCGTTTTCGGGTTTGGTACAGACCCTATTGTCAGGGTCTCCAGCAGTGACAGCTCTGGTCAACGAGATCCAATCTCTGTGGACGAAGCAAGCCATCGTCGTGGCGTTCTCCTCCCGGTGTTCTCTGGTGCCTGAGAAATCGGGAGGGAGGGGTGTCAGACCCAGGCTGGACCTGTCCCATGGGAAGGTTCAGCATTTTTTGGATCGTCTCCTACCTGTTGAACACTGTCAGGTGGGGGTCTGGTTCTCCTCCATAGACCTGTAGGATGCGTATCCGCATCTCCGATCTTCCATCCTAGGGCTTACCTACGCTTCCTTTGCAGGGTTAGCGTATGAGTACCAGAGGCTGCCGTTCGGTTTTCTCTGGCTCCCCGCATCTTCACCAAGTGCCTCTGCGTCGAGTGTTCTGCCCTGACGACGTTCTGGTCCGTCGCGGTCAAGGTGGATCGTCAGGTCTCGTACCAGGCAGGTCTCTACCAGCCTGGGGTTGCTGTAGACTGGAAGTAGAGTACTCCTCTTCCCAGTCAACGGTTGGAGGGCTATGGGCATCCCTCTCAGAGCGTGTTGTCAACACGCTCGGGAGGTTCCGTTCTAGGACGATTACGGCGCTGTCTCACGTCACGTTTTTTCACCGACGCCTCCCTCGCTGGTGACGCGTCGGGCCAACGCAGTAGGGGACAGCTGGCAAACCATGCTGCCCGGTCTGCGCTACGTTCAATGTGTTGGTGTTGAAAGCGGTCCTTCTGGTCCACAAATGGTGTTGATCAGGACTGACGATACGACGTCAGTGTTGTGTATCGACAGACAGGGAGGAGTACGCTCCCCCCGTCTGCACCAGGCGGCGGGCTGCTGGCTATGGGCGTCCTCCATCTGCGCGGCCTGAGGGCTCCCCACATCCCCGGCAGGGAGAATGTGGGTACAGGTGTACTGTCGCGGGGCGGTCCTCATCCTGACGGGTGGGGATTACGTCCGGACATAGCCAGGCAGGTCTGGGACCGATGCCGTGCCGCCTGGGATTCTTCCCCATACATCTGTTAGGTCAGTTGTTGGGACGGGTACGTTGAGGGGCGCAGGTTCTTGATCCTGATGGTGTTACCATCCGGAATGCGCATGCTCCCTCCACTGTCGCGCTTACGCGGGCAGATGACGTATGTTCCAAGTGTGGTGTAAGGCAGGGGGCCGGGACTCAGTCTCCTGCCCCCTGGATGCTGTCCTTATTTACCTCCAGTCTCTCCTTGATAGACTGTCGGCTTCGACGGTGAGGGTATATGCAGCAGCTATATCCTCCTATCATGAGGGGTTTGAGGGGATGTCTTGTTCAGCCACCCTCTTGTGAAGCGTTTCCTGCTTGGCGCTCGACGCGTTAAGCCGGTGCAACGCTCCTGGGCTCCGACTTGGGATCTTCAATTGGTCCTCGGTCGGTTGTCCTTGGCCCCGTTTGAGCCGCTCAAGCAGGCGCCGTTGGAACAGCTGTCGTTCAAGACCGCGTTCTTGCTGGCCGTCACCTCCGCTGACGCGTGGGTGTGCTTTGTGCTCTCTCGGTACGACCAGAGTGCCTGTCTTTTGTTCCGATTGCGGTGCCACTCTGAGGCCTAATCCTGCCTTCGTGCCTGTAAATATCCGGAGTTCTTCCGCTCCAGGGATATTGTGGTTCAGGCGTTTAATCCGCCTCCTCACGGTGGTCATGTCCGGTCCGTGCTTTGGGAATTACCTCAGCCGTACTCAGGACCTCGGGGTCACCGTTTAGCTTTTTGTCTGTCATGGTGGTTCTCATGCCGGTAAGGCACTATCGAACAACGCCTGTCCCATTGGTTGTGCGAGGGCATTGCCCTCTGCTACACGTTGGCTGGGCAGGATCCCCCTGGGGGCGTCAGGGCGCACTCCACTCGTGGGGTGGCTGCCTCTGCCGCTCTCCTGGGTGGGGCCTCGGTGGAGGACATCTGTGCTGCAGCTTCATGGTCTTCCCCGGGTCCCTTTGTAATGTTTTACCTCATGGACATGACCGGGGGTTCTGTCTCACAGGCGGTTCTGGGGTCTGTGGCTTTTCCTGCTTCCCGTCCTTTGGTAGGGTAGCAGGAGTGTGTGGGTATGGGCCACAGTGTGTTAAGTCACACATGGTTCCGCCTGTGCGGTGTGTTCAAGGGGTTCTAGTTCTCCCTTGTTCGCATTCAGGTGGAGTTGACTGCGCCCCCCCTTCGTTAGGAAGGATGGGGTGACAGGGCTCCCCGCACCCCTTGATGTGGGCTTACGGGTCCTCAGGGGGTACATCTGTCGGGTCTCGCGTCCGCTCTACCCCATATCTCAATAGGCTAGAGCGGGACGCGATAGCCATACGATATATAACGATAGGTTATGTATATAACCTAGTTATATTAGTATTGGCTGAGCGTCCCGCTCTACGCGGCCCTGAGTTCCCTTTTGAGGGATCTTTTACTGGAACGAGATTTGGCGAGGAAGGGTGTTTGGTGACCATGACCATGGTCTTATAGGCTACGCCTCCATAGGGGCAGGGCCCGGTCAGGTATGGGTGCATAAAGTTGTTCGTGGTGGTGTACAGTAGGTACTAGGAGATAAGGGGTATCTCAATAGGCTAGAGCGGGACGCTCAGCCAATACTAATATAACTAGGTTATATACATAACCTATCGTTAACTGTAGTATGTGAGAAAGAGTTAACTCTAGTATGTGAGAAAGGGTTAACTCTAGTATGTGAGAAAGAGTTAACTCTAGTATGTGAGAAAGGGTTAACATGAACTCTTTTATGTGAGAAAGGGTTAACTCTAGTTTGTGAGGGCTTATGAGCTACCAGGGTCACACCAAGCGTTGTTGACCATGACCTCCCCCCCCCCCTTGTTTTTAGCAGAGAGTTATTTCAACCTGTCCACTCAAAACACAGAACACAGCGGGGGGTCTGATGGCGTCATCACTGGTATCTCTTCACTCAGCCAGGTCTCTGTGAAGCTGATGATGTCACACTCCTTTGTTTCCCGCTGGAAGGAGATCATTGTTGTTCATTCTCACAGCTGGTTGTCCTGCCATGTCTCACCTGCATCCAGCTCTCCTCCTTCTGCACCTTGCCTCCACCACTAACCCTAACCCTAACCATCATGCATTACACCCAGGGGTGTAAATGTAGCCGGTTTCACTCCAGTTGTTTATGGCCCCAATGTTAGTACTCTGCATTGTATTTTCTGTGTTGTGTGAGTGACAGACCCACCACCTCCTAATAGACAGTCTCCTCACCACCGCATGTATATATTCCCTCCCCGCCGTATGTATATTTCCCTCCCACCCACCCACCCCCTCCTAATGTACAGTCCCCTCCCCATCATATGTATATACTCTGTCAGGATCTAAGGGTAACAGTACTGTATATTTGAATACCGTTATGTCAAAAATGTATCAGTACTAAATACCTATATGTCCCTATGCCATAAATGTCATGTATGTTGTGTATGTCATAAATGTCTATATGAATTGAAAATGGGGGACCCTGATGGAAACAAGACAAACGTCTTTCTCAGGTCTGCATCCCCTTAACAATTGTATGTATTGAGCCGTACTGTATTGTACCCATTCTGCAATCTGTTAAATAAAGTTTTCATTCATTCATTCATTCATTCATTCATTCATTCATTCAGACAGGGAGACTTGTTATTGTCTTTAGCCGAATCTTTTGACGTGTTTATTGCCAGCAGCCTGTCAGGTAACAGAAAAGACAATACATCAGCATTAATGTATTGGCCACAAACAGCTCACACAGCTCGTATCAGTTACGGATAGACTCTTAGACATATGAATAAAACAATCAAAATAAACTGTTCAAAAACACAATTGACCAAAAACATAGGAGCTACAACATACCTGTCAGGTAACAGAAAAGACAATACATCAGCATTAATGTATTGGCCACAAACAGCTCACACAGCTGTGGGTAGGAAAAACAGCAGTTAAAATATTGCCGGCACGAGCCTTGTGTGCAATCCCTCCCCCCAATGTCAGAAGCTGTTACAAAGGATCAGATTAAACCGAATATATATATTTATTGATTGATATATATTGCATAGTATTTGTATATCGTTTGATATCCCTTGTATATTCCTTGTACATATACACGGAATATCCCTTTAGCCTAGACCAGACCATAATATTTCATTCTCCTATTGGACAGCGGTCCACAGGCGCCAGAGCCATGCCTCCGGAGTCAGGTTCAAGGCCACCGTCAAGACATGTCTGTACATGCCCGGCCTTGCCCAGGAATACGAGACAGAAATGAGGTTGGCACTAGATTGTTCGCAGTGCATATAAATATGGCGCAGGTGAATACAGAAGTAGAGTTACCCAATAAGTTGAAGCCTCACCCACGATACAACGTGCGGTGAAGTATGGCCTGTTTGGCCCCAAATAGAGCATTGAGACCGCGTGCGAATTAATAACTGAATTGTCAGAGTTTGACGCTATACCGTCGAGTGCGACATATTCCTATTAAGTCAGTAATAGTCTATTTGTGTATAGTGTATCGTGCGGCTAAAGTTCTACAGTGACCAGCATCACCAACGCTTCCTCGTACCAGCTAGAGTGCTTATCCAGGCTGGGCTGCTTTCATGGCGCTTTCACCCGAGGAGACCTAGACGAGAACCGTGTGGACATGTACACTGGATTAATCTACCCGACGACTACATAGCCCTTTGCGGCTGGATTATATTTGTTTTGGTCCTGTGATTTATGGAGCGGAGAATCGCCAACGCCTACACGTGTGGGATTTACCTGTGAGGAGCCACGTCGAGCCTGCGCCTCAGAGAGCCTGAGGCCGGCTAGCTTTCTTCACTGTGGAGCTACAGTCTACGGAGAACAGCTGTATTCGTCTGTGGATCAAGAGACTATTGCACCGTCTCCTGTACTTGGAGTCTCCTTAGTCATCATTGACCAGACTCTCTACTACCGACAGATCCTCTACCCCTGCTGGCTTACAACCGGGGGGACCCTTCCAGTATCTCCCGCTATATATTACTAGTGTACCATAGATATAATTCCCTAAAATTCAGGTTGTATAATTACCTCCTGCGTAACCAGAGAATGGACATTCATTATTGATTTGCCTACGCACATTCCTTTGCCTTATAAGCGCATCCAAAGTAAGATAGAGAAGTATATTATGTACCTTTTGCTGCAATAAATACTTAATTATTACTTTGTGTGGAACCGATTTATTGTGGGAAGTGTTCATCATATTTATATATCATGTACTGTATGGCCAGTAATTAAAGTACATAAAGCGGTAGTGGTTTAATGATACCATACTTATCAATACAGTCAGGGAATTGTACCCCTCAGTTACAATTGGTCCTTCGAGCCGGAGGGTAACTAGTGTAATATTAATATAGTGGTATTAATATTGACATGGCCTATGATGAACACTCCACAAAACGGTTCTCCTAAAGTAGATCGCCCGCAGCGTAGACGGCAGACACCTCAGTACTTAGAGGATTACGTTGCCAATATACTACCTAGCTTTCTACAGACGGTAAACGCGGAAAAAGTAGATAGTAAAATTATGTCCGACCCTATCGACCAGGCTACCCCGCCAATAGAGGCCCTAGTGGGTTCTAACGTAACTGACCAAGCTCACGGTAGGGACCAGGAGGGACCCGACATGACTTTACCCCCCGCCAAGACCGAAGAAGTAGTCCCCGGAGAGCTCCAGGATAAAGACAGCCCTCCAGGGATGGAACTCTACCCGCTACAAGAAGAGGAGAGCACCCCGGAGATGGATCTCCAGGACTCGCCACAGGAGAACAGATCTCCAACGAGTACTGCCAGGAGCGGATCACCTCAACCAGCGTCTTCCCCCAGCGAGGCGGACAAGATGCTGGCACAGGCATTCCTCGCCAGCCTAGCAGCCTCAACAGAGCGCGATCGACTCCAAGCACAGACGCTTAGTGAGCGTGAACATTCTTCCATGGAAAGAGAACGCCTTCAGGCGCAGCAACGGAGCGACGAAGATCGTATACGTCTAGAGATTAGACACCTTCAGACGGAAGAGAATATGGTAAGGGACCGGGCCGAAGCCCAGCGCACCGCCGCCGAAGCCCAGCGCGCCGCTGCCGGTGCCCAAAGAGAAGCAGAGCGCGACCTCGCTCTCACCAAGCGCAAAGCCGAGCGCGACCGATTACAAGCGCAGATAATGGAGCAGCTGATCACCAGGGCAACACCCCCTCCCTCCGCACGGGGTTCCAGGGCCTCGTCAAGACAAGGGTCAAGGGCACCCTCCCCTACCCGATCAAGCGACCCTGAGCCCGACCACCAGAGAGAGTCTATACCCCCCTCCGAACCCCTTCCCCGACCGGTCCAAGTGAGACCCAGCTACAAGGAAGAAACGGTCTACACCGCGGAGAGGCTAAATAGACGACTACAGGATCTAGAGGACCTGCCAGAGGAAGAAGAAGAGGGAGAGGAGGAGAGTCAAGCCCGACAGCAGCACAGTACTCCACAGGACCAGGAGGTCCAGTACAGCCCAGGCTCTACCCCCGCGGCTCTGCGCTACAGACCCCCGACTCAATTCACGTGTGAGCTTGACGCATGACCAGCCCCGAGGAACAGCACCTGGATACATTCTGAGGACAACAGCAGAGAGGGTAGGCTCTTTTAACTGAATACTGTGTACATCATTTTGAAGTGTGTGACTAAATTGTGTTGTGGAAATTGTTTGTAATTAGTTTCACCCAGCTGACAGAAACTGGAGGTGTGGCCTTTGTGCATGTAGTTAAGTGGGCACTTGTGACAGTTTTTCTGCTTAAATACCAGCCTTTTCTCTGTTGGATTCATTCTGAGGACAACAGCAGAGAGGGTAGGATCTTTTAACTGAATACTGTGTACATCATTTTGAAGTGTGTGACTAAATTGTGTTGTGGAAATTGTTTGTAATTAGTTTCACCCAGCTGACAGAAACTGGAGGTGTGGCCTTTGTGCATGTAGTTAAGTGGGCACTTGTGACAGTTTTTCTGCTTAAATACCAGCTTTTTCTCTGTTGGATTCATTCTGAGGACAACAGCAGAGAGGGTAGGATCTTTTAACTGAATACTGTGTACATCATTTTGAAGTGTGTGACTAAATTGTGTTGTGGAAATTGTTTGTAATTAGTTTCACCCAGCTGACAGAAACTGGAGGTGTGGCCTTTGTGCATGTAGTTAAGTGGGCACTTGTGACAGTTTTTCTGCTTAAATACCAGCTTTTTCTCTGTTGGATTCATTCTGAGGACAACAGCAGAGAGGGTAGGCTCTTTTAACTGAATACTGTGTACATCATTTTGAAGTGTGTGACTAAATTGTGTTGTGGAAATTGTTTGTAATTAGTTTCACCCAGCTGACAGAAACTGGAGGTGTGGCCTTTGTGCATGTAGTTAAGTGGGCACTTGTGACAGTTTTTCTGCTTAAATACCAGCTTTTTCTCTGTTGGATTCATTCTGAGGACAACAGCAGAGAGGGTAGGATCTTTTAACTGAATACTGTGTACATCATTTTGAAGTGTGTGACTAAATTGTGTTGTGGAAATTGTTTGTAATTAGTTTCACCCAGCTGACAGAAACTGGAGGTGTGGCCTTTGTGCATGTAGTTAAGTGGGCACTTGTGACAGTTTTTCTGCTTAAATACCAGCTTTTTCTCTGTTGGATTCATTCTGAGGACAACAGCAGAGAGGGTAGGCTCTTTTAACTGAATACTGTGTACATCATTTTGAAGTGTGTGACTAAATTGTGTTGTGGAAATTGTTTGTAATTAGTTTCACCCAGCTGACAGAAACTGGAGGTGTGGCCTTTGTGCATGTAGTTAAGTGGGCACTTGTGACAGTTTTTCTGCTTAAATACCAGCTTTTTCTCTGTTGGATTCATTCTGAGGACAACAGCAGAGAGGGTAGGATCTTTTAACTGAATACTGTGTACATCATTTTGAAGTGTGTGACTAAATTGTGTTGTGGAAATTGTTTGTAATTAGTTTCACCCAGCTGACAGAAACTGGAGGTGTGGCCTTTGTGCATGTAGTTAAGTGGGCACTTGTGACAGTTTTTCTGCTTAAATACCAGCTTTTTCTCTGTTGGATTCATTCTGAGGACAACAGCAGAGAGGGTAGGCTCTTTTAACTGAATACTGTGTACATCATTTTGAAGTGTGTGACTAAATTGTGTTGTGGAAATTGTTTGTAATTAGTTTCACCCAGCTGACAGAAACTGGAGGTGTGGCCTTTGTGCATGTAGTTAAGTGGGCACTTGTGACAGTTTTTCTGCTTAAATACCAGCTTTTTCTCTGTTGGATTCATTCTGAGGACAACAGCAGAGAGGGTAGGATCTTTTAACTGAATACTGTGTACATCATTTTGAAGTGTGTGACTAAATTGTGTTGTGGAAATTGTTTGTAATTAGTTTCACCCAGCTGACAGAAACTGGAGGTGTGGCCTTTTGCTGCAGGTGTCACTCATCAGTAATTAGTGATAGTGATTTAAAGACTTGCTGGCATAGCGTCAGCGAAGCGTCGAGAAACGAAGAGGGACAAAGAGGAGGAGTTTTCCTGGAGTTCACCGCAGAGGGATCCACCGATCCACCCAGTGCTAAGTACACCATAATCCCATATTCCCGTCCCACTCTGCTATTTCCCTACTATCTCGCTTCCTCCCTAGCCCCTTCAACCTCCTCCTACCACTCTTGACACCACAATGTGCCTCATACCTATATCCACAATCTGCTCCTCAAGAACAGAATCAACCCATCCACGCCAGTTTGCTAGCAACCCGGCTAATCTCTCCTACCCTCCTACAGCCACTAATACACCTGTCACAGTACAGGGAGGCTTATGGAATTGTCAATCAGCAGTCAAGAAAGCTGACTTCATTACTGCCTACGCCCATAGTCTAAATCTGCAGCTCCTGGCTCTAACTGAGACCTGGATAACCCCCAATAACTCGTCAACACCTGCAGCATTATCTACAAACTATAACTTCACTCACACACCTCGACCCTCCAGACGGGGTGGAGGCACTGGCCTCATGACATCTCCTTCATGGGCTACAAACCTAACGCAACTCCCAGAACTGTCACTCTCCTCCCTCGAATATCATGCAGTATCTGTCTCTAATCCTTTCAATCTCACCATTGTTACACTCTATCGCCCTCCAGGTCCCCTCGATCACTTCACAGATGAGCTGGACATGCTTCTAAGCTCCTTACCGGAAGATGGTACCCCGCTCCTTCTATTGGGCGACTTCAACCTGCCTGACTCATCTCAGTCGGTCCCAGTGGTCTCCCTCCTACAACAATTTGACCTGACTCCCACTGCCATGCCTCCCACCCACAAAGCAGGCAACTCCTTGGATCTCATATTTTCCCGTAACTCCAGCATCATTAACACCACGGTAACTCCCCTACATGTATCTGACCATTCCTTCATATCCTTCTCACTAACTCTCATGCTTAAACGAAAAGTCTTCACCCCAACTCAAACCGTCTCACTCAGACGCAACCTGCCCTCCCTATCCCCCTCCACCCTCTCCTCTGACATAATATCCGCTCTACCTTTGAGTGACACCTTCTCTGCTCTCCCCACAGAGATGGCAACCTCCACCCTCCTCTCAGCCCTTGCAACCTCCTTCGACAAGCTCTGTCCCCTCGTTGAGAAACCTGCCCGCCGTTCCCCACCCAGTCCATGGCTGACGGATGCAGTGAGAGAACAAAGACAGGTCCTGAGAGCGGCTGAGAGGAAGTATAGAAAGTCACGCCTCACTGCTGACATCGACACATATCACAACCTCTTGTTAACATTCTCCAAAACCATTACTAATGCCAAAGCTTCTTTCTTTCACCATAGGATCGAGGCCTCTGCCAAGAATCTTCGCAAACTGCATGCTACCATGTCCTCCCTCCTCACTCCCCCCCCACCTCCTCCTCCCTCATCTTTTTCTGCCGAAGACTTTGCGATCTTCTTTGAGGAAAAAGTGGAGAACATCCGCAGCTCCTTCTCCCAACCCCCACCCATTCCAAACGCTGAATCGAGAACCTCATCCTTCACTCTGTCATCTTTCTATCCCATTACAGAAGCCGAGACCCTGACACTGGTAACGTCGAACCGTCCGACTACATGCCAGCTGGACCAGCTACCCTCCCCACTCCTCCAGACCATAGCACCGGACATCCTCCCATTCCTAACTGCAACCATCAACTCCTCACTCAACTCGGGGGTGGTCCCCACCTCCCTAAAACAAGCCAGAGTCACGCCCCTCATAAAAAAACCAACCCTGAACCCCACCGTCATAGCCAACTATCGCCCTGTCTCTCTTCTCTCCTTCCTTTCTAAAACACTTGAACGTGCTGTATCCAACCAACTTACTGCTTATCTCTTACAGAATGACCTCCTAGACCCCAATCAGTCTGGCTTCCGGACTGGCCACTCCACAGAAACGGCCCTCATTGCGGTCACAGAGGCACTTCACTTAGCAAAAGCGAAAGGCCTCTCCTCTGTCCTGATTCTCCTAGATCTATCTGCAGCCTTCGACACAGTCAACCATCAGATCCTCCTCGCGGCCCTCGCAGGAATGGGAGTGGCTGGATCTGCGCTGACATGGCTGACATCATACCTCAATGACCGCTCCTACCAAGTGTCATGGAGAGGGACTCTGTCGGCCACCCGCCCCCTCCGGACGGGTGTCCCCCAGGGCTCGGTCCTAGGACCCCTTCTCTTCTCCCTCTACACTAAATCACTGGGTAACATTATCACATCTCATGGCTTCTCATATCATTGTTATGCCGATGATACTCAACTCTTCCTCTCCTTCCCTCCCTCAGATATCCACGTCTCTGAGCGGATCTCGGCCTGTCTGTCCGACATCTCCGCCTGGATGACGACCAACCACCTCAAACTGAACCTAAGCAAAACAGAATTGCTCCACCTGCCGGCCAAATCCTCCCCCCTGACCGACCTCTCCATCACAGTCGAGAATGCAGCTGTGACCGCGTCGCCGACCGCCAAGAACCTTGGTGTTGTCCTCGACGACCAGTTGAACTTCTCTGCTCACATCGCAGCGACAACCAGAACCTGCAGATTCCTCCTGAGCAACGTCAGAAGGATACGCCCCTTCCTGACAAAAGAAGCCACCCAACTCCTCGTCCAATCAACAGTCATCTCCCGCCTCGACTACTGCAACGCACTGCTAGCTGGCCTCCCGGCCACTGCCACCAAGCCTCTTCAACTCATTCAAAATGCAGCGGCCCGCCTGATCTCAAACCTACCGAAGTCAGCCCATGTCACCCCACTTCTTAGGGACCTGCACTGGCTCCCCATTGCTGCACGTATCCGCTTCAAGGCCCTCGACCTAGCATACCGTGCGGCAAAGGGAACCGCTCCCGCCTACCTCCGGTCAATGGTCTCTAACTACACACCCTCAAGACCCCTACGCTCTGCGTCTTCTGGCCGCCTCAGATCTACTCCTATCCAAGCTCCCGGAGGGTCATCAAAGAGAAGCCGCCTATTCTCAGTCCTTGCCCCACAATGGTGGAATGAACTACCCATCCCAGTTAGGACAGCCGAATCCCGTCCAATCTTTCGCCGTCGACTAAAGACTCACTTATTCAACCATTATCTGAAATGATAAAAAAAAAATAAAAAAAATCTAACCCCGACTAACCTTAATGTCATGCACTTGTCCTAATAAACTAACCTACACTGTAACACGCAACACTTTGATGAACATTGTTACTCAGCTGATAGAGTTATACCCTTCTTGCTGTCTTGTCGCACAGAACTTGTAAGTCGCTTTGGATAAAAGCGTCAGCTAAATGACTACATGTAAATGTAAATGTACGCGGGCCATGGTACCCAGCAGGTACCAGCCCACCAAGAGGCGTAAGAGGAGACTCGCCTAGGAGGCCTCTCTTCCAACGCTCACCGATGTGCCAGCCATCCATGGCATCATACATTGGCACACTGACGTTTCCGGACTTCACCCACGAGAACAGAGCACAGTACACGGAGCTACGAATGTGCTTAGAGACAATGATGTCCGATGTAGCTGATGAACCGTACAAGTATGCTATCCTACTGAAGCACCTCAAGGTGCCCCGAGCGCACAATATAGCGCTGGCCTATGCCACCTCTACTACCCCATACACAGCGGCTCTAGCAGCACTCGACCAAAGATATGGACGCATATGGGACTACGTAATACAAGAGATAAGGCATATTGACCGCCTACCCCCAGCCACAGACAATCGCTCACTAGATGACCTGTCTATCAAGGTACAATCCCTGGTAGGGATGCTGGGGGCGCAAAGAGAAAAGGGTATGCACGAACTGTACGCAAACTCTAATGTCGAGAGGATTTTAGAGAAGCTTCCGCCCGCCCGACAAGAGCGCTTCAGGCGGCAAAGAGACCACCGTGATCCTAACGGTCCCGAGCCATCCCTCCTAGACCTAGCCGACTTCCTGGCGAGAGAAGTCAACAGCCTACGGTTGGATACGTTCATGCGGAGCACCCCAAGCTCCAGAGAGGGACCTAGGAGAGCAAACGATGGCCGAAGATTGGTGACCGTCATGCACCAATCAGAATCAGTACCGAGCAGCAAGAACCACAGTACCCCCTCGATGAAAGAGAAGTGGAAGATGGTGTGCCTGTACTGCGAAAAGGAACACTGGTTGTCACAATGTGACACATTCAAGAAGATGGCCGCCGACGAGGTGAGTCAATGGATAAAGTCCAACCGACGCTGTTACCGATGTGCGCGCAGTCACATGGCAGCCGATTGCCGCTTAAAGAAGAGGTGTAGTCGGTGTGACGGAGCCCACCTAGATGTCCTACACGACAGTAACAGAAGAAAGCCTGCACCCTCAAGCAGCACAAAGGCAAGTGTTATGTACATTGACCCCACCAGCAGCGGGGGCGCCCGGGTGCTCTTAAAGGTGGTCCGCGTAACACTGAGTTACCAAGATAAGGTCATGGACACTTACGCCGTCCTTGACGACGGGTCAGAGAAGACCCTTCTCCTCGCGTCCGCTGCGGCCCAGCTGGGGCTGCGGGGGAGCGAAAACCAGATGACGATTCGGACAATAAGAAGAGATCTAAAGACGATAAAGGGCGAGAATCTCTCCTTCACTATCGCAGCAAGCGGGCAGCCAGAGAGACGGTATAGGATTACTGACGCTTTTACCAGCCAAGAAATAGGCCTGTCGCAGTACACCTACCCCATCGCCAAGCTGATGGATAAATATGTGCACCTGCGTCAACTACCTATACCGCTCATAGACGGTGCCACCCCGACCCTGCTGATAGGCTCCGACCATGCAGACCTCATCGTCCCGATAGACCGGGTCCACACAGGGCCCAGAGGCTGTCCTGCAGCAGTCGAGACCCGCCTAGGATGGACATTACAAGGCCCCCTCGCTAAGTCTCTTAACCGAACAGCAGCCACTAACTGCCTCCACTCCAGAGTGACAGAAGAAGACACCACCCTCCTACAGCATGTCGAGAGGCTATGGACACTAGAGACAATGCCCTTTAAGAACGAAAAGAAAGACATTCGTTCCAAGGAAGACATTTACGCTATAGCCCTCCTCGAGCAGGGGACAAAGAGAGTCAAAGTCAACGGAGTGATGAGATACGCAACTCCACTCCTGAGGCGAGAGGGTATGCCTACCTTCCACGCCCCAAAAGAAGCGACGGAGCGGTATCTATTGAACACAGAGCGGCGCCTAGCCAGAGACCCCGCTCAAGAGACTGTGTACCGCGCTGAGATTAACAAGCTAATCACAGCGGGACACATAAAGAAAATTGACATTAAAGAGGCCGATCAGACGACCGAATCATGGTACGTGCCGCACCACAAAGTCCACTACAACGGCAAGGATCGTATTGTGTTCAACTGCAGCTACCAGATCGAATCACAAAATCTGAATAAAGAGCTCTTGCCCGGCCCAACACTCGGCCCCTCTCTACTAGGCGTGTTACTACGTTTCCGCCAAGACAAGGTGGCCATCAGCGGCGACATCAAAGGGATGTTCCTGCAGGTGAGACTAGTGGAGGAGGACAAGCCCCTGCTGCGGTTCCTATGGAGAGAGAGGATCGGGGATGAGCAACCAGCCATCTATCAATGGGAAGTCCTCCCTTTCGGAACCACATGCAGCCCATGCTGTGCTACGTTTGCACTGCAAAAGCACGTCGCAGAGGACCCAGCAGCTGATGAAGAGGTCCGACAAAGTGTAGGAAATAGTTTCTACGTGGACAACTGTCTGCAAAGCGTCTCGACGCCAGAAGAAGCCGAGGCCCTTCTACTCAAGCTCCGCGCCTCCCTGATCAAAGGCGGCTTTGATCTCAGGCAGTGGGCCAGCAGCGACCCGCAAGTATTGCGCAGCCTCTCCCCCGAGGACAAGGCAGCAAGCAGCGAGACCTGGATGGCGACCATCCCAGGAGAAGCCCAAGAAATGACATTAGGACTAGTCTGGCGCTTCAAAACAGACTCGCTCCATTATAAACACACACCCCTGACCAAGGAGCAGGGAAGGTCGACTGCACTACCGACCACCAGACGGAGTGTATACAGAACACTCGCCAGACAATATGACCCGTTGGGATGTATTCTACCTTACACCACCAGGGCAAAGATGATTGTAAGAGCGTTATGGGACAAGGACCAGGGCTGGGACAACCCCATACCCGAACACCTTGCATCCACATGGAGAGAGTGGGAGACGGAACTCAGCTCACTCCCAGGTGTCAACATACGCCGCAGCTACTTCCCACCCACAGTGAGGCCGGAGACGTGCCAGATGGACCTGCACGTCTTCAGCGACGCCTCCGAAGTAGCCTACGGTTCGGTGGCCTACTTGCGTGCCCGAGAGGAGGGAGGAGAAATACATACTGCTTTCATCCTGGCTCGCTCAAGAATAGCCCCACGAAAGCAACAATCTATCCCGCGTCTAGAGCTCTGCGCAGCCCTAGCAGGAGCGCAACTCGCCACGTTAATCCAACGTGAACTCACCATTCCGGTGCAAAGAACAATCTTGTGCTCAGACTCCACGACAGTACTCACATGGATCCGGTCTGATTCGTGCAGATACAAGGTCTTCGTGGGAGTCAGAGTCACAGAGATTCAAGATTTAACAGAAGTAGCAAGCTGGAGGTATGTGGACACAAAACACAACCCAGCTGACGTCATCACCCGTGGAATGTCCCTGGATGACCTCACCCGTCACAACCTATACAGTGACGGGCCAGAGTTCCTCAAGCTCCCGGAAGAAGAGTGGCCTACACCCACCCCACGGGAAGCGAGTAAAGAGGAGGCCGAAAACAAGAAATCTATGTTCTGTGGATTGAACACACTCGTCTCCACAGACCCCGACATAGACGATTGCCTCACCCTAGAGAGTGCGCAGCTAAAGACATTCCTGTGGCACCACCCAGAGGTTCAGCTCACTACTGACATTACAGCAGCTGACTACGAAGAAGCAGAACTTCTTCTACTACAACGAGCCCAGAGAGACTCGTTCCCCGATGAGCTAGACTGTCTACAGGGAGCAAAGCCCGTCCCATCAGACAGCAGACTGCTCCACCTAGCCCCCGAGAGCGACGCCCATGGTCTCATCAGAGTGGGTGGTCGTCTGCGGAGAGCTCCAGACTTACGGGATGAAGTACCCGTCTTAAACAGCCGACACAAGGTCACAGAGCTGATCATAAAGAAATACGACGAGGATGTGCATCACGCCGGGGCAGAGAGAGTCTTCGCGGAGATCAGACGTCGTTATTGGATACTGCAAGGGAGAGAAGCAGTGCGGCGCTTCCAGCGAACCTGTTTAGACTGTCGTAAGTGGCGAGCGCAGCCCAGTATACCCCGGATGGCTGACCTACCTCCCTGTCGCCTCCGACTCGGCGACAAGCCTTTTCACTCCACCGGTATGGACTGTTTCGGCCCGCTGTATATAAAGAAAGGAAGAGGAACCGAGAAGCGGTGGGGTATTGTATTCAAATGCATGACCACCCGAGCGATGCATATAGAACTCCTTCCAACCATGAGCACAGACTCATTCCTTATGGCCTTCCGAAGATTCACATCGCGGAAAGTCAAACCGTCTATATTATTGTCTGATCACGGGACAAACTTCAAAGGCGGAGAAAGAGAGCTGAGAGAGAGCTTCCAAGCTATGGGCCCAGAACTTAAGACCCACCTCGCTCCATCCCAGATTGACTTCCAGTTTAATCCCCCGAACGCACCTCACTTCGGTGGAACTTGGGAACGAGAAGTACGTTCAATAAAGACAGCCCTGTACGCCGTGCTTGGGGCCCAGACCGTGGCGGAAGAAGTCCTAATGACAGTCCTCACGGAGATCGAGGGAGTATTGAACTCAAAGCCCCTCGGTTACGTCTCAAGTGATGTAGCAGATGTCGACCCAGTCACCCCCAACACACTCTTGATGGGGCGGCTGGACCCCGCGCTACCACAGACAATGTACAGGCCTGAAGAAGCGAACGGCCGAAGAATGTGGAGGTACAGTCAAGTATTGGCTGACAAGTTTTGGAACAGCTTCCTACTCCACTATCTACCGTCTCTACAGACCCGCCAGAAATGGGTGAAAGAGAGAGACAATTTGACAGAAGGAACAGTCGTCATGATTATCGACCAGTCACTACCCCGAGCTATGTGGCCGGCTGGCCGCGTAAGCAAAGTGATCACCGGTGCCGACGGAAAGGTCCGAGCAGCCGAAGTGCTCGTCCAGGGACGGATCTACACCCGACCTGTGGCGAGGCTAATAGAACTGCCAAGGCTCCCCGATACTATCGATGACGACCATGACCCCATGACTTTGTGAACTGCCCGACCCCTCACAACAGACATTGAGTAGTGGACAGTGCGGTTAATCTGTCTCTGCTTAGCTAATTAGGTGGGACTAATTAGGAGGCGGCTGTTACAAAGGATCAGATTAAACCGAATATATATATTTATTGATTGATATATATTGCATAGTATTTGTATATCGTTTGATATCCCTTGTATATTCCTTGTACATATACACGGAATATCCCTTTAGCCTAGACCAGACCATAATATTTCATTCTCCTATTGGACAGCAGTCCACAGGCGCCAGAGCCATGCCTCCGGAGTCAGGTTCAAGGCCACCGTCAAGACATGTCTGTACATGCCCGGCCTTGCCCAGGAATACGAGACAGAAATGAGGTTGGCACTAGATTGTTCGCCGTGCATATAAATATGGCGCAGGTGAATACAGAAGTAGAGTTACCCAATAATTTGAAGCCTCACCCACGATACAACGTGCGGTGAAGTATGGCCTGTTTGGCCCCAAATAGAGCATTGAGACCGCGTGCGAATTAATAACTGAATTGTCAGAGTTTGGCGCTATACCGTCGAGTGCGACATATTTCTATTAAGTCAGTAATAGTCTATTTGTGTATAGTGTATCGTGCGGCTAAAGTTCTACAGTGACCAGCATCACCAACGCTTCCTCGTACCAGCTAGAGTGCTTATCCAGGCTGGGCTGCTTTCATGGCGCTTTCACCCGAGGAGACCTAGACGAGAACCGTGTGGACATGTACACTGGATTAATCTACCCGACGACTACATAGCCCTTTGCGGCTGGATTATATTTGTTTTGGTCCTGTGATTTATGGAGCGGAGAATCGCCGACGCCTACACGTGTGGGATTTACCTGTGAGGAGCCACGTCGAGCCTGCGCCTCAGAGAGCCTGAGGCCGGCTAGCTTTCTTCACTGTGGAGCTACAGTCTACGGAGAACAGCTGTATTCGTCTGTGGATCAAGAGACTATTGCACCGTCTCCTGTACTTGGAGTCTCCTTAGTCATCGTTGACCAGACTCTCTACTACCGACAGATCCTCTACCCCTGCTGGCTTACAACCGGGGGGACCCTTCCAGTATCTCCCGCTATATATTACTAGTGTACCATAGATATAATTCCCTAAGATTCAGGTTGTATAATTACCTCCTGCGTAACCAGAGAATGGACATTCATTATTGATTTGCCTACGCACATTCCTTTGCCTTATAAGCGCATCCAAAGTAAGATAGAGAAGTATATTATGTACCTTTTGCTGCAATAAATACTTAATTATTACTTTGTGTGGAACCGATTTATTGTGGGAAGTGTTCATCATATTTATATATCATGTACTGTATGGCCAGTAATTAAAGTACATAAAGCGGTAGTGGTTTAATGATACCATACTTATCAATACAGTCAGGGAATTGTACCCCTCAGTTACAGAAGCCGACCAATGTATTTATGCAAAAGTTCGCTAAAACGGTTAAATTCCCTACAAGACAACTGTACAACTGCATATTATCAACCTTGAATTACTTTATAAACCCGATTCACTGTTTGGGATTATATTTACAATATTATCGGCTTAGACCAGAAATATATCAATATACATATGAAGAAACCAGCACGAGCTATGTCTGTAACCGATCCCACAATGCTAATTGAAGCTAACCAACCATCTTATAAAGAAGTTCGCTAAGACGGTTAAATTACTTACAAGACAACTGTACAACTGCATATTATCAACCTTGAATTACTTTATAAACCCGGTTCACTGTTTGGGATTATATTAACAATATTATCAACTCTTAAACCAGAAATATATCAAGGTACACAGAACAAGTTCCTCACCTCATATCAGTTACGGATAGACTGAAGTGGGGACCGAAAAACAGATACAATACATCGCTGCAGGAGGAAGTGACGATTTCAAAATAAAGGAAGTAGCTCCCAAAACTATCTTTTTGTTACAACCTTTAGAATATAAATGTGACAATAAATAATATCAAAGCAATAAAATAAAACATGGGGGATTATTTGTGGAATGCATTACTGTATATTCATATCCAACAAGGCAATCAAACAATATTCATCGTAATTTCTTCCACACAACATTAGGTCAGTTCAGTATAAGATTTAGAGGTCCTACTATTTGGAATTCAAAACCCTCCATAATAAAAATCCAAGCTTAAATATACATTATTAAATGAATAGTTTCAATCTCATAAAACCATTAATGTCACTTTGTTTTACAGTTTTATGTTAATTTGTTTAGACTAATTATTAATGTTGTAGTTTTTGTTATTATTATTATTATTATTATTGTTAACAGAATCCGGCTATAGGGCGACAATAATGTGGTCAAGAGGCATGGTTTCCAGTCTTTGGCCTTTAACTCGCTTGATGTGTTTATTCACATGGTGGGAGCATTTACACATGAGTCCTCTCTCTTACTGAGAGACTGGGGGAGAGAAAGAAGGGGGAGGAGACACAGATACTTATACTCGTCATTTGGTAGTACTCCGGAGTATCTCCGCCTAGAACGCCCTCCAGTAGACACAGATATACATGCAGGTAGACAGACACTAGTGTGTACAGTTACATAAGCAGTTAGACATTTACTAACAATCCCACACAGAGTCTCTAGCTTCAACAATTATTACTTTGATTATTATTGTTATCATTATTATTATGTTAACATTATGAAAATTGTTTTATGAACTTATTTCACTTTACTTTTGTTTTTGTGTTTATTTTTTTTTATCCAATGATTTAATGAGTTGAGGCCCCATATAGGCCCACCTGGGTCTCTTGCCTCTACTCAGCACCTGTATACACTTTCTGTCATGGTCAATGTTTTTACTGTTTTGCTGAAATGGTGCGAAATAAAGAAAATTAAAAATATATTTAAAAACCTCTTAACAAGCGGGCAGAAAAGTGGCAATTTTTTAACTTGAACTTGAGGACTGCATACTTTTTTTGCAAACCAAAACAACATACTTTATCCTTATAGCACATGCATGAGTCTGATCTCTTTTGAAAGATGACATTCTGATGTTTCTGATTCCAGAAGAAGATTCACTTTTAGTGCTAAATTAATAGAGTTACATAGGTCTGAACTTGAGTTGTAAAAAACTTGTTACTCAAGTTTTTCTGTAGTAGTTAGTAGTCCAGAGGTAGTATTTCCCCAGAAGGTGGTATGGCTTACAGACGGAACCATAGCCTGAAGCCTTATGTAGTACATATCCAAATTTCATAAGGATCTATTCAGAAATGAGTGATTAGGAGTGATTCTGGTCAACTGTGTACAAAGAAAAACTCAGTTTTCTCATAGACTTCAATTAATTTGGCTTCCTGTTAAATAATTTAGTTGTTCACCTAGATCCCTGATTCACACATCCCTGTCAGAATGCAGGTAGGTGAATTCCAATGGGTGAAGGCAATCACAGAGACAGAGAGTGTTTACTCTTGAACAGGTTCGACTTTAATAGTAAGAACACAGAGTAAATTCTAAGAGAGAACAAGTGCTAATAGCACAAGTGTAAAATAAGGTAAATGGGAGCTTATTGGAGGTCCAGAGTAGAACCGTCCACGTTATCCCCGAACGCAATTAGTGAAGACCTGACAATGGACAAGCAGAAGAGAGGTATGTTACATAGAGACAAAATACCAACATTCCACACACACCCCCGTGACAGCCAATCAGGAACCACCCCTAAGTGACAGCACTAATTGACAGGGAAATGACAGGTGACAAGCCCAGTGACATATGCCAGGAATGTGGGTGGTCACCGACCGAGGTCGGTGTCCAGAACGTAACAGTACCCTCCCCCGACGAACGGCACCAGACGTTCACCTAGGAGCCTCGGGATTCAGCCGCCGGAAATCAACGATCAGGCTGGGATCTAAAATATCCCTTTGAGGCACCCAAGAACGCTCTTCTATCCCGTACCCCTCCCAATCCACCAAGAACTGAAACCCCCTACCCCTCCGCCTACAACCCAGTATCCTCCGCACCGTGTAAATGGGTTGACCGCCAATAAACCGGGGCGGAGGAACCACAGGCAGTGGCGGGGCCAAGGGCGATGAGAGGAATGGCTTCAACAGGGACACATGAAACGTCGGATGAACCCTCATAGAGCTCGGAAGTCGTAGCTTGTAAGCCACTGGATTAACCTGATGAATCACTTTAAATGGTCCTATAAAGCGAGGAGCCAGCTTCTTGGATTCCACCCGGAGAGGGAGATCCCGGGTGGAAAGCCAAACCCGCTGCCCTGGACGGTAAACTGGAGCCGGACGACGCTTACGGTTAGCCTGCCGTTGGGTACTAACCAAAACCTTCTGTAGCGCCTTCCGAACCTGTTTCCACGTCCTGCGACAGCGAGCCACATGTGCCTGGGCCGAGGGCACCTCCGCCTCCTGCTCCTGCTCGGGAAACAGAGGAGGTTGAAAACCATACTGGCACTGAAAGGGAGACATACCGGTAGAAGAGGAGAGAAGGGTATTATGCGCGTACTCAGCCCAAGCCAACCTCCTACTCCACGTTGCCGGACTACCGGCAACGTAACACCTCAAGACCCCCTCCAAATCCTGGTTGACCCTCTCCGTCTGCCCGTTCGACTGTGGATGGAACCCAGACGACAGACTGACAGAGGCGCCGAGGCCGGCGGCAAACGCCTTCCAGAACCTGGAGGCGAACTGAGGACCCCGGTCCGACACGATATCTACTGGCAGCCCGTGGACCCGAAAGACATGCTGTATAATTAAATCACCAGTCTCCCGGGCCGAAGGAAGCTTGGGGAGAGGGACAAAGTGAGCCGCCTTAGAGAACCGATCCACCACCACCAAGATGGTGGTGAATCCGTCCGAAAGGGGAAGACCAGAAATAAAGTCCAGAGATATGTGTGACCAGGGTCGTTTAGGAATAGGAAGTGGTCGGAGGAGACCCGCCGGTGCCCGTCGAGAGGTCTTACTACGTGCGCACACCGGACAGGCCGCCACAAAGGAACGCGTATCCCCCTCCACTGTCGGCCACCAGAACCTCCTACGGATAAATTCCAGGGTCCTGGTTGCCCCTGGGTGGCTGGTGAGGGATGACGCATGTGCCCACTGTAGCAAGCGTGAGCGCGCCACCTTGGGAACATACGACCGTCCCGGAGGACCCCCACCAGGATCGGGCTCCCGCGTTAGCGCCGACCTTACCACCTTCTCTATGCCCCAAGACACGGGTGCCAAAATCAAGGCCGGTGGAATAATGGGATGGGGCTGCTCCTCCCGCCCAGGAAGATCAAACTGGCGCGACAACGCGTCAGGTTTGATATTCTTGGAGCCGGGTCTATAGGAGATGGTATATCGAAATCGTGTGAAGAACAACGTCCACCTGGCCTGGCGAGCGTTAAGGCGTTTAGCCCCTTGGATGTAAGCCAAGTTCTTATGATCAGTCCAAATAATGAAAGGATGTGCCGCCCCCTCCAACCAATGTCTCCACTCCTCCAGTGCCAATTTGATCGCCAATAACTCCCGATTACCCACGTCGTAATTACGCTCGGCTGGTGACAGACGGCGAGAAAAAAAAGCACACGGGTGCACTTTCCCATCCTTTAAGCATCTCTGAGAGAGCACCCCCCCCACCGCGACGTCAGAGGCATCCACCTCCACAATGAACGGAACCTCCGCGTCATGGCGGATCAATACAGGAGCGGATGTAAAACGACGTTTAAGATCGCAGAAGGCCGACTCAGCCCTAGGCGACCATTCAAAGCCAGGGAGAGAGGCCTTAGTGAGAGCTGTTAAGGGATTGGCTAAGGCGCTAAAATTGCGAATAAAGCGCCTGTAAAAATTTGCAAAGCCCAAAAACCGTTGTAACCCCTTGAGCGACGAAGGCCGTGGCCAGTCCAAAACTGCACTCACCTTGCCTGGATCCATGCGCAGATCGCCCTTCGTCAACACAAAGCCCAGGAAGGACACGGTGTCCGTGTGAAACACACACTTCTCAGCCTTAACAAATAGTTGATGCTTGAGGAGACGGTCTAGCACCTCCCGAACGTGCATTTGGTGTTGCACCATATCGCGAGAAAAAATCAGGATATCATCTAAGTAGACAAACACCGACACCCCAATCAAGTCTCGCAGCACGTCGTTAACCAGGGCTTGGAAGACTGCCGGAGCATTAGCCAAACCAAAGGGCATGACCAAATACTCATAGTGCCCATTGGGTGTGTTAAATGCAGTCTTCCACTCGTCTCCCTCTCTAATCCTGACCAGGTTGTATGCATTACGTAAGTCAAGTTTAGAAAAGACCTGTGCCCCCTGTAAGCACTCAAAGGCCGTGTCCATGAGGGGTAAAGGATATCGGTTCTTGATGGAAACGTCATTCAATCCCCTATAATCAATGCATGGGCGCTGATCCCCATCCTTTTTATCAACAAAGAAGAAGCCAGCGCCGGCAGGGGAAGTGGAAGGGCGTATGTGCCCCGCAAGCAATGCCTCCTCTATGTAGGTGTTCATGGCCAAGGTTTCAGGGCGTGAGAGAGAGAACATTCGCCCGCGAGGCGGGGAGGTACCGGGTAGAAGATTAATGGGACAGTCGTATGATCTATGAGGCGGAAGTGCTTTAGCACGCGTTTTGCTAAAAACGTCCGCCAGGTCCCAATAGATCTCAGGCACCCCTATTAAATCGGGATTAGAGGGTAGATCAGAATCTGCCACGCTCCCCACCATCCTGGAGAAAGAGGGAGGAGACAAACAAGAAGAGGGGGGGGAGACAAGGGTTTGGGCAAACTCCCGCTGACGATCGACTTGACGTCGGCCGCCGTTGAGAGTTCGCCCGTGCTCCAATTAATGACACGAACACATGACGACAACCAGGGATGACCCAACACCATGACAGAATAGGGGGAAAAGATGACAAAAAATGTAACCCATTCCCACTCCCCACCCTCCACCCGGATGTGTAAGGGAACTGTGCGCTGGGTGACGCTCCCACTGCCCAGAGGCCGACCGTCCAGGGCATAAACTGGTAAGGGAACCCCTAAATCCTCCACTGGGGTTCCCCACTCCTTCACCAATCCCACGTGAATAAAATTGCCCGCCGCCCCTGAGTCAATGAGAGCCTTAGTTCCCCTAATGTCACCCCCACAGTTGATCGCCACCTCAAAAAACTGTACGAGAATCCGTGGTTTTGGCAGGAATGAGCCCACCTGCTGGCGCCTTTTCGAAGCCCGACGGCGCACCTTCCATCCCCGATTGGCACCGAGCCGATACAGCCTGGACCCGACAGCTGCCGAAGCGGTGACCGGTGCGGCCGCACCGGAAGCAGCGTCGCTCTTTGATGAAGCGCTGCCTCTCGTCGTCCGAGAGCGACAGCGCTCCAAGCTGCATGGATTCATCACCCAGTGGCCCACTCGTGTAATGCATGGAATTATCAACACCAGGAGAAGAGGGAAAACATACCTGGGGCTGGGTGTTGTTGACATGCTCCTTCTCCCTCTCCCGGTGCCGATTATCCATCTTGATGGTGGTGTTGATCAGCACTTCCAGCTGCTCGGGGATCTCACGCGCGGAGAGAGCATCTCGCATCCGCGCTGAGAGTCCCCTGACGAACAGAACCACGCAGACGTTCTCCGCCCAAGCTGTCTCCCGAGCCAAGATCCGAAAATTGATAGCATAAGCTGCGACCGTGCGGAGGCCCTGCCGGCAGTCGAGAAGACGACCACCAGCCTCGAAGATCGAGAGTACCCGGGAAGTATCGAATACTCTTCTCAATTCCCGGGTAAAGGCGTCCAGACTGTCGCAGATTATCGCCCCTGCCTCTAATTCCGCCGTAGCCCAGGAGAGAGCTTGACCGGTGAGCAGTGTGATAATATACGCTACCTGCGCTGTCTCCGATGGAAATGATCGTGGTTGCAGCCGGAAAACGAGTAGACACTGGGTGATGAATTCCCGACAACCATCCGGTGATCCGTCATAGCGAGCGGGCGCCTGCAGATGTGGTTCGCGGGACCGCTCCTGGACCCCGAACACCCCCCGACTCTCCTCTGCGTGGAGCGCTGCTTCTCCCGCCGCCGACTGAACACCAGCCACTCCTTCTTGGGCTTGTCGGGCTGTGGCCAACGCCGACTGCGCCACCGCTTGGGATGATCCGACGACCCCATTGAGTCGGATTACCTCGGCGCTGACCAGCTGCTGATGTTCCTCCATCCGTGTCTGGGCTGCTCCCTGCGTCCGGAGCATCTCCATGATGGCCTCCATGGAATTCTGATGGTCAGGTCTTCTGTCAGAATGCAGGTAGGTGAATTCCAATGGGTGAAGGCAATCACAGAGACAGAGAGTGTTTACTCTTGAACAGGTTCGACTTTAATAGTAAGAACACAGAGTAAATTCTAAGAGAGAACAAGTGCTAATAGCACAAGTGTAAAATAAGGTAAATGGGAGCTTATTGGAGGTCCAGAGTAGAACCGTCCGCGTTATCCCCGAACGCAATTAGTGAAGACCTGACAATGGACAAGCAGAAGAGAGGTATGTTACATAGAGACAAAATACCAACATTCCACACACACCCCCGTGACAGCCAATCAGGAACCACCCCTAAGTGACAGCACTAATTGACAGGGAAATGACAGGTGACAAGCCCAGTGACATATGCCAGGAATGTGGGTGGTCACCGACCGAGGTCGGTGTCCAGAACGTAACACATCCCCACATGGGGTATCATTGGAAGCCACACTCATTGGCTACAATGATCCACAATTATTTTCGAGATCGGATCTAGATTGACGGAACTACTGCAGCCTGAGTCGGGAGTAGTATTTTGCGCAATACCGTGTACTTTGCACAAGCCTCAAATACCGGCATGTAACTCGAGAACCGCTGAACGGATTTTGTTGCATTTTATCGCTATCGACAGGCAACAAATAAGCCTTCAATTCGATTTATATATTGTATTACAAAATATGCACACCCGAGCCAGTAGGGGTCGCCAAAGTGCCGGTTGCAAAAAGTCCGAAAATCTGCCCTGATATGGGCTGTCGCAGCTTAAGAGGATACCTGCTACATAAATTACTTGAGTAATTGTACTTCGTTACAATGTTTTTGGGGATTTGTATTATTAGGTTTGTATACTTGTACTTTTACTCAATTACATTTCAGAGAAAAAAAACATACTTTTGACTCCTTACATTTAAAATGCAGACCTACAAAGTACAAAGTACAAATCTTGCAGGTCCAACCTTTTTAATTAGTATATTTGTTTCTGAATAACGTTAACGTTATTAATCCTGCGGCCGCACTTTATTTAAAAACAGCCAATCAAATCCCCATCAATGGAAAATGAACCCATACTCATGCTGATTGGTCCTTGTGCAAGACTAGAAAGCGGGGATATTTGATTAAACACCTTGTAAGGGACCAAGCAGCCAGACGAGGAGGACACAGTGGTGTAGGCAAAAAATAAGGGTTTTATTTTACCCATGCAAATACAGCCAAAGAATAAGGGTTTTATTTACCCATGCAAATACATAATTTACAAAATAAAACATAAATGGTCCAAATAATAAAAGCAGGACAGAACAGACCTGAACGGAACGGAAGACAAAGACAAATGAGAACTCAAAACGTTGGGTTATGACTATAACCAAGTTCTGTTAGTTAGGGGCGATGCTTGGCATCGCTACTGCACTATCTCGCGTACGTGCACGCGTACTGAATAAACCACAAATGTACCTCTAATACCAGTATTAGTCTGACCACACCCCTCATCAGCTTACCTTCATAAGCAGGTGTGTGGTCACCTGCTCTCCTCCTTCCCAAGCTTTCACCACAAGGTGAGGACAAGGGCTGCAGCGGCGTCCGATGCCAAGCATCGCCCCTAACTAACAGAACTTGGTTATAGTCATAACCCAACGTTCTGTATCGTTAGTGGCTTAGCTTGGCATCGCTACTGCACAAGGGAGGCCAAGCGGAGCCACTTGGCTGACAAATACACCCCGCTGACAGCCCCCCAAAACCATCAGAACAGGGAGGGCCGAGCCCCCCCGACCCCCCCTAATGGAGGGTAGCCCCCCTATTAGGGACGTCACGGGAGGGCGACGGACCCGACCGTGCGAAGAGGCACTCAAGCAACTCAACGCACAGGGTGAGCAGACCGTGGCTTGACCCCACGACTACACACACGCACAACCCGCATGCCACCCGGGAACGAACGGAGGAACAACCTCGTTACTGCCCCCAGAATCACGGGGTCAAGGGCAAACCCAACCCCGTGGCAAGGCCGTAGCAGCGGAGCACGAAGGAAGACCCAGACCCACCAAAAGGACTGGACTCCCTGGAATGGGGGCCCGGAGAAGTCCATGATGCCAGCATCAAGACCCCACCAGGTGGGCACGTAGTGCCCCGCCCCCCACATCGCCAGCGTATTCGGACAAAGGCCCCTCAGTTACTGCACCTGGTATTCCCAGGCGGAACCAACCAGGCCAGAACCTGCCCAGCTTCCGAGATCGGACGAGACCGGGCGTGTTCAGGTGGGTATGGCCGTAAGCCGAGCGGGCCCCGTCCCCCCAATAGTACACCGCCTGGCACACTGACCCTGCAGAATAGGCAGTCAGCATGGCCGTAAGCACACAAAAAAGGTTAACCAACGGAAGCAGGCAGCGCACCGGGGAAAAACCAGGCAACAGGCTGTTAACCCTAGCCTGGAGACTGCGGACGAGACAGGCGCCAGAGGGGACAGCTGAACACAGCCGCCCCGGCGGAAGGAGCGTAAGCTGGCGGTGTTGCATGACCAAGCCTCCATTTAACAACCCCCACCCAGAGGGGTCGAGGCAGAGAAGGCTGACACGATTGGCAGACGTCATGAACGTGCAGGGGCACCCTCAAACGGTGAACCCGGGAGTTGACACTGCTCCAACACACCAGGGAATCAACCACCTCGGTGTTACCCAATGCGGTGGTTGTTCCTATAACCCCTCAAGAAAAAACTCCAAAACACACCTGCGGGTATACACCGGCTATACCGCAGTACAAGTGTTTCAGTTTCCAAAAAGGGTTAACCCAGGCCTACGGGTCGCAAACATCACTTCGGACCGGGCCTGGCGGTACGGGAAGCACAGGGTCACCAGAGGAGGTCAAAAAACCACCCCCACAGGCCCCTCTTCGCCATGCGTGAGAGAGGAGCGAAAAATAATGGAGAACCAGCCCCTAAGCACACCGTACCTGGTATTCCCCGGCGGTCTCCCAACCAAGTACTAACCAGGACCAACCTGTGTAGCGGCCGAGATCCGACGAGATCGAGCGCGTACAGAATGGCATGGCTGTAAGCCATGACGACAGTGCTGAGTAAAAACATACCCAACCAGGGTCTCCATAGCGCTTAACCCTGTGACACCCAGACCGACCTGGCATTTTTCCCCCTGAAAAAAGCCCAAGTCCCTCAGGGTACCAGAACAGCAGATCTGCATCCCCGGCGGACAACGGGTTCAACTGATCTGGACCAGCGTGACCAGAACCAGTCCCGTGCCCTAACCACGCCGACATGCCTACTCCAGGAGAAGGGCAGATATGCGTGTTGATCTTAACATGAAAAGAAGGCGCCACCCAGACGTCGGGACGAACCGCGCCTGGTGGCCCACCCCAAGGGCGTGAGACCCCACTACATATGTTCAGATCCATCCCGTCATCATCCCCCAGACATGAACGAGAATCCGTCGACAACCCACCCAGGTCATGGGATGTGGTCGCCGGAAGAGGAAAAACCCCCATCTCAGTTGCTTTATAAAAACGCTGTTTCAACCACAAGCAACTAAGGCGTGCCAGTCAATCGCCTGTTTACAGCGAGCTAGCACTATACGTGCGTCGGGACACACCCCCATCAATGAACAGGCTATTTAGACCTGTCATTGAATCCCCAAGGCGCCCAGGGGAACGACAAGAGGGGTGTGACACTCCCTAACTCCAACACTTCTGGAATAGAAAGAAGGAAGCATCAACAGTATGTATCCCAGTCTACACAGCCGGGGTAAAAAATGTTCACATTTTTACATCCCACCACCCTCCCATAGGAAAGAGACGGGGATCCCCAGAGAGACTTCCCACGCGAGCTGTACAGATTGAAAAGAATATATTGCACCTTGAGCCATGTAAAAAACTGGTTTTAGGGCCTCCGGGGAAGAGGCACCGAACCCATACACACTCAATAAACGAATTGAATCGAATATACATACAATAGAAAAGGACCCTTCTAGAGGGTCCACTCACTTTGACAATCTGAGGAGGAAGGCTCTGTACTCTGATGGAGGCTTCCTCACATGGAAGAAGGAGTCCGAACTCACAGAAGGCCTGAGTAGGCGCTTGGTGAGGAGGAGCCCTGACCACCCCCCCTGAAAACAGATCCATCACATGGACCTGAACAGCACACGGAAGTCCTACCAACAGAGACGCGCACGGTGACGTACTCTATGGCGGGGGAATTCCTGCGGTGCACACGCCCAATATACCAGGCCGTGGGACCAGGAACTCCCTCCCCCCCCCCCCCCCCCCCCCCCCGTAACGTGCCGAACCGCCACGTGACGGGAACCTTGAAGGACAGGGGGTGTACCCCTGACCGACAGAACAATGGGGAGAGGAAAGGTTACCAGTTCACCCCTTTACGACCCCACACCCATGATACGACGTAACGACAAAAAGAGAATATGACACAGTCATAGTCAGCTCTATGAAGCGTTTCACAGCTCCACACAGCGCACGAGCTAACCTGCTATCTGATTTTTACTAAGGAAAAACACAGAATAGAGAGGGCTCTAAGAACCCCGGTCCAACATACACATGTGCTTCTGTGGCCAGTACAACCCAGTTGTAGGTCACATGACACACACAACCCATCATCACCTACAAAAAATGGCAAAAACACTCAACAGAGGAACGCCGTTTTTTTCACAATGAGAGAATACATCATTCTTGATTAGTATCGACCACAGGCCTTGCTAAGCACACATGACAGCAACCAAACCAATTTCCCTTTAGGAAATAAGTTTCTCCAGCAGATTTAGCACAACCTCAGCAATCAAGCTGAGAGTTACATCGTATCCCTACCACACAAAAGACACAATTAATGCACAACATGTCTGATAGGAGGTGATAAAGTCCCCAGGGAACCGGGGGGGAAACACAATCCTCCTATTTTACCCTCAATACGGCCAGTTAAAACAGGAAAACCTGTTAATGTGTGAACTCACTGTTCATTGTCATTACAGTCTGAGAAAGAACATTCTTTTACTCACTCGTCACCAAGCATAGCTTCATAGGTTAGTTGCCTTAGTAGTGAGTACACGGTACACATAAACACCATGATGTTTCTCACACAACAACCAGATCAATACATCACGACCTGCACGGAGAAGCTAACTGCCAGTGACAAAAACAGCTCACACACAACCCGCAACGTATCTCAAATGCATTGCAACAACACACGTTTTGGGAAAAAACACCGTTATTCACAATACATTTAGCAAGGTAAAACCAGAAGACGTGTTATGAGGTCTGGCCAACCCCGTACCTGCCCGGAACGCAGATCAGCGAAGTGCAGTCACAAGCCACCGTAGAACACAGCCGTCCCGTGTTGTTCGATCCGGGCAGCGTCGCCGCTCCACCAGTCGCTACAGTCCTCTTTGTTGACGCAATCCCCGTCTAGGCTCAGGCAGGGTCGACGAACATCCCCTGTCAAGGATGACGTCGTGGTCAAGAGTGTAAAACATGTTAAAAATCAAAGCACGTTCAACAGAATAGCATCAAGCTAACGGCTGCTCCAACCGTTCGGGTGCTATTGCTTCCGCTCGCGAGACGCCGATCTACGACGCACGCGATCAGGAGCGAGCTCCCGGCGGCGCGCGAGAAGCCAAGCTACCCCGCGCCAGGCCACCGACCGGCTAACCGTAAGCTATGAACATGTAAACAATGACATAACACTCACCCAGACAGGCCGCCGTTCTGAACCCTCCTCACTTTTTAAGAGAAAAGAGAAAACAAGACGTCAACACCGCTTCACAACGGTGACATTAACACGTCCGGCGGAATCAGCACAGTACCAACTGGCCTGTATAGCTGACTTTGAACATGAATCTGCCGCTATCGCACATTACATGCACATATCCCCTCGTGAAGGAATACTCTCATTTGGATATGAAAGATGGGGTCTTAACACGGTGACAGAGAGAATCCACTCGTCCAGAACACACAGGGATCACCAGTGTCAATGGTCGCGGCCCACTAGTTAAAACTATAATGGTCGCCAGACCAAGGCCTTCTGTCGCCTAGACGGCTAAACAAAGGACCCTAGCCTGGGGCCGGTTTCCATAAACTTTGTCAAGTAGCCCCCATAGCACTAACAGACAAGTGGAGCCCGCCAGCAAACACTACTCACCCAACCTGGAACGCACCGCTCCTCACAACAGCGGCATGTCCGACAGTTCAGCTGTGGCCTGACAGGTTTCACCCCAACAAACACAGCAAGGAACTGCAGTTGAGAAGCATGCAGCGGCGTGCTCCCAATACGAAAACCGGTGGAGGGTTTGTAGAATGATCATCATCTTCTAGACACTCCAGTACGAAGACAATATCGCCGTATTTTCTCGAAAATAGTGAGAGAGAAAATAAAGATATGATGTCAACGTATCCTTGTTTCCCAAGCTGTTCCTAATCCAATTTCTTCCATCATGGTGTCAAGTGTGGGGATCTACCGAGGCACCTCTTCCTTGTGGTGAAAGCGAGAAGGAGGAGAGCAGGTGACCACACACCTGCTTATGAAGGTAAGCTGATGAGGGGTGTGGTCAGACTAATACTGGTATTAGAGGTACATTTGTGGTTTATTCAGTACGCGTGCACGTACGCGAGATAGTGCAGTAGCGATGCCAAGCTAAGCCACTAACGATACAGAACTATATATAGGTCCTGGCCAGACACTATCCTAGGCAGGTTAATTGATATAACTAATATTCTACTAAACAATATCTTACAATTCAGACTACTCTAATAAACAATAAACGCACAACATACAACATATCTACCAAACTGAACAACCAATAATCTTAATTAATAAGGAAATACATATAACAAAAATAAATTACAATACAATGACCCCCCCCCCCCCGACATCGCCTCCATCCCCATCCGGCTATTTAGGGTGGACCAGTCGCAACTGCTCTGTTTGCCCAGAGCGAGGACGGCTGGCTGCAGAGTTGAAGAAACAAACAATGAATGAGATGCATGCACATAAACCATGTAAGTCAAATAATAAAGAATGGATATGATATCAGTACACAAGTCTATGTGTCGTGTGTCATTATGTGAAATAGAAATTGTGTCTGTGCAATCTGAATGTAAACGTGTACAAACATTAACTAACTAAACAAACAATAAGGGGGAGGGAACACGGGTGTGGTGCACAGACGCATCCGTCACACACCTGCTATCAGAAGAATAGACAGTCAGAGTGACAAGCTACAGAAGATGGCCACAAACGATAGTACGAGTGATGAAGAGGACGAAACGGAACCTTTCATTGCCCCGGAATAAATTATTTTTTTAGTTTTTAGTACTTAAGTACATTTAAAAGTAGAAACTTTTTTTACTTTAACTCAAGTGTGTTTTTAGCCAGATACTCTGACTTTTACTTGTGTAAGATTTTGAGACGGTACCCATACTTTCACTTAAGTATAATTTCTGGGTACTTTGTACACCCCTGGTTACACCTCAACCCATTCTCATGCTCCCTGCGTCATTCTTCACCCTCAGACAGCATGAGGCTTGGGTTTTTCATGCACTGTGTTTGGCCCTTGGTGCTCTCCGTAGTGACCGTGGTTAACCTTATAAGTCCGAGTCAAACCCGGGCGCTACCTTGGTACGTACGCAAGTGCATAGACCTCTACACTACCGCCAGCCTCCCCCAAACCCTAACCATAACCGCTAAGCAAACCTTAAAACTATAACCCTAAACATAACCACATTGTTACATTAACCATAACCGTTCATCGAAGCTTGAACCAGACCAGAACCTCGTTCAACAACATCAAAAACCAGAACATCCTTTATCAAAGTCCCAGACCAGAAGCTCCTTCATCAACCTTTATCAAAGTCCCAGACCAGAAGCTCCTTCATCAACCTTTATCAAAGTCCCAGACCAGAAGCTCCTTCATCAACCTTTATCAAAGTCCCAGACCAGAAGCTCCTTCATCAACCTTTATCAAAGTCCCAGACCAGAAGCTCCTTCATCAACCTTTATCAAAGTCACAGGCAAGAAACTCCTTTATCAAAGTCACAGACAAGAAACTCCTTTATCAAAGTCACAGACCATAACCTCCTTCGTCAACACCACAACTCATCTTTCTCTCTGCACTGTTTGACCCTCTCCTCTTTACCTGACCCGGTGACCCCTGTCTCCGTTAACCCCCTCCGGCCTGGCATGGTAGTTGCTCGCTGGGTTTGGAACTGCATTAAAAACCGGCATCACAACTGTCCGCTGCTCCAATACTGCTATAAATAATGGAAGGGAACACTGCATAATTATCAGATAAAAGCCTGTTTTTCATAAATCCAACTGTGTTTCCCATTCTCATGCTCCCTGCGTCATTCTTCACCCTCAGACAGCATGATGCTTGGGTTTTTCATGCACTGTGTTTGGCCCTTGGTGCTCTCCGTAGTGACCGTGGTTAACCTTATAAGTCCGAGTCAAACCCGGGCGCTACCTTGGTACGTACGCAAGTGCATAGACCTCTACACTACCGTCAGCCTCCCCCAAAACCCTAACCATAACCGCTAAGCAAACCTTAAAACTATAACCCTAACCATAACCACATTGTTATATTAACCATAACCGTTCATCGAAGCTTGAACCAGACCAGAACCTCATTCAACAACATCAAAAACCAGAACCTCCTTTATCAAAGTCCCAGACCAGAAGCTCCTTCATCAACCTTTATCAAAGTCACAGACAAGAAACTCCTTTATCAAAGTCAGACAAGAAACTCCTTTATCAAAGTCACAGACAAGAAACTCCTTTATCAAAGTCACAGACAAGAAACTCATTTATCAAAGTCACAGACCAGAAACTCCTTTATCAAAGTCACAGACAAGAAACTCCTTTATCAAAGTCACAGACAAGAAACTCCTTTATCAAAGTCACAGACAAGAAACTCCTTTATCAAAGTCACAGACAAGAAACTCCTTTATCAAAGTCACAGACAAGAAACTCCTTTATCAAAGTCACAGACAAGAAACTCCTTTATCAAAGTCACAGACAAGAAACTCATTTATCAAAGTCACAGACCAGAAACTCCTTTATCAAAGTCACAGACAAGAAACTCCTTTATCAAAGTCACAGACAAGAAACTCCTTTATCAAAGTCACAGACAAGAAACTCCTTTATCAAAGTCACAGACCAGAAACTCCTTTATCAAAGTCACAGACAAGAAACTCCTTTATCAAAGTCACAGACAAGAAACTCCTTTATCAAAGTCACAGACAAGAAACTCCTTTATCAAAGTCACAGACAAGAAACTCCTTTATCAAAGTCACAGACAAGAAACTCCTTTATCAAAGTCATAGACCAGAAACTCCTTTATCAAAGTCACAGACCAGAAACTCCTTTATCAAAGTCACAGACAAGAAACTCCTTAATCAAAGTCACAGACAAGAAACTCCTTTATCAAAGTCACAGACCAGAAACTCCTTTATCAAAGTCACAGACAAGAAACTCCTTTATCAAAGTCACAGACAAGAAACTCCTTTATCAAAGTCACAGACCAGAAACTCCTTTATCAAAGTCACAGAGAAGAAACTCCTTTATCAAAGTCACAGACAAGAAACTCCTTTATCAAAGTCACAGACCAGAAACTCCTTTATCAAAGTCACAGACAAGAAACTCCTTTATCAACGTCACAGACCAGAAACTCCTTTATCAAAGTCACAGACAAGAAACTCCTTTATCAAAGTCACAGACAAGAGACTCCTTTATCAAAGTCACAGACAAGAAACTCCTTTATCAAAGTCACAGACAAGAAACTCCTTTATCAAAGTCACAGACAAGAAACTCCTTTATCAAAGTCACAGACAAGAAACTCCTTTATCAAAGTCACAGACCAGAAACTCCTTTATCAAAGTCACAGACAAGAAACTCCTTTATCAAAGTCACAGACAAGAAACTCCTTTATCAAAGTCACAGACAAGAAATTCCTTTATCAAAGTCACAGACCATAACCTCCTTCGTCAACACCAACACCACAACTCATCTTTCTCTCTGCACTGTTTGACCCTCTCCTCTTTACCTGACCCGGTGACCCCTGTCTCCGTTAACCCCCTCCGGCCTGGCATGGTAGTTGCTCGCTGGGTTTGGAACTGCATTCAAAACCGGCATCACAACTGTCCGCTGCTCCAATACTGCTATAAATAATGGAAGGGAACACTGCATAATTATCAGATAAAAGCCTGTTTTTCATAAATCCAACTGTGTTTCCCGTAGGTCGTCATGGCGGTAGAACTGAACACTTATACCAATATTTCCCTGCTGCATCAATACCGCCAACAGTAATAACTGAGACACTGTATAAACATTAGATCACGGCACATTGTCATTCATCAGGCTGCTACAGGGTCATGGTGGTGGAGTGGGTACGACATACATGATAATAATATAATATAATAATAATATTATATTAACATGACCAGCTATGGAAAAGATTGAGTGTGTGTTGAGTGTGTGTGTTGAATGTGTGTATTAGTGTGTGTATGAGTGTGTGCATGGGTGTTTGTTGAGTGTGTGTATGAGTGTGTGTTGAGTGTGTGTATGAGTGTGTGTGTTGAGTGTGTGTTGAGTGTGTGTATGAGTGTGTGTTGAGTGTGTGTATGAGTGTGTGTATGAGTGTGTGTTGAGTGTGTGTATGAGTGTGTGTTGAGAGTGTGTATGAGTGTGTGTGTGTCTGTTGAGTGTGTGTATGGGTGTGTGTTGAGTGTGTGTTGAGTGTGTGTTGAGTGTGTGTTGAGTGTGTGTATGAGTGTGTGTATGAGTGTGTGTATGAGTGTGTGTTGAGTGTGTGTTGAGTGTGTGTATGAGTGTGTGTATGAGTGTGTGTTGAGTGTGTGTATGAGTGTGTGTTGAGTGTTTGTATGAGTGTGTGTTGAGTGTGTGTTAAGTGTGTGTATGAGTGTGTATGAGTGTGTGTTTAGTGTGTGTATGAGTGTGTGTTGAGTGCATGTATGAGTGTGTGTTGAGTGTGTGTATGTGTGTGTGTATGAGTGTGTGTTGAGTGTGTGTTAAGTGTGTGTATGCGTGTGTGTATGAGTGTGTGTTGAGTGTGTGTATGAGTGTGTGTATGAGTGTGTGTTGAGTGTGTGTATGAGTGTGTGTTGAGTGTGTGTATGAGTGTGTGTTGAGTGTGTGATGAGTGTGTGATGAGTGTGTGTTGATTGTGTGTTGAGTGTGTGTATGAGTGTGTGCATGAGTGTGTGTATGAGTGTGTGTTGAGTGTGTGTTGAGTGTGTGTATGAGTGTGTGTATGAGTGTGTATATGAGTGTGTGTATGAGTGTTTGTGTGTGTGTTGAGTGTGTGTTAAGTGTGTGTATGTGTGTGTATGGGTGTGTGTTGAGTGTGTGTTGAGTGTGTGTATGAGTGTGTGTTGAGTGTGTATATGAGTGTGTGTATGAGTGTTTGTGTGTGTGTGTTGAGTGTGTGTTAAGTGTGTGTATGTGTGTGTATGAGTGTGTGTTGAGTGTTTGTTTGTGTGTTGAGTGTGTGTTGAGTGTGTGTATGTGTGTATGAGTGTGTGTTGAGTGTGTGTTGAGTGTGTGTATGTGTGTATGAGTGTGTGTTGAGTGTGTGTGTTGAGTGTGTGTATGGGTGTGTGTATGAGTGTGTGTTGAGTGTGTGTATGAGTGTGTGTTGAGTGTGTGTATGAGTGTGTGTTGAGTGTGTGTATGAGTGTGTGTATGAGTGTGTGTATGGGTGTGTGTATGAGTGTGTGTATGAGTGTGTGTTGAGTCAATCAATCAGATTTATTTATATAGCACATTTCACATGATGCGTGTCAACCAAAGTGCTGTACAGAGGGTAGGTACACATAGATACATAATGACAAGAATCACACTCCATTTTATGGGAGGGCACACAGGCAAACACATAGGAAAACAGGGCATGAGTCAGTGAACGGGAAAGGCTAGTAGGTAGAAGTGGGTTTTGAGCCTCGATTTGAAGGCATCTATCGAGGGGGCGAGCCTAATGGAGGTGGGGATGCTGTTCCACAGTTCAGGGGCTGCGATAGCAAAGGCACGGCCCCCCCTGAGCTTGAGGTTAGACCTCCGGACTGTCAGGAGCCTCTGATCGGCTGACCTGAGGGACCTGGTGTTGGAATAGGGGGATAGGAGGTCTGATATGTAGGAGGGGGGTGACCATTAAGGGCTTTAAAAACAAATAGGAGAACCTTAAAATATATCCTGTAGCGTACTGGGAGCCAATGAAGGGAGGCAAGGACAGGGGTGATGTGTGTATGAGTGTGTGTTGAGTGTGTGTATGAGTGTGTGTTTGTGTGTGTGTTGAGTGTGTGTATGAGTGTGTGTTGACTGTGTCTATGAGTGTGTGTATGAGTGTGTGTATGAGTGTGTGTTGAGTGTGTGTAGAGTGTGTGTTGAGTGTGTCCATGGGTGTGTGTTGAGTGTTTGAGTGTGTGTTGTGTGTGTGTATGAGTGTGTGTTGAGTGTTTGTGTGTGTGTGTTAAGTGTGTGTATGAGTGTGTGTTGAGTGTGTGTATGTGTGTGTATGAGTGTGTGTTGAGTGTGTGTATGAGTGTGTGTTGAGTGTGTGTTGAGTGTGTGTGTGTGTTGAGTGTGTGTATGATTTGATTTGATTTGATTTGATGTTTTTTATTTCCGTGTCGTACATACAGGTGTATGCCCAGCCCATATGGGCTTACAAGACACATAACAATAAGTATATAATAATATACTTTACCAATTACTTAACAAATGACATATAGACCAAGATGGCCACAAGAATAAGAAAATACAAGAAAATACAATAAAACGTAATATAACACAAGCTGTATGCAATGTAAATAAACAAAGAAACAAGAGGAATTCAAATACAATTCAAGTGCCATGCCTTCTCCAAAAATCCTGCAAAACCGAATATGTCCTCCACAAAAAAACAACTCAACATACAACTCTCAGACTGCCAAAACAAATCCGGATTTACAATTTGAATTTTCTCAAATAAAGCCATCCTCAAAGCGGCGTACAAAGGGCAATAAAAAACAAAATGATATTCATCCTCCACCACTCCCAGATCACACAGAACACACAACCGCTCCTCCTCAGGTTTACCCTGGAATCTACCCACTTCCACAGCCAATGGCAGGGTGCCAGACCTCAACTGGGCACACAGAGACCTCCGTCTCTTCGGAATTGTGGGATATTTTCAATGTTTTAGCTCATTTTGATTTAAATTGTATAATTCCCATTTTAAAATGTTTTACCATGGTATGTTTGGTATCCTTTTTTTCAGCACAGCCTCACATATATGACCTGACAGTTAGTTTTCATATTGTATAATACTGTATATACTGTATACTGCATAATGTACAACACAAAACACAAAATCGGATTGAAATTTTCTTTTCTTTTTACTATGAACCAATGCAAACATATTCAATCAAGCATATAAAACAGTGGAAATGCACCGTCAGGTAGCATATTTACACAAACAAAAGAGAACAGAACAGAATTCAATTTACAAATCATTATTTTCTCCATACACAAGTAATAAACACAGACGAAATTTTGATTCTCAACTGGAAATTATCACCAGCATGCTTTTCTTTTTCTTTTTTTTACAAAAAGTCAGTAAAAGTACAAAAAATAAGTTTTACAGTAAAAAAGTAAAAAAATAAGTAAAGTCCCAGATAGCAAAAAAAGGGTGAATCAACGTTGAAATAGGGTTCGGCAGAAATATTGAATCTATGTTGAAGCCTGACATCTAAATTATACAGATCGTTGTCTATGACTTACACGTTGAATCAACGTTAGGTGTCAACCATAGCTGATACTATATCAATGTTGATTCAACCATCATCTAAATGGTAATCTACATGCACATTTTAGTTGATTTTATATTGAATCAATGTTAGACATCAATGTTTATTCAACCATAATCTAAATGGTAATCTACATGCACATTTTAGTTGATTTTATATTGAATCAATGTTAGACATCAATGTTTATTCAACCATAATCTAAATGGTACTCTACTTGTACATTTGTAACTTGTACATCTACTTGTAACTTGTAAAGTTAAGGAATCAATACTGATTAATGTACATTTTACATTAAAATATTGCTGCTGATATGTATACATCATAACATTACATGTTTTTTTCCTGCTGTTAAACACACTATTGTTAAATAAATAATAATAAAATTCTTATATGACCATATTTCCAAAAATGTGTGAACAAAAATGACAACATGGCTTTAATATGAAAATTATTTTTTTTCTAGGGTATCATAACTTCCAGTGACCAAAACTTTTTACAAAAAAAAAACAACAGACCTTATAACAGGCTTTCATTAACAATACATATATAGCCACTGCCAGAATAGTGACACACATATTGTGTGTGGTGAGCACACGCATTCATGCACAACGAAGACAAGATTGCGTTGTCTCAATCATTTTAACTATACATTTATGAGCTCAAAGTATGAGCTCACTACTGACTGAAATGTCCAACAAAAAGCATCAATTGTCAAATAATATTGATCACATTAACTAGACTAGATGTTTGAGGAAATTAGAAAGGGAACAACAACTTAACCCTTGTGTCTGATCAGATTCGTATTTGTTTGATAACTTTGCAGTGATGAGCCAACATAATATGTGGCATAATCTTTTAATTATCTTGTATTTTTTTTTTTACTCTTCATAAATTGTTTATTCCACTTCAGCCCGATCATAACCACCACATATTCTTTTTTTTGTCATATTTAACAACTCTTTTCAGAAAAGTGGGAGTATTTCATTACAAAAATAATATAAAAAATGGTTATGATCAGGGCTGAAGTTGAATAAAATATTTATGGAAAAGAAAGTGGGAAATTATTTCAACAATCTTTTTATGGAGTTTTTCAATTTAGTCCCCTAATAAGAGTATAATACTTTAGTTTTCAGACACAAGGGTTAAATAACAATGGCATAGGATTTGAATTTAAACACAGTGGAGCTTAGATGATCTACAGTTGTCCACGACTTATCCTCCAAGGCATCTGCTATATAATAATCTTCAGATTTACCGAAAATAATACCGAACCGTGTCTTCAAAACCGAGGTACGTACCGAACCGTGGATTTTGTGTACCGTTACACCCCTAATGTTTCTATAACTCTCTCCCATATATCTCTCTCCCATACCCTTAACACCAACCGCTGAAGTGCCCTTGAGCAAGGCACTAAACCCCCAACTGCTCCAGTGGAGTTGCTCAGTGGCCAACAGTGTCAGACTGTGGTTGTACTGGGGCCTAACAAAATTAATAGTTGGTTTCAGGTTGGTTGTCAGTTTGGCCATGGGTAGGTAGGGAATTTATTTTATTTTATTTTTTTATTTTATTCTTTCCCACGGCGACTATGGATAGGGAATTTCTTTATTTAATTAAAATGTTCACAACAACATGGATGCATGTACTCTGCCAGCATGTTTAATATCCATAATACAAAATGTTTGACTAAGATTTCTATGAAACTTTATTAAAAAAAAAAAAAAAACGTTTTTTTTTTTTTTTTTTTTTTTTTCTAGAAACTCATAAAATATATTGGGTCGCACCTAAATCGGCAGGGTCGGTCGGCAACCTGAAACCAACTATTAATTTTGTTAGGCCTGGGCAGCTCCCAGGTGTGAATGGAACTCTGTGAATGTGAAGCAGGGCGTAGCTGAAAAAGAGCATCTGTGCTCAGCGAACCTACCCTGGGTAAATAAAGGTTAAAATTAAAAATTAAAAAAATAAACACTGCAAGAACAGGCTGAAGCAGCATAAGTCATTCAAGTAGATGCCGTCCATGGAAGAACAGTGTCCAGGGTAATTCCTTGTACTGTATGAACCAGGGAAACAGTGTGCTGGGGTACCCCAAGTTTGACTCTGGTTCGCTTGACAATTAAGTTTGGGTCACTTCGGTTCCAAGAACAGGCTGAAGCAGCATAAGTCATTCAAGTAGATGCCGTCCATGGAAGAACAGTGTCCATGGAGGGTAATTCCTTGTACTGTATGAACCAGGGAAACAGTGTGTGCTGTGCTGTGCTGGGGTACCCTAAGTTTGACTCTGGTTCGCTTGACTTAAGTTTGGGTCACTTCGGTTCCTTGAGATGCCTCCCTCCCGGTCTGGCGCATAACGAAGCCACTTCTTGACAGTTTCGCTGTAGTCCTGGTCGGTCAGCTTGGGGTCAAACTGTCGAGCAGCAGCTGATAGACACAAAAATAAAAAAGTGAGGAAGAGAGGTGGGTGAGATGATGTACGATGATAAGAGCACCCCTCACTTCACACGAGTGCGATTTTTTTTAATCACTCAATTACTCACTCTGTAGGTCTACAGTAACAAGCTACAGTCAGCATCCAGTTAGACTGGACAGGAAAGAGAATTAAGCAATCGCCTAGCCTGACACCATCTAGGCAATACAATGTGTATCCATGCACTTCTAGATCTATCACAGTGTTTAGAGGGTCTATCACACCCTCTAAACACTGCTAGAACCTCTAAACACTGTGACAGACCCTCTAAACACTGATAGACCCTCTAAAGACTGTGATAGACCCGACAAACACTGTGATAGACCCTCTAAACACTGTGATAGACCCTCTAAACACTGATAGACCCTCAAAACACTGTGATAGACCCGACAAACACTGTGATAGATCTATCACAGTGTTTAGAGGGTCTGTCACAGTGTTTAGAGGGTCTATCAGTGTTTAGAGGGTCTGTCAGTGTTTAGAGGGTCTATCACAGTCTTTAGAGGGTCTATCAGTGTTTAGAGGGTCTATCACAGTGTTTAGAGGGTCTGTCACAGTGTTTAGAGGGTCTGATACAGTGTTTAGAGGGTCTGTCACAGTGTTTAGAGGGTCTATCAGTGTTTAGAGGGTGTGATAGACCCTCTAAACACTGTGATAGACCCTCTAAACACTGTGATAGACCCTCTAAACACTGTGACAGACCTTCTAAACACTGATAGACCCTCTAAAGACTGTGATAGACCCGACAAACACTGTGATAGACCCTCTAAACACTGTGATAGACCCTCTAAACACTGATAGACCCTCAAAACACTGTGATAGACCCGACAAACACTGTGATAGATCTATCACAGTGTTTAGAGGGTCTATCACAGTGTTTGTCGGGTCTATCACAGTGTTTGTCGGGTCTATCACAGTGTTTAGAGGGTCTGTCACAGTGTTTAGAGGGTCTATCAGTGTTTAGAGGGTCTATCACAGTGTTTAGAGGGTCTGTCACAGTGTTTAGAGGGTCTGATACAGTGTTTAGAGGGTCTGATACAGTGTTTAGAGGGTCTATCAGTGTTTAGAGGGTGTGATAGACACTCTAAACACTGTGATAGACCCTCTAAACACTGATAGACCCTCTAAACACTGTGATAGACCCTCTAAACACTGTGACAGACCCTCTAAACACTGATAGACCCTCTAAAGACTGTGATAGACCCGACAAACACTGTGATAGACCCTCTAAACACTGTGATAGACCCTCTAAACACTGATAGACCCTCAAAACACTGTGATAGACCCGACAAACACTGTGATAGATCTATCACAGTGTTTAGAGGGTCTATCACAGTGTTTAGAGGGTCTATCACAGTGTTTGTCGGGTCTATCACAGTGTTTGTCGGGTCTATCACAGTGTTTAGAGGGTCTGTCACAGTGTTTAGAGGGTCTGTCACAGTGTTTAGAGGGTCTGTTACAGTGTTTAGAGGGTCTGTCACAGTGTTTAGAGGGTCTATCACAGTGTTTAGAGGGTCTATCACAGTGTTTAGAGGGTCTATCATAGTGTTTAGAGGGTCTATCAGTGTTTAGAGGGTCTGTCACAGTGTTTAGAGGGTCTGTCCCTGTGTTTAGAGGGTCTATCAGTGTTTAGAGGGTGTGATAGACCCTCTAAACACTGTAATAGACCGTACAAACACTGTGATAGACCCTACAAACACTGTGATAGACCCTCAGTGGCAGTTTTTAATGTTTGGTCATTATTAGCATGGTGTTATTCACTGTCAAAGATGCAAAGAAACATCATAATTCATATTCTCATTTGTTTCATCACAATTTAAGCAAGCCTAGTAATAGACACAATATTTCTGACAATGTGAATACATTCCCTGAGGTCCATAGATGTCCCTAGATACCAATAATATGCAAATGGACCTTTCGATTTTGATTACTATTATTGTGAAATAATAATTAAATGTGAAATATTGCTATGTTATTGTGAGATTACAAAATCTGATGTGATATTACAGAGGATTTTGATTACAGTATTTTATTGTGAAATAATAATTAAATTATGTGAAATCAAAGGATACTGTATGAATGTCACTGTAATATGACACTCATAGCAGAATTAGTTATCAATAACCTACCTGTATAAATGTTAAAAGTTGTTGCAAATATTTTTTTCCCCTCATAAATATACCACTATATACATTAATTTCTTATATTAGTTTTAAAATGACCATTTAACAGTTTAACAGTGCTCTGAACATGCTCTGAGAACATGCGGTCATCATTCACTGTTTTAAGCACAAACACATTAGGGAGGGAGGGAGAGAGACAGGCCCGGCCTGTATGCCTGCACCCTGCCATGTTGTTGGTTTACCATGACTTTTTAGCAAGCAAGGTAGCAGCAATGCTAAGCTAACTGATTGTGCCAGTGTATCCTGTTAAAGAATACATCATAAGCCACATTTTGAAACGTTACTGACGTTAGCCTACATAAAATGTATAACAGTATATACAACAGGTGGATATCACTAAACACCAAAATCAAGAAACATTCATCATAGCTAACTGCTAACGCTACTAGCTAAATTAGCTTCAGCTAGCAGGCATGAATAACGGTTAATATAATATTCTCTACCATGTAAAAACGAACACGGCACTACTCCGCTGGCGTTTTGCAATCGAAAGCATACATACAACATACAACATACAACATACTCCCATAATCTAATCATCATACATTTCACATCTCTTCCCCTTGTTACACAAACATACAATATCAATATACAAATACAAACATTTGAACACAATGCCAAATATTTCCTCACCCGTTATCCATCCCCAGAGCGAATGAAAAGAAAAAACAGCGATCCGCGTTGTAACGCGCATGCGCAGAAGCGCAAACGCACAGCAACCGATGTACACCGCGACAACGTACAACTATTATCACAAAACACTCAGTTTCGTCCTAATACAATGCTACGACATCCACCGCGTCCTCTAATACTTCCTAACCATCATTTTCAAAACTCTAATCATAACACATGTCGCCCGCAAACTCACAAAACAGTCGCACGCAAGCTAACAGCCTAGCCAGCCTCATGCTCCCCTTCCTAGGTCCCACAATATTACGTCATCAACCCGCGACTGCTTCTCCATAACAACATCGTCTTACACTTATTACCGCATTAAATATAACCATTAATACGGCCACAATCACACCAACGAACCACTCGACTCGCTTCTTAACAACAATATCTTCCACAGTGTTTCGTCAAATCTCTCACCTCGCCGCCTTAACGTCCCTAGATTTACCGCGGCTCTTCCACAGAGCTAAGCTAGTTAGCCCCAACTCCCAATATGACTCCAGTGCTTGCACATTGTATCTACCGCTTGTTACATTACTTCTTTCAATAGTTTCGCCGCACTCATTTTCACCGCGCTTAAGAGCGTTAGCCTACATAAAATGTATAACAGTATATACAACAGGTGGATATCACTAAACACCAAAATCAAGAAACATTCATCATAGCTAACTGCTAACGCTACTAGCTAAATTAGCTTCAGCTAGCAGGCATGAATAACGGTTAATATAATATTCTCTACCATGTAAAAACGAACACGGCACTACTCCGCTGGCGTTTGCAATCGAAAGCATACATACAACATACAACATACAACATAATCGACATTATTGCCATGCAGTACTCACCATGCAGAGAGACATGAGGTAGCAGCCAGGAAGCGTGTTGTTTTTTAACAGCGCAGCAGTGCAAGAATGTGACAATTTGACCATGTGACCGCGGCAACGCGGGAGAGCGGCAGTGCGGAAATAGGCTGTCTCTAAGACAAACTCTAACCTTAACCAGCTCCTTAACAGCGCCTAAACTTAACCGTTCTAACCTTAACCAACTCCGAAACAATGCCTAACCTTAACCTTAACCTTAACCATGCCTAACCTTAACCATAGAAAGAATATTGACATTCTCTAAGACAAACTCTAACCTTAACAAGCTCCTTAACAGCGCCTAAACTTAACCGTTCTAACCTTAACCAACTCCGAAACAATGCCTAACCTTAACCTTAACCTTAACCATGCCTAACCTTAACCGGCGAAAGAATACACGGTAAAAAAAAAATCACGTTAAAAAAAAAAAAATTTGATGGGATTCGAACTCGTCAACAACGGACCGCAGGACCGCAGGACCGCTGCTCTGCCAGGTGAGCTGAAGCGCCGAATGAAAATCATGGCGGACATGACATAATTCCGCTCGCGCTCTGCCGCTCTGCTCGCTCTGCCGCTCCGCTCGCTCTGCCGCTCCGCTCTGCGGTTGCCGCGCCTGCCGCGCAGCCAATCAGGGAAAACGCGGAAGCAAAAGCAGCACTGCTGCGCTGTTATTAAACAATAGGCAGCCAGGAAGCTGCCGCACAGGTGCATTCTGGGAGGCGGGGCAGCACAAGTGCAGTGCAGTCTGGGTGATGAGACAATGACGACAGCATACGTTGAGCAGCATACGTTGATTCAACATTTATTAGATCTTGGCATTTCAATCATTAAAATGCAACCACAAAACAATATTGATTCAATGACATGTTTTCAACATTAGTCAATTGCTTCATCGGTTAATGGGTGATTCACCATCAATCGTCGACCTTAACCAAAAATCAAGCATTTTGACCATAAATCAACATTGAATTAACACCTTTTGCTATCTGGGGTGGGATATTCAATATACATATATACAGTACACATATGACTAGAGTGCAGTCATATAGAGTGCAGGATGCCTGAGGTGTATCCTAAAAAAGAAATACACTACACACGTGTGTACGTACGTGTGTGTGTGTGTGTGTGTGTGTGTGTGTGTGTGTGTGTGTGTGTGTGTGTGTGTGTGTGTGTGTGTGTGTGTGTGTGTGTGTGTGTGTGTGTGTGTGTGTGTGTGTGAGAGACACTGCTCAATTGTGCCACGCAGTAAAACAGTTTCTGTCTATAATGAGACAGAGGGCGACATCGCAGCTCTTCATGCTCATTTCACCATCTATACCAGGGGTCAGCAACCTTTTTGACATGGAGTGCCTGTTTGAAATATAGTTGTAACTAGTGTGCCTCAACAATATTCCATGCATCGTATTTTTTTTTTCTCATAATCAGGTATTTTTTATGATAATTTTTACATTATTACATCATTATTGTTATTGTTATTATTAACAATGTTATTATGATGGTTGTATCAACCCTAAATCTGAGTTGGGGGGGGGGGGGGGTGCAATGCAGACAAACAGCTGCATACAGTGCGACCATTTCACTCACATTTGCCCATTCATTTTTGGACACATCACACACCATCAGTGTGTGTACTGTACGTGTGCTGTCATAGCTCCACCTACAGGCCTAATGGAGAACACCAGGATAACACCAGGATGTGAATGGAGGGTGAATGTGAGGTATATCGTGTAAATAAGTTTTGATTGATCGCAAGACTACACTGTAAAAAAAATAATAATAATAAGTTACCAGAACTTAAAAATATTGAGTTCAGTTACTGTGCATTAAGGTTTTCAGTTTTCAATCCATAATAAGTTAACAGAAAAATAAGTACACAACCACATTATTTCAACCTAATAAAACTATGTTTATTGTCATTGTTTTAAGAACACAAGTTGACTTGGTAATACTCACATTTTGAGTAAAAAAAACGGCTTTTAACATGTGCAATGTTCAATGAAATAGAAAAATAAATAATAAAATGTGTTGATTAATCCCACTGGTCACAATAGTGACCGTAATAATGTTTTTGTTATAAGGCTCTGCAAATGTTACTGAATGATGTAGCAATGTATTTCCAGCTAAATTGAAATAATAAACAAATAAAGGGTCTCAATTAAATATGTGGTAGTAAAAATAACCTGTGGGAGGATTTCAACAAGATAAATGTGACAACAGTGCAAAATATTTCACTATAATATTTAAAAAAAGAAGAAAAAAAAATTGAAAATTTTTATTTTTTTAATGCTGCCCCCTGTGCCTATGAAAATGCCCCCGTGTGCCTATGCAGGCACGCGTGCCTAGGGTTGCCTACCCCTGATCTATACCATGGAGACCCTGTGTATCAACATGAATAAACATGTTGCACTAAACATTGCAATGGGGAATACTCCATTCTGTATATATTGCGTACAAAGTCTGCAAACCTAGTAATAATAAAAAAGCAATAAACATCCATAATAAGTCTCTCACCTGTCTGGGTCATTTCTTGACCTCAACCGGGCTTGGGCACGCCTTGCCCCCCTAGATGTCCCAGGCAAATCATTGCTGTAGAACAGTGGTGCCCAACCAGTCGATCGCGATCGACAGGCAGATCGCGGGCTGATTTCAAGTAGATCTTGATTAATAAAATTTGATTATAAAAAAAAAAAATTGCTAAATCAACTCTTCCTCTCCTTGTTAACTACAACAAACAATGCTGTTTGTTATTTAAGATGAGGTCGGACTCGGCACTGACAGATTTGTGTTCATTATGCTGCTTTTATAAAGCCTCAAATGACGGCTTACAATATACAATTTTGGCTGGTAGCTCTCGGGCTAGGTGGTAAATAAAAAAGTAGATCTTGGTTCAAAAAAGGTTGGCCACCCCTGCTGTAGACAATGACATGTAAAAATACATTATTTTCAACTTTTATGAACAGTTATAACTAAACAAAAGCACTAATAATAATAATAATAATAATAATAATAATAATAATAATAATAATAATAATAATAATAATAATAATAATAATAATAATAATAATAATAATAATAATAATAATAATAATAATAATAATAATAATAATAATAATAATAATAATAATAATAATAATAATAATAATAATAATAATAATAATAAAAGTCTCTCACCTGCCCTCCTTCCATGTCTCGCGTGCACTGAACTGGTTGAAGGCAGGTCATCTGCTCCTTGCTCCTCACTGTAGAAAACAATAAAAAGCACAGTATTTTCAACATTCAACAAGGAATCTCTTATCTTAGGGCCCGCGTCCACCTAGCGCATATTTAGGACCGCACGCGTCTGTTTTCAATGTATTACAATGGGGAGGGAGCGCATGCGGCCCCATGCGGCCGCCTCTAGGAAGTGCGCTGCCGTCGGCTTCTTTTTTCAGCGCCTTTATGCGGCCGCACAAGCCAGAGAGTTGAAACTGGCTGAACTTTTCTAGAGCGGTGCGCCGAGCGCATATTCAAACAACCAATCACAGCCAGTCATCTACCACTCTGCTTGTAACCTGACACCGGAGCTGCCTGCCTGTCTGGCTGTCTCCACACAGACCATTGAGATCCGCGACAAAACTAATAATAATAACTACACGAATACACTACTAAAAAGCTAATAAAAAGCAAAGGGCGAACTGTGGTGTCAGGCAATAACTATATATATAATTAATATACAATAAAGTTATTCAAATATGCTATAATATGTGCAAAACCGCGGCATGGCTGTAGATTTATTTCTGTCATCTACAAGATGCGCGTCAAGCCAGCTCTGCCGGCGCACTCCCAGCATGTTTCACGGAGAAATATGCGCTAGGTGGACGCGGGCCCTTACAGCACACAGCACAGCACATATACACATATTTACAATCCAAAGAGTGTTCTTTGCAAACCCAACAAGTACAGTAAGAGTGTGACTGACTAAACATAAGCAATAAATCTCCAAAATAAGTGTCTTTACCTCTCGTTGTTGTCATCTACAAAAGATGACATCTGAATCATCTGAAGATTCTTCTACTTCTACTTATACTACTACTGCTGCTACTACTACTACTACCAGGGCCGCCTGGGAGAAATGCGAGGCCCTGTGCGAGATTTAAATGCGAGGCCCCCCCCCAAAAGCGAGCACAGCCTAGCCATCGAGAAAGGCCGCCATAGGCAGACTGTGTGTGTTAGAAAGAGAGAGAGAGAGAGAGAGAGAGAGAGAGAGAGAGCATGTGTGTTTGTGTGTTAGAGAGAGAGAGCATGTCTGTGTGTCGCGTGTGTGTGTGTTAGAGAGAGACCATGTATGAGAGAGAGATAAGCAAAGATGAGCCACTAAAGGATATTCAACTTTTAATGGAAGAACAAAACAGAAGGAAAAGATAACTTCACAAAGGCAACATGAATATACATAGATCCAAAAGGACAAAGATCAACACTTAAATCCAAAGAGAAAAGGGTCTATACCAGAGAAAACCAAGTAGCAAGGAGCCAATGGCCGACATCAGCTAAATAGGCTAACTGCAAATAGAGTAGCCAGGTACTGACAACAGGCCACACACAGCTTTGGCCAACGCTACCCAAGCTACACAAACGACCAAGACAATTCACACACAGCACATGTCGTATCTCCAAATGTTGTGAAGTAACATATGTTTTGCCTGGAAAAAAACATCTTTATTAACAAAACATTCGGGAGGGGAAGGAAGGAAGAGTGGGGTAATGTCCAATGGACATCTTACCTGCACCAAGGAACGCAGGGCGAAAGGCCGCAACACAGGTCTCCACGTTGACGAAAGGCCTCTCGCTGGCGGGACAAAAAGAAGCTATGGCCGGAGCCTTGTCATGGTGCAGGCCCGACTACATCTTCTGTCAAAGATGATGTCATAGTCAGAGTGCCAGGGCCCCCTGCTATTCTCACGGCTAATGTCAATGGTCGTAGCACAAGCTAACAGCTAACTCTAGGCTAACTGATAGCATCAAACTAACGTTCCCAGCCGAGCGCAGCCGGCAGCTAACGTCGTAGCTAAACAGCTAACTGGCTAACAGTTAGCTCAACCCGGCTATCGCTAACCATTAGCTAACGCAGAAGCAAGCTATGCGGCTACCACTGAAAAACTGTACAACGTGAGAAAAGCAATACAGGCCAACACTTCAGACAGCCGCTGTGTTTTCCTCTTCTCATACGAAGAAAGAAGGGAAAAAGAAGGCAATACACGTCCCACTACAGAGTGGTGTTTACCATAGCGGTGCCGGCAACAAGTCCCTCGCAGACTATAGCCGACTTGAGCATGGAGATATTCTCATAATGAAACACCAAGCTCACCTCCCTCGCACCAGGTACTGACACCAGGCCACACACCGTTAGCTACTAGTACTACAACAGCTAGTCGGCCCGTTTGGCTCCCGAGAGAGAGAGAGAGAGAGAGAGAGAGAGAGAGAGAGAGAGAGAGAGAGAGAGAGAGAGAGAGAGAGAGAGAGATATCCACGGCGGGAATAGAATAGAGTGCATTAAAAACTCACCAAATGTCCAAGAGGATGGAGACAACCGCGTGGAGTTGACGAAGTTCATCTGCCGAACGACCATCCTCTTCATCTTGGCATAACAATGCTGCACGCGCTGTCTCTAGGTTAGCTAACACTAGTTAGCCTTTAGCTAAGCTAGCTACTGGCCGACATCATCATGGCTATATCCCGACTGAACCACACGTTAGCACTCAATATTATAACGTAGCTAAAGCTAACTAGCTGTCCCTGTCTTTAGCCGGGATGGCTAGCCTGACTGAACTGTCTAACATGCAACAACTTTCATCTTCAGTCCATCTGCCGAACGATGTCCTCTTCATCTTGGCTGGCATAACCTCCAATGCTGCACGCGCGAAATAGTCAGACGCTAGTGATGGGTCGGTCATGAGCGACTCGTTCATAAGAGCCGATTCATTGCCGTGAGCGTGAGTCGAATCGCTCACGTCTGGCAATGAGTCGGTTCACGCCCACCCCCCCCCCCCCCCCCCCCCCCGGCACGCACACAGACACACACAATGAACTCAACAGACGCTACCTTACCTGTAACCCCTCCCCTCATTGAAACCAATTCTGCTGCCTGCAGAGCCTCAGAGCCAGGAACAAGTCAGACACATTCTACAAACGTGTCTAATGTGAAATATATATGCATATAAGCAAAACTAGATTTTAGGTCTGTGATGAAAAAGGGCCTCGCGGGAAGGGGGGCCTCGCAAAAAAAAAAAAAAATAATAATAAAAAAAAAAAAAAAAAAAAAAAAAAATGCGAGGCCCCCCTTCCCGCGAGGCCCTGTGCGACCGCACTGCTCGCACACCCCCTGAGGCGGCCCTGACTACTACTACTACTACTACTACTACTACTACTACTACTACTACTACTACTACTACTACTACTACTACTACTACTACTACTACTACTAAGATAAGATAAGATAAGATATTCCTTTATTGATCCCCTTGGGCTCTACTTGGGTACTACTACTACTACTACTACTACTACTACTACTACTACTACTACTACTACTACTACTACTACTACTACTACTACTACTACTATTACTGCTACTACTACTGCTACTACTACTGTTATAAGTCGAACTACTAAAGCTAAAGTTTTGCTGGCTGGAAAAACGTGTGTTCTGCAGAAATGATCTTGTGAACAATGTATCGCTCACTTACATTCTTCTTCTCTGTTCTGGCAATGAGGAGGTCATTGGTGACCTTGGTGAGGGCAGTCTCGGTGCTGTGGTGTTTCCTGAAGCCAGATTGGAAGGGTTTATAGAGCTCATGGTTGGTCAGGTGTTGGTGCAGTTGGGCTCTTTCCAGGATCTTGCTCGGGAAAGGAAGGTTGGAGATTGGCCGGTAATTCCCAAGGTCATCTGGGTCCAGACCATGGGCCCTCATTCATCAACGTGTGCGTAGAATATGTTCTATTTTCACACGTAAGCACAGAATGTAGAATCAGTGTACGCACAGGAAAATCGGGATTCATCACACGTGCGTACGCAGGTTCTACGCACACCTGTCATGATGAATATGACTTTGATCCTACGTTTGAGCTTGTGCACTGTTTTAAGTATTTGCATACCAGAACCGCCCCGATGAACCATATACGGTAATGGTATACCCCCATGAAATGTGGAAAAATGGACTAAGCCGAGGGAAGCGTGTTATGAGAACGGTGATGTCGGATATGATATCTATTAACCATTGCTGCCTGGGCAGCGCAAACACTAATAAAGACCGCGCTGGAATATGACTGCCTTTTCCCGTGTTGTTTGATTAATACCCAGGGATTAAAGTTCTCCTCAATTTTATTCCAAATCGCGATGGATCTTCCGTCAATTTTCTACCTGCTGCATATGATTTCTAGAGGCATACTACAATCTATTTTGATGTCAGTATTGGGTAGCCTATATAAACAATAATACGAGAGCATATACAAGAACAATGAATCTCACTGCATGTATGATGTAGCCTGCCTTTCAATACATGAACTTGAATTCCATCATGTTTGTGTGCGGGACTCACAAGGCTGTTGTCACAATGGGTGGTACCGGTACAGTAATAACAGTCCACACAATATCACGATGGACCATGCCATAGCCTATGTTCTATTAGGACATGATCTGTGACGACAAATGTTCTAGAATGTTTGATTAAGATATCATACTCTGACAGCATGCCTATGATCAACAAAAGCGCGAACTTGAATCCCATCATATACATAGTCTGTCCACTATCTGGTGTCATTGCAATGCGTTTTCTATTCTTTCTTATACAGTAAAAAGGGGGAAGAACACTATATCGTGGGTGTTCATATGACTTGTATTCTGCTTACAGATTTGAAATTCCACTTGTTTCGTTTAACGTAAATATAATCAAAACGCTCCCGTGTTTCTGCGGTCTGTGCGCAAAATAATAGCGAGTTGAGCTTTATGATTTATGATGAATTGAAAATGGGGGACCCTGATGTAAACAAGACGAAAGTCTTTCTCTGGTCTGCATCCCCTTAACAATTGTATGTACTGAGCTGTACTGTACTGTACCCATTCTGCAATCTGTTAATAAACTTTTCAATCAATATCAATCAAGCTACGCGGAGCGCAGTCAGTCAGTAGCCTACACCCCGTATATTCCGATAACGCTATATAAACCATGCTGCATTCATTCTGAGAGAAAGATCTATTATTCCAAATGCTATTTATAGGGTTTTGACCATAATTACACTACTGTTGCTATTTTACAATGAACTATAATGAACTACGGTTCATACAGAACATGCCAGTGTTATTATGCACATAAGCTCATTTCCTTGTTGTAATAATATATTCTACCACTGGGTGTCAGCTAAGTGTGGTCCGAGCTGTGCGTACACATAAGCACTAAGTCAAGTTCAAGTTGAAATTGATGAATCCCACTCTTTGCTTAGAAATGATCGTACGCACAGGGTAAGCACAAATCTGTGCGTAAGACACGTTGATGAATGAGGGCCCTGGCTTCTTCAGTATGGGTCTGACAGACGCTGTCTTGAAGCTAGAAGGTACCCTGCCCAATTGCAGGGAGGGATTCATTATTCCCACAATGGTAGGGCACACGGCAGGTAGGGCAGCTTTGACCAGGACTGTAATAGTAATTACTAGTAATAGTAGTAATAGTAATAGTATTTATTGTATATCACACAGGGACACACAGTTCAACAATAGTGGAAATGAAATTTTGTGTCATTTTGACACCCCCAGAATATTGATCTGAAGACCACATGGGGGTCCCATCGTCATGTTGAGAACCACTCATCTATTTCACCTGCAAACATAACCTGAGACAGGAGGGGGAGGGGCATGTACCTCTTATTCTGATGATGAGCAACCAGAGATCTGACATATAATACCTGGGTGTGTACAGGCAACACTTTATCCAGGTACTGGTTTATTTTGTTATAAGATAAGATACGATAAGATAAGATAAGATACGATACGATACGATAAGATACGATACAATACGATATGATAAGATAGGATAAGATAAGATACGATACGATATGATAAGATATGATACGATACGATAAGATACGATACAATACGATAGGATAAGATAGGATAAGATAGGATAAGATAGGATAAGATAAGATATGATACGATACGATAAGATACGATACGATACAATACGATACGATAAGATAGGATAAGATAGGATAAGATAAGATATGATACGATACGATAAGATACGATACAATACGATACGATAAGATAGGATAAGATAGGATAAGATAAGATAAGATAAGATATGATATGATAAGATACGATACGATACGATACGATAAAATAAGGTAAGATAAGATAAGATACGATACAATTACTTTATTGTAGCCAAATGTCCCCTTTATTGCAGCTCATAGACCCAGGTTTTCACTAGAACTCCTTCCCTCAGTCTAGTGCCACACAGCCCAACGCCCCAGACGGACACCTCACAGCCCCAGAGGTGACGAGGCTCCATGTTGCTCCAAATACAACAAGAACCCAGTGTCACTGGACCTTGCTTTACTGAGTGAAACGCACCTTTTATTGGCGGATAACGCAAGACTGGCAAATAGATTTTACCATAACATAAGTTCTTCTTCTTTTAGCACCAAGGCCCGAGGGGTAGCCATAATAGCGAAGCGAAATTTGAATATTAAGCTGTTAGATGTGTGGTCTGATGCAGATGGTTGAATTACTATTGCTAAAATAGATTGTTCTAGCCGGAAAATTGCGCTGATTTCTGCATACGCCCCTAATTTGTATGACACTAACTTTTATGCTGTACTTACTGCAGCTATGTTGAAACTACCTGATTACTCATTAATAGTAGGAGCTGATTTTAATGCAGTTTGGGATCCATTGATTGATATATCCAATCACGCCGAAACCTCTGATCAGAAGCAAGCTACCACAGCCCTACAGGCCTGGTCTAAGGACACGGGGGTAATTGATATGTGGCGATCGCTCAACCCATCCGCGAGAGATTACTCCTTCTTCTCACTGAGACATAAGACTTTTTCCAGAATTGATTATGTTTTTTCTTCCCCACGTCTCTTTGATAGCTTTGATGTTGACTTATTTCCCATAGCACTTTCAGACCACAAAGGTATCCTCCTCAAGGGTTCACTCAGTAAATCAAATCAAATCAAATCAAATTTATTTGTAAGGCCCGACAACACACGTTAATGTCCCCATGGGCCGGACACGTCTTCTTTAAACAAGTCAAGAAGAAACATCACAATAAGTCAAGAACAAAACAAGAACACCATAAAGTCCAAACATTTTAAAATAAATGCTAAATAAATAAATGCAACACTCCCAGACATACCCCACACGAAGGTAAGGAAAAATTCACTAAAACCTAGCAATAGGAAAAAATTTACCACAGGCAATGTGGAGGAGAGAAACCGTAGAAGGGCCATTCAAGGGGGGATCTCCCTTCTTAGATGTCGGTGATAGTAGTGTTGCAATAAAACAGGTGAACAGTTGGTAGGCATGCACTCATGTGTGTAGTGAAAGACAGATAAGTGCATGCGATACCAACTGAACATTTTGAAAGATTAAAGATAGATATATTTTTTTCATTATTTCAGATAATGGTTGAAGAAGTGCGTCTTTAGTCGACGGCGAAAGATTGGACGGGTTTCGGCTGTCCTAACTGGGGTGGGTAGTTCATTCCACCATTGTGGGGCAAGGACTGAGAATAGGCGACTTCTCTTTGATGACCCTCCCGGAGCTTGGATAGGAGTAGGTCTGAGGCGGCCAGAAGATGCAGAGCGTAGGGGTCTTGAGGGTGTGTAGTTAGAGACCATTGACCGGAGGTAGGCTGGAGCTGTTCCCTTTGCCGCACGGTATGCTAGGTCGAGGGCCTTGAAGCGGATATGTGCAGCAATAGGGAGCCAGTGCAGGTCCCTAAGAAGTGGGGTGACATGGGCCGACTTCGGTAGGTTTCAGATCAGGCGGGCCAATGCGTCCTGAATGAGTTGAAGAGGCTTGGTGGCAGTGGCCGGAAGGCCAGCGAGCAGTGCGTTGCAGTAGTCGAGGCGGGAGATGACTGTTGATTGGACGAGGAGTTGGGTGGCTTCTTTTGTCAGGAAGGGGCGAATCCTTCTGACGTTGCTCAGGAGGAATCTGCAGGTTCTGGTTGTCGCTGCGATGTGAACAGAGAAGTTCAACTGGTCGTCGAGGACAACACTAAGGTTCTTGGCGGTCGGGGACAAGGTCACAGCTGCATTCTCGACAGTGATGGAAAGGTTGGTCAGGGGGGAGGATTTGGCCGGCAGGTGGAGCAATTCTGTTTTGCTTAGGTTCAGTTTGAGGTGGTTGGTCGTCATCCAGGCGGAGATGTCGGACAGACAGGCCGAGATCCGCTCAGAGACGTGGATATCTGAGGGAGGGAAGGAGAGGAAGAGTTGAGTATCATCGGCATAACAATGATACGAGAAGCCATGAGACGTGATAATGTTACCCAGTGATTTAGTGTAGAGGGAGAAGAGAAGGGGTCCTAGGACCGAGCCCTGGGGGACACCCGTCCGCAGGGGGCGGGTGGCCGACAGGGTCCCTCTCCATGACACTTGGTAGGAGCGGTCATTGAGGTATGATGTCAGCCATGTCAGCGCAGAGCCAGCCACTCCCATTCCTGCGAGGGCCGCGAGGAGGATATGATGGTTGACTGTGTCGAAGGCTGCAGATAGATCTAAGAGAATCAGGACAGAGGAGAGGCCTTTCGCTTTTGCTAAGCGAAGTGCCTCTGTGACCGCAATGAGGGCCGTTTCTGTGGAGTGGCCAGTCCGGAAGCCAGACTGATTAGGGTCTAGGAGGTCATTCTGTAAGAGATAAGCAGTAAGTTGGTTGGATACAGCACGTTCAAGTGTTTTATAAAGGAAGGTGCTATGGTCTGGAGGAGTGGGGAGGGTAGCTGGTCCAGCTGGCATGTAGACGGACGGTTCGACATTACCAGTGTCAGGGTCTCGGCTTCTGTAATGGGAGAGAAAGATGACAGAGTGAAGGATGAGGTTCTCGATTCAGTGTTTGGAATGGGTGGGGGTTGGGAGAAGGAGCTGCGGATATTCTCCACTTTTTCCTCAAAGAAGATCGCAAAGTCTTCGGCAGAGAAAGATGAGGGAGGAGGGGGTGGGGGGAGGAGTGAGGAGGGAGGACATAGTAGCATGCAGTTTGTGAAGATTCTTGGCAGAGGCCTCGATCCTATGGTGAAAGAAAGAAGCTTTGGGATTAGTAATGGTTATGGAGAATGTTAACAAGAGGTTGTGATATGTGTCGATGTCAGCAGTGAGGCGTGACTTTCTATACTTCCTCTCAGCCGCTCTCAGGACCTGTCTTTGTTCTCTCACTGCATCTGTCAGCCATGGACTGGGTGAGGAACGGCGGGCAGGTTTCTCAACGAGGGGACAGAGCTTGTCGAAGGAGGTTGCAAGGGCTGAGAAGAGGGTGGAGGTTGCCATCTCTGTGGGGAGACAGAGAAGGTGTCACTCAAAGGTAGAGCGGATAGTATGTCAGAGGAGAGGGTGGAGGGGGATAGGGAGGGCAGGTTGCGTCTGAGTGAGATGGTTTGAGTTGGGGTGAAGACCTTTCGGTTAAGCATGAGAGTTAGTGAGAAGGATATGAAGGAATGGTCAGATACATGTAGAGGAGTTACCGTGGTGTTAATGATGCTGGAGTTATGGGAAAATATGAGATCCAAGGAGTTGCCTGCTTTGTGGGTGGGAGGCATGGCAGTGGGAGTCAGGTCAAAGGATTGTAGGAGGGAGACCACTGGGACCGACTGAGATGAGTCAGGCAGGTTGAAGTCGCCCAATAGAAGGAGAGGGGTACCATCTTCCGGTAAGGAGCTTAGAAGCATGTCCAGCTCATCTGTGAAGTGATCGAGCGGACCTGGATGGCGATAGAGTGTAACAATGGTGAGATTGAAAGGATTAGAGACAGATACTGCATGATATTCAAGAGAGGAGAGTGACAGTTCTGGTAGTGGTGTTAAGTTTGTAGCCCATGAAGGAGATGTCATGAGGCCAGTGCCTCCACCCCATCTGGAAGGTTGAGGTGTGTGAGTGAAGTTATAGTTTGTAGATAATGCTGCAGGTGTTGATGAGTTATTGGGGGTTATCCAGGTCTCAGTTAGAGCCAGGAGCTGCAGATTTGGACTATGGGCATAGGCAGTAATGAAGTCAGCTTTCTTGACTGCTGATTGACAATTCCATAAGCCTCCCCGTACTGTGACAGGTGTATTAGTGGCTGTAGGAGGGTAGGAGAGATTAGCCGAGTTGCTAGCAAACTGCCGTGGATGGGTTGAATCTGTTCTGGAGGAGCAGATTGTGGATATAGGTATGAGACACATTGTAGTGTCAAGAGTGGCAGGGAGAAAGTTGAAGGGAGTAGGGAGGAAGCGAGGTAGTAGAGAAATAGCAGAGTGGGAGGGAAAGGAAAATTGTTCAGAGTGGAGTGAAAGATAGGATTTTGGTGTACTTAGCACTAGGTGGATCGGTGGATCCCTCCTCGGAGAACTCCAGGAAAACTCCTCTTTGTCCCTCTTCGTTTTCTCGATGCTTCGCTGACGCTAGGCCAGCAAGCCTTTAAATCACTATCACTAATTACTGATGAGTGACACCTGCAGCAAAAGGCCCATGCACAATGGCCACACCTCCAGTTTCTATCAGCTGGGTGAATCTACTTTACAATTAACAATTTCCACAACACAATTCTTAGTCACACACTTCAAAATGATGTACACAAGTATTATTCAGTTAAATGATCCTACCATCTCTGCTGTTTGTCACCCGGATGATTTCAACAGAGAAAAAGCTGGTATTTAACAAAAAACCTGTCTCAAGTGCCCACTCAACTACACAAAAGCCACATGCACAATGGCCACGCCTCCAGTTTCTATCAGCTGGGTGAAACTACTTTACAATTAACAATTTCCACAACACAATTCTTAGTCACACACTTCAAAATTATGTACACAAGTATTATTCAGTTAAATGATCCTACCCTCTCTGCTGTTTGTCATCAGAATGATTTCAACAGAGAAAAAGCTGGTATTTAACAGAAAACCTGTCTCAGGTGCCCACTCAACTACACAAAAGCCACATGCACAATGGCAAACAACAAACAACTCAACACTACTGAAACACGGAGAGTTTAACTTGCAATTTAAAGAGAAGCTGACTGAATTCCTGCAGTTTAATGCTGGCTCGGTACAGGACCCCAGAATTCTATGGGATTCGGTTAAGGGTTTTATCAGAAGTAACACTACTCTCTTTGCATCTAATCTCCGCAAGGGACGTCTCTCCAAGCTGGTGGAATTGGAAAAGCTTCATGCCACGTTGATCTCTTCATTGCAGCACAACTACTCTAGTCGACTGGAGCTTCAAATTAAGGTAGTGGAAAAAAGAGATTAACTCCATTTTAAGACAACAATCTGAATTTCAGATGCACAGAACAAGACAGCACTACTACTGTCACGGCTCCAGGCCTAGTCATCTACTAGCTATGAAGATACGTACCAGTGAGCAATTTGCGGATATCCCTTCCATTAAGAACCAACCCCAAAAAGATTAATGATACATTTAGCTCTTTTTATTCCAACCTGTACAAGTCAGAAGTGGTCTTTGATCATACCAAGCTGGAGGACTTTCTTTATCAAATCAACCTACCACAGATCTCGGAAGATAGTGCTAAGCTGTTAGCTGCACCTATCACGCTAGTTGAACTTAGAGAGGCGATTGCGGATATGCAACGGGGCAAGGCTCCCGGATGGGACAGCATTCCACCGGAACTCTATCTTGTATTCTGGGATGTACTCTGTCACTTATTATTCTCAATGATTTTACACTCAATCAAAGAGGGCAATTTTTCCAGAGATGTCAATATGGCGCTTATATCTGTTTTACTCAAGTCAAGACTAAGTCTCCTCAGAGCCTATCTTAAGCTATATGCCAAGGTTCTAGCCACCCGACTTCAAAAGCATATGACATCTCTAGTTCACCCTGATCAGACCGGCTTCATAAGAGGCCGCCTGGTTACTGACAACATCAGATGGTTACTGCACGTGATTGATGCAAGCAAGGATGTTGCAGTCCCTACAGCGGTCATGTCCTTGGACGCAATGAAGGCATTTGACAGATTGGAGTGGTCTTACTTGTGGGCAGTTCTTAGAAGGATGGGGTTGGTTGAGGGTTTCATTCATATGATCAAAGTTCTCTACACAGGGCCTTCGGCCATGATCTTAATGGGGAAGTTCTGCTCGGCACTCTTCTCTGTCTCGCGCTCTTCTAGACTTTTCGAACCTCTAGCTCAATACATAAGACAATCCCAAATTATATCTCCTGTTTCAATTCAGGGCACACATCACCATATCAGCTTATACACAGATGATGTACTCCTGTTTATGCAGAATCCCTCCGTCTCTCTACCTCATCTTCTCAGCGTGATAGATGAGTTTGGCAGTTAAGATCAACTGGCCAAAATCTGCTTTTCTTCCACTTAATGAGCCTGCGAAGGCTACCATCCTACCAGCAAACATACTTATGGTGGAGCACTTTAAATGTCTCTGGATTTAAATATTCCCCACTATTAGCCAGACGGTAAGGTATAATTACTCCAGCTTGGGTGACAGGATTACGAATGACTTCAACAGATGGTCCAAATAAAAAAAATCATTACAGGCCCGTGCGTCAATAATTAAAATGAATATTTTACCCAGAATTTACTTAATCAGCTCCATGCTTCCGTTACCTCCTCCTGTTGGTTACTGGCAGAAATTGCACTCTGCCTCATATAAATTCGTTTGGAACAATAAACGCCCGCGCTTGAAGAGATCCACTGCCCAGATGAGTAAACTCAATGGGGGCTTATCATTTCCAGACTTTAAATATTATTTTCAAGCTTTCTCTCTGAGACCTCTGATCACTTGGTTTGACGCTCAAGCAGCCGTGTCCTGGCGACCATTGGAGGAGAAGATGGTGTCCCCACATATACTTCAGGATATTGTGTATACCAACATATCAATTAAGCAATGCAAATTACAATTTGGCCCTCTTATCACACATGTGATCCAGACTTGGCGTGACACCCAGAAAGCGAGTACTAACCGCCATCAATGGCACACGCAGGGCCGCCTGGGAGAAATGCGAGGCCATGTGCGAGATTTAAACCCCCCCCCCCCCCCCCAAAAGGTTAAAAAAAAATTATATATATATATTTTATTTTTTATTTTTTCATACAGTCAACATATTCTTAAATAATAGCGCTGCCCGAGGCTGGGCATGATACAGTCAACATATAGCAAGAGAGAGAGCGAGAGAGAGCTCCCGTTCTACAGTCAATATACAGTGTACAGAGAGAGAGAGAGAGAGAGAGAGAGAGACACATTGGAAAGAAATTGAAATGCTATTTGGCCCTAAACAGAGAGTACACAGTGGCAGAATACCTGAGCACTGTGACTGAAGATCCTTGACTAGGTACAGACTCAGCGAGCACAGCCTAGCCATCTAGAAAGGCCGCCATAGGCAGACTGTGTGTGTTAGAAAGAGAGAGAGAGAGAGAGCATGTGTGTTTGTCGTGTGTGTGTGTGTTAGAGAGAGAGCATGTATGAGAGATCCAAAAGGACAAAGATCAACACTTAAATCCAAAGAGAGAGAGAGAGAGAGAGAGACACATTGGAAAGAAATTGAAATGCTATTTGGCCCTAAACAGAGAGTACACAGTGGCAGAATACCTGAGCACTGTGACTGAAGATCCTTGACTAGGTACAGACTCAGCGAGCACAGCCTAGCCATCGAGAAAGGCCGCCATAGGCAGACTGTGTGTGTTAGAAAGAGAGAGAGAGAGAGAGAGAGAGAGAGAGAGAGAGAGCATGTGTGTTTGTCATGTGTGTGTGTGTTAGAGAGAGAGCATGTATGAGAGATCCAAAAGGACAAAGATCAACACTTAAATCCAAAGAGAAGAGGGTCTATACCAGAGAAAACAAAGCAGCAAGGAGCCAATGGCCGACATCAGCTAAATAGGCTAGCCAGGTACTGTGACACCAGGCCACACACAGCTTTGGCCAACGGCCCACCGCTACCCAAGCTACACAAACGACCAAGACATTCACACACAGCACATGTCATATCTCCAAATGTTGTGAAGTAGCATATGTTTTGCCTGGAAAAAAACATTGTTATTAACAAAACATTCAGGAGGGGAAGGAAGGAAGAGTGGGGTAATGTCATGACATTTTCATTAATCTTACCTGCACCAAGGAACGCAGGGCGAAAGGCCGCAACACAGGTCTCCACGTTGACGAAAGGCCTCTCGCTGGCGGGACAAAAATAAGCTATGCTATGGCCGGAGCCTTGTCATGGTGCAGGCCTGACTACATCTTCTGTCAAAGATGATGTCGTAGTCAGAGTGCCAGAACCCCCTGCTATTCTCACGGCTAATGTCAATGGTCGTAGCACAAGCTAACAGCTAACTCTAGCCTAGGCTAACTGATAGCATCAAACTAACGTTACGTGCGCAGCCGGCAGCTAACGTCGTAGCTAAACAGCTAACTGGCTAACACGGCTATCGCTAACCATTAGCTAACGCAGAAGCAAGCTATGTGGCTACCACTGAAACTACAACATGAGAAAAGCAATACAGGCGCTGACACCAGGCCACACACCGTTAGCTACTAACTCCATACTACAACAGCTAGTCGACCAGTTTGGCTCCAGAGAGAGAGAGAGAGAGAGAGATCCACGGCGGGAATATAATAGGTTGCATGAACTCACCATAACGCAGTATCAATGGTAAAGTTGGAAGGAGACTTTCTTGGCCCACGGTGTAATTTCTTCTGATCCATGCTGCTTTTGAAAAGACATCCACTCGCTCCTCTGAATAGCGCTGAATTAGATCCCTGTACCTCGTGTGTCCGAGAAGAGCCCGGAAACACTATCCTAAAATCTGTAGAGCAGCAAAGCCGCAGAAACCGGAACACTGCAGTCTGCAGAGCCGCAGAGGCAGGAACAAGTCAGACACATTCTACAAACGTGTCTAATGTGAAATATATAAGCATATAAGCAAAACTAGATTTTAGGTCTGTGATGAAAAAGGGCCTCGCGGGAAGGGGGGCCTCGCAAATTTTTATTTTTTTTTTAAATAAAAAAAAAAAAAAATCTTTTTATTTTTTTTTATTTTTTATTTTGCGAGGCCCCCCTTCCCGCGAGGCCCTGTGCGACCGCACTGCTCGCACACCCCCTGAGGCGGCCCTGGGCACACGCATTCCACTCTATTTAATAACAATCTTCTCCTTATTGGACAACAACCTATTACAGTAGGTACCCTAGATGGGAAAGGAAAGGCATCCACACGTTGGGGGATATCTTCGATAACTCTGGTCTCTGCTCTTTCCAGGATCTATCCAATGGGTAAGATCTTCCCGGAACCTCCTTTTTCTTTTATTTACAAATAAGAGCAGCTCTGAAGGCTCATGGCGTTCCATGGGACGTTCCACTAGTCCTAGTGCATCACCGTTTTCACAAATTATTTTATGACAAAGAGACATTGAGAGGCTTCGTTTCTGACTTTTATCGCCATTTACTTATGTCCTCGTATAAAGACCTCCCCCTGGATACGATTTGGAGAAAGGATGTCCCGGAGTTGGATGTAGATTTTAATTGGGATGCAGTCTGGGAAAATGTTCAGGTATCCTCACGCAACCTAGATCACCAACAGCTTCATAAAAATGTTGTTCACAGGACTTATTTGACCCCTAGACGATTGAATCTAATGGGTCTTAGACCTGACTCTCGATGTACCTTGTGTCCAAACGGTGCCACCGGAACATTTATGCACATGTACTGGGAATGTTCTCTTTTGGGAAAATGTTACCTCTCAGCTCTCAGATATTTTCTCTTTGACCATACCTGTCTCTCCTTCTGTATTGTTATTGAATGATGTCTCTCAATTACCGACCTCTACACATGTGAAAAGACTCATTTTAGCCGGCCTCACAGCCTAAAAAAAACTGATTGCCTCACGTTGGATTCACCCAGATAAACTCTGTCCGAAGGTATGGATTCTGGAGATTCTGGATCTGGAGATATCCACTGCACGTGTTATATGGCCAGGGGTTAATGAATCTAATATCGCAATCTGGTTGGCTGCTGTTGAAAAGCTAAAAGAACGCATATACATTTTGATTACTGAATAAGATATTATGTATGTAACCAGGGCTTGACATTAACTTTTTGGCTCACTAGCCACTGTGGCTAGTGGTTTTCCAAAGTCACTAGCCACTCAGCATTTTCACCAGCCAAAAATCCCCACACTCGCACCCCCACCCAAAAAGTGTCAGTAGTGTGGTGTGTGATAAAATAACATCTAATCCAATAATATCTGTCCCCACCCGAACATCCCACCCACCCAGACAGTCACACTTTACATTATCTGTTCCTGTGTAGCTATTTGTGTAATGACAGTATAACAAGTGTTGTACTTTGTCATTGTTGCAATGTACTAACTGCATTGAATTGACTCAATACCTAGGAATAAGGGCAGGGTTAGGATTATGAATATAGTTAGGGTTATTGTTAATGTTAAGTGTAATGTGGTAAGTACACTGCGTAACAATGAGTATGTAATTACAATAACTAAGTACAAACTTAATTAATTAAATTGTAGAGCACTGTGATATATTGTTACCAATATTTGCTTTGATGTCTAGTCCTCTATTCAGTGTGTGTGTGTGAGAGAGAGAGAGAGAGAGAGAGAGAGAGAGAGAGAGAGAGAGAGAGAGAGAGAGAGAGAGAGAGAGAGAGAGAGAGAGAGAGAGAGAGAGAGAGAGAGAGAGAGAGAGAGAGAGAGAGAGAGAGAGAGAGAGAGAGAGAGAGGGCATCTAGGGCAGATGTCCATGGTGCTGAGAGCTAACTCAGTGATAACCGCGCAGTGATAATGTGCAGCATAATATATTTGCGAGTGCTCTCTTGACTGAGAGGGTGGCCAGGACTGTGTTAGTCTCGAGCCCTTATGCTTCTTAATGTTAAATGAATGTGGCTAGCTAGCTAACAAACACTGTAAATATTAGTTTAATAATACACGTTACATAATACATGTTAGTTTGTTTAATACTTTAGCACATCCACAAATAGTCGGTGAAGAGTCTGCCTTTCTTCCCGATTGCGTGAACGTTGCGGAACAGCAGCTTCAACTTGTCCAACTGAGCCGATTTCTTTGAGACCAGGGATCTCACCACAACACTCTCCTCTAACAGACCAGTCTTCGCTCGCTTGGTAGCTAGAGTATGTATGTGGCCGTTTGATATTTCATGATCCTTTATCGTTTCTAATTTGAAATTGGTTGTGCCAATAAAAAAGTGTTTGGACTTGTCAATGCCATACATACGACAATCAATGCAGAACATGAACTTCTGCTTTGGATCATATGCTAGCCACTCGCGACCTGAGCGCCACTTTTCAATGAACAACGTTTTTTTTTTTCGCATCCTCTTGTACTTTGTTCGTGTTTTCGGTCTCGGTCTCATTCTCTTTTCGCTTTTTTGTTTGTTGATGGTTTGGTTCACCCGGTCTTTTCACAATATTCTGCCACATTGTAACGTTAGCTAACTGTCTGTAAAGTGAACTTGACCTTGACCTTGACCTTGACTAACCAGTTGAGCTATTAACGTTAACAGCGTTCGTTCAGCTGTCAGCTGTCACACACGGAGGCAACACGACGCACGCGACAGGCGAAGTGGATGGGCCAATGAATGAGCACACTGTGCCCACCAGAACCTTCTCTTCTGTGTCTCTCCTACTCTGTCTCCCTCTCAGCCTTCCTACTGTCTCAATAAAGAACCTTCTCTTCTGTGACTCTCCTACACTGTCTCCCTCTCAGCCTTCCTACTGTCTCAATAAAGAACCTTCTCTCCTGTGTCTCTACTCTGTCTCCCTCTCAGCCTTCCTACTGTCTCAACTTAAGAACCTTCTCTCCTGTGTCTCTCCTATTCTGTTACCCTTTCAGCCTTCTTACTGTCTCAATAAATAACCTTCTCTCCTGTGTCTCCTCTACTCTGTCTCCCTCTCAGCCTTCCTACTGTCTCAACTTAAGAACCTTCTCTCCTGTGTCTCTCCTATTCTGTTACCCTTTCAGCCTTCTTACTGTCTCAATAAATAACCTTCTCTCCTGTGTCTCCTCTACTCTGTCTCCCTCTCAGCCTTCCTACTGTCTCAATAAAGAACCTTCTCTCCTGTGACTCTCCTACTCTGTCTCCCTCTCAGCCTTCCTACTGTCTCAATAAAGAACCTTCTCTCCTGTGTCTCCCCTACTCTGTCTCCCTCTCAGCCTTCCTACTGTCTCAATAAATAACATTCTCTCCTGTGTCTCCCCTACTCTGTCTCCCTCTCAGCCATCCTAATGACTACATAACTGAACATTCTCTACTATGGGTTAGGTTAGAATTGACTGTCTCTATAAAGAACCTTCTCTATGAGGGGTTGGGGTTATAAATTATAGCCTTCTTTACTAGGTCTTAGGGTTAGGGTTGACCTTCTCTACTTGGGGTCAGGGGTTAGGGTCAGGGTTAGAGTTGACTGTCTCAATAAAGAACCTTCTCTACTAGAGGTTAAGGGTCAGGTTAGGGGTTAAGGGTTAGGGATAGAGTTGACTGTCTCTATAAAGAACCTTCTCTACTAAGATAAGATAAGATGTTCCTTTATTGATCCCCTTGGGGAAATTCAGGCATCATAGCAGCATGGGGGGGGAGGGGGAGGGGAGGTACAGGTAGTAAAAACAAGCAGTGTAAACAATATAACAAATCAATATAATTAACTAATTAACTAACTGAAATATACAGTATTCAAATAAGGTGCAGTATGCATAAGGTAGTATTATTGTCCTTTTTAGGTTCCTAGTAGTTGTAGTTGGATGTCTGGCAGCAGTCCCTGCCCACTGTTGTGGAGCCTGATGGCCGCTGGTATGAAGGACTGGCCGAGGCGGTTAGTTGAGTGTCGGGGGGTATGAGTCTGTGACTGAACGTGCTTCTCATCTTGACCTGCTCGTCGTAGATAAGGGGGTGGGAGGGATTCTCCAGGATAGCAGCCAGCTTCCTTCTCATCCCCCTCTCTGCCACCACCTCTAGTCTGACCAGCTCGACTCCCACCACAGAGCTAGCCTTCCTCACCAGCTTGTTCAGTTTGTTGGTGTCCCTCGAGTTGATGTAGCCCCCCCCCCAGCATGCCACAGCATAGAAGAGGACTAGGGGTTAGGAGTTAAAGAGTAGGGTTAGAGTCGACTGTCTTTATAAAGAACATTCTCTACTAGGGGGTAGGGGTTAGGGGTTAAGGGTTAAGGGTCAGGGATAGAGTTGACTGCCACTAGGCCACTAGAAAGACAACAACGTTACAACAACACTAGTGACTCATTGGTCCAAACACCACAGGAACCAAGCCTGGCTTTTAATGCTGAATTCATCCCCTAATTACGCTCTCGTAAAAGAGGCAGAAAAAAAGGAGCACTTTCACACATGTGCGGGTGGCGGTGGCCGTGGCCAGAGCAGGTGTTAGTGTTTTAGGAGCTGACATAAAATAAAATAACACTGTCACAGTGTGAGGTAATGGGGGAAGGACAAGTAGGAGGCAAATTGGAAAGCAAATAATTATAGAAAAAATATATATATTCAAACAGTAAATAAATGTGGTAACACTTTACTTTAGAGGGTACAAATAATTACTATGTAGCCAGGAGCGGATTTGGAACTGTTTTTACAAATATTATTTAACTGGTAACTTTTAGAATTAGACGTAAGCAGGTAGATTCAAGAGTCAGATAGAGAGGTCTTTACTGAATGAGCCGTTGGGAAGTGAAGTAATAATAATAATAATAATAATAATAATAATAATAATAATAATAATAATAATAATAATAATAATAATAATAATAATAATAATAATAATAATAATAATAATAATAATAATAATAATAATAATAATAATAATAATAATAATAATAATAATAATAATAATAATAATAATAATAATAATAATAATAATAATAATAATAATAATAATAATAATAATAATAATAATAATAATAATACATTTTAGTTGTATAATAATAATGGTAATAATAATAATCATAATCATAAACATAATAATAGTAATAATAATCATAATAGTAATAATAGTAATAATAATGCATTTTAGTTGTATAATAATACTACTACTACTAATAATAATAATCATCATAATAATCATCATAATAATAATAGTAATAAAAATAAACTGTATTTGTATACTACTAATACTAATACTACACTTTATTTGTATAATAATGATAATAATAACAATAATTATTATATAGTTTATTTGTATAATAATAATAATAATAATAATAATAATAATAATAATAATAATAATAATAATAATAATAATAATAATAATAATAATAATAATAATAATAATAATAATAATAATAATAATAATAATAATAATAATAATAATAATAATAATAATAATAATAATAATAATAATAATAATAATAATAATAATAATAATAATAATAATAATAATAATAAACATGATGAGCCCAAAGCGCTTCACATCAGTAAAATTGTTATTAGGGTGTCTCTGGTCTCTGGTCTCTAAGGTGACTTGTTATTAGGGTGTCTCTGGTCTCTAAGGTGACTTGTTATAAAATGATGGGAAAAAACGATGGTCAACACTGAATGAGATAATGGGCAGGAAATCAAATACATCAATCTCCTTCATACAATCTGAAGGTAAATTCATAACAAAACCTCATGACATGGCAAACTACTTCAATGATTTCTTTAAAAATAAAGTTGATAAATTAAGAGGATGTCTACAAAGTAGTGATGGTTCACTATCTCATTCACTAATAAAGAAAGAAATAACGAAAGGCAAAAACTGTCTCTTTAGCTTTAATGAGATTGATAGAGCAACAGTTTTGAAATTAATTATGTCTCAAGCTGATTCCACTTCCTCCGGTATAGACAACTTAGACAGCAAAATACTTAAACTTGTGGTTAACTCTGTAGCTACTCCTATATGTCATATATTCAACCAGTGCTTAATCAGTGGGGTTCATCCTACAGCATGGAAGGAAGCTAAAATCATCCCACTTCCGAAAGACAAAAATAAAACATTTAACGGTCCAAATAGCCATCCGATCAGTATTTTACCGTTGCTAAGCAAAATAATAGAAAAAATAGTATTCAAACAGGTCATGGATTACTTTTTCAATAACAATCTGCTCTCAGCCTTTCAGCATGCATACAGGGAAGGTCATACTACGAGCACTGCACTCTTGCAAATGAGTGATGACTGGTTATCAAGTATGGATGACAAGAAATTAGTAGGTGCCGTTATGTTGGATTTCAGTGCAGCATTTGATGTAATTGATCATACCTTGCTTGTAGATAAGCTACAGTGTTAAGGTTTCACTTCCAATGCACTATCATGATTTATTAATTATCTCTCAGGGAGACAACAGAGAATCTTCTTTAATGGCAGCTTTTCAAAATGGAATCCCATTAACTGTGGGGTTCCACAAGGAAGCTGCCTAGGGCCTTTGTTATACTCCATCTTTACCAATGATTTACCGTTGGCTGTAAAAAAAAAAATTTTTAAACAATTATGTATGCTGATGACACAACATTATACAGTGCAGCTACATCTGAGAAAGATGTAACTGACACCTTAAACGTGGCCTTAACAGACATTTATGAATGGATTGAGTTCAACAAGTTGGTGTTAAATATCTCTAAGACAAAGACCATTGTGCTTGGATCTAGACACATGTTGGGCATGTATCCTCACTTAAAACCTCACAAAAACACTTTATATTTATTGATAAAGGATTTGCACTACAACTCGTACACCTACTGTGAATTGTACCTAAATTGCACCTCGTCCCATTTCTCCATTTCTGCCTTGCACTATATAGTATTGTATATTAGTACACTGCACAGTATTGTATATTGTATGGTAACTACGTCTATTCTGCATCGAACATTGTACATATGTCTAAACTGAACACTGTGACCTCTTTTTTTTTTACTTCTAATTTTACTATGTTTTTATTTCATACTTATCTTGTCTTGCACAGTCTCTGGAGCGCAACAGTAAGAAGCATTTTGTACAAAAGTATTCTGTACTTCTGTATGACAACTATTAAAGAAACTTGAAACTTGAACTATCAATTGGCACCACACGGCACCACTTGGCATCTAGCTTGGCTCAGCAGTTAGAAATGACTTCTGAACATGGTTACTACACTAGAGGGGCCGCTTCTGGTAACATCAGAACAAAATCAGCACCAAAATCAAATTTTCTCAAACTCACTGGCATATATAGGTCAATAGCACTCTGGAATGCTCTGCCGAAAAACATCTCATCCACAATACATACAGTAATAAAATTACTTTCAAAACAAATATTAAGAGATATCTTGCAAACATGTCAAGTATGTAACTGTTATCTGTGTATTCTCTTTTTTTTGTTTGACTGGAATGTTAAATTTTATTATGTGAATTTGTATATTTGTATACATTTTTAATTTGTGTTTTGTCAAGTATGTAACTGTTATATGTGTATTTTATCCTTTTTTTGTTTGACTGGAATGTTAAATTTCATAATGTGAATTTGTATATTTGTATACATTTTTTATTTGTGTTTTGTTTTAATTTTTTATTCGTATTTTTTGTTGTACATTTGTATTGTATATGTTTTGTCCAGGACGCCTGAATTCTTTCCCCAAGACATTTCCAGTTCCGCATTCGCCTTCTGCGCTCTGATTGGCCACTGACGTTTCTGGTCATGTGACATGTGCGCCCAATCGTGTGACGGCAAGTTCTTTAGACGGTTAAGCTTAGGCACTCTTTCGAAGTTGGTTAAGGTTAGAGTTTGTCTTCGAGCAGGGCGATAGAACACCAGCCCTGATTCCAAACTCTAACCTTAACCAACTTCGAAAAAGTGCCTAAGCTTAACCAGTGATAAACTAGGCGTTAGGTAGTTTGCAGGCTGTTAGACCCGGAAATGGGCAAAGACACAGCTCATCACGCGATTGGGCGCACATGTCACATGACCAGAAACGTCAGTGGCCAATCAGATCGCACCAGAAATGTCCGTGGCCAATCAGATCGCAGAAGGCGAACGTGGAACTGGAAATGTATTGGGGAAAGAATTCAGGCGTCCTGGACAAAACAAATACAATACAAATGTACAACAAAAAATACGAATAAAAAATTAAAACAAAACACAAATAAAAAATTTATACAAATATACAAAATAGGGTGTCTCTGGTCTCTAAGGTGACTTGTTATTAGGGTGTCTCTGGTCTCTAAGGTGACTTGTTATTAGGGTGTCTCTGGTCTCTAAGGTGACTTGTTATTAGGGTGTCTCTGGTCTCTGAGGTGACTTGTTATTAGGGTGTCTCTAGTCTCTAAGGTGACTTGTTATTAGGGTGTCTCTGGTCTCTAAGGTGACTTGTTATTAGGGTGTCTCTGGTCTCTGAGGTGACTTGTTATTAGGGTGTCTCTGGTCTCTAAGGTGACTTGTTATTAGGGTGTCTCTTGTCTCTAAGGTGACTTGTTATTAGGGTGTCTCTGGTCTCTAAGGTGACTTGTTATTAGGGTGTCTCTGGTCTCTAAGGTGACTTGTTATTAGGGTGTCTCTGGTCTATAAGGTGACTTGTTATTAGGGTGTCTCTGGTCTCTAAGGTGACTTGTTAGTAGGGTGTCTCTGGTCTCTAAGGTGACTTGTTATTAGGGTGTCTCTGGTCTCTAAGGTGACTTGTTATTAGGGTGTCTCTGGTCTCTAAGGTGACTTGTTATTAGGGTGTCTCTGGTCTCTAAGGTGACTTGTTATTAGGGTGTCTCTGCTCTCTGAGGTGACTTGTTATATGTTATATATTCTGGGGCGACTCAGGCTCTATTGTCAGGGTCCAGAGTGGGGGTCCAGTCCACCCACCCAGGGAGCTGCTTATCAGATGCTATGGACCATTGATCACCCTGCGCCCTGGTGCTGAATCAGCCCTCTGTTAGTGGAGCAGAGAATCACTCATAAGCCAGACCTCTGCTAACCTGACACCTGGAGGAGCCCTGCTTCAGGTGCACTGGACCCTGGATCTAACTGACCTGGAGGGGAAGGAGGAGGGGGAGGAGGAGGAGGAGGAGGAGGAGGAGGAGGAGGATGAGGAGGAGGAGGAGGAGGAGGGAGGAGGAGGAGGAGGAGGTGGAGGAGGAGGAGGAGGAGGAGGGGGAGGAGGAGGAGGAGGAGGAGGAGGGGGAGTAGGAAGAGGAGGAGGGGGGGGAGGAGGAGGAGGAGGAAGAGGATGAGGAAGAGGAGGAGGAGGAGGAGGAGGAGGAGGAGGAGGAGGAAGAGGAAGAGGAAGAGGAAGAGGAAGAGGAAGAGGAGGAGAAGGAGAAGGAGAAGGAGGAGGAAGAGGAAGAGGAGGAGGTGGAGGAGGAGTAGGAAGAGGAATAAAAGGAGATAATGAAGATGATGAAGATGATGAAGATGATGAAGATGAAGATGATGAATTAGAAGATGAAGACAGAGAACAATTAGAAGAAGAGGAATAAGAAGAAGAAGACAGAGAAGAAGAAGATGATGAAGTTGAAGATGGTGAATAAGAAGATGATGATGAAAAAGAAGAATTAGAAAAAGAGGAAGAGGGGACTTCCGGTTTACAATCAGGTCGGATGGCGACGTGATTTTTTCTAGCTCAGTGACCACTCCACATATATATCAATTACAACGTTAATTTCACGACATACATTCATATATTGCTTCACAGTGATGGCGAATCAATTATTGAATAAGAAGGGGACATTGAATGAAGCAGATGGTGACTTTATCAGAACTCTATTCCGTGCTGAGCTCGACGCTAGCATGCTCTTGCTAACCAGCAGACTGGATTCACTCCAGGGGGAGCTAGCTAGCACGACCACGCGGATCACCCAAATGGAGGAAAGGACGGCGGAGGTGGCATTCGTGACTGAAACCAACTGCGCTGAACTGTCGGAGGTCGGGAGAAATTCCATTATTACGAAAATAAGATCGCGGATCTGGAGGACCGGAACAGGAGGTGTAATATTACAGTTTATGGGTTGCCCGAGGACATTGAAGACGACGCGCCGATTTCATACCTAGAAAAGATGATTCCTCATTGGTTTCCGTCCATTAAAACACCGGAGATTGAGCGAGCGCATAGAATTTTTAGAAATGGCCCCTCGGATAAATCCGGACACTCACGCACTTTTATCTTTTGCTGCCTGCGGTTCCCTACAAGACAGGCTATTCTACGAGAAGCAAGAAAACATCCCCCGAAAATGGGCAACTATACACTGAGATTCGCCACCGACTTCAGCGACCACGCCGCCAGGCGCCGCAGGGCCTTCTTGAAAGCCATGGGGATTGCTCGTGAGAGGGGCATAGAAGCATTCCTAATTTACCCTGCAACTCTGAAAATCAAGGAGGGCCGCGGAGTTGGGTCCGTCAACCACCTATTCACAATGGCGTCCGAAGCGGAGTGGTTCCTCAGACGCGATATGCCGATGTCCACCCCGTCCGAGGATGGTGAGCAGGCGGTGAGCACCGGGGAGTAGCAGAGCTTCGGGCCTTGGTTAGCTTAGTGGGCTCTTTCAACTAGCTATTTCATTCCATTCCCCTAACACGGCCTTTCGATTCAACAGAACGGTAACATTCATTGTATTATCTACGCTATATATCTCCAGAAATGGGTATGTACATTGACTATTTTCGAATATAATTCAGACTACTTATGCTTTTTGACGCACTAGTCTTTTTATAGTCTGAGCATTGAACTTCGCAACTGGACTTCGCATTGACTGTTATGCATACTATCTTTTTTCGAGTTTGTATTTGGACTAACTGTACTTCAGAACTTTCACTCGAACGAGCTATATGCTAACGTATCGGCCGGTCGGGAGGGAAGGATCTCTCTTGGCGGAGCTATCTACGTGAATCGAGCTAGCAGGCCTTAGCCTGATTAAGCTATGCGACGCTAACTTTTATGCTGTTCTCACTGCAGCAATGCTGAAACTACCTGATTACTCATTAATAGTAGGAGCTGATTTTAATGCAGTTTGGGATCCATTGATTGATAGCAGTGGCGGCTCGCCACTAGGGGCGCTCGGGCGCCGCCCCCCCTCAGGCCCTGCCCTGGTTATATGAGAGAAGAACAAGAAAAATAATTTTTTAGTTTTTTGTTTTATAGCCCTATAAATAATATAAACATGTTTAAAATGAATAATATTTACTCATTTTAAGTATGTTTGTGTTTCCAATGCACAATATAACGTTAATATATAAAATAAAAAATACTCGTTTTCCTGAACAGGAAGTGACTCACTTTTTTTTTTTTTTTTTTTTTTTAGTTCTCGGCCCGGGCTAGACGCAATCGCGCTCTGAGTGCGCGTCACTGTTTGATCGCTGTATCTGTCGCAGCCAATCAGTGCGTAACGCGTTGTGCGTTGAAATATGACTATTATGTTGGAATCTGGGCGCGATTTGAAGCGGTCTAGGCAGCAGCGTCAAGAATTTCTGTAGCCGCATTTCGCGGAGACGCTCTCTGATTGGCCGACGTCAGTTTTTTTTTCCGTAGCCGCATTTCGCGGAGACGCTCTCTGATTGGCCGACACCACTTTTTTCGTTCCGATTTTAGGTTTTCTAGGTAGAGATAGTTGTGTTGTTGTGAGTTGTTGTTGTCAGCTATTTGTCTTAGAGCGTGACTGCAAGTTTTTTCGATGGTTAAGCTTAGGCACTCTTTCAAAGTTGGTTAAGGTTAGAGTTTGTCTTAAAGCATGGCGATAGAACGCCAGGTAGTTTGCAGTCTGTTCGACGCGGAAATGGACAAAGAAATCAAACTACTTGTTGTGTGGTGCTAACTGCTAACAGCTAACAAGCTATATGGCAGTCTGGACAGTGGACTGGATATACATCATCAACAGCGGATTATACACTTTATCAAGCCCTCCGGCTTGATATACATCAACAGTCTGGGGAGTCGGGACAACAGTGAGTGGACCACGTAAACAGTGAGTTAATTCGGTCTCTCTCTCGCTCTCTCTCTCTCTCTCTCTCTCTCTCTCTCTCTCTCTCTCTCTCTCTCTCTCCTCTCGCTCTCCTTCTCTCTCTCTCCCCCCTCTCTCTCGCTCTCTCTCTCTCTCTCTCTCCCCCCCCTCTCTCTCTCTCTATCTCTCTCTCTCTCTCGCTCTCTCTCTCTCTCTCTCTCTCTCTCTCTCTCGCTCTCTCTCTCTCTCTCGCTCTCTCTCTCTCTCTCTCGCTCTCTCTCTCTCTCTCTCTCTCTCTCTCTCTCTCTCTCTCTCTCTCTCTCTCTCTCTCTCTAATTTCGCCGCGGGTGAAGTATAACCACTCAGACAATGAATGGTAACTTGTTTAAAATGACAATATATACACATGTGTTTCTTATTGAATCGATCTGAGAGAGAGAGAGAGAGAGAGAGGTGAGAGAGAGAGAGAGGGAAGAGAGAGGGAGAGAGAGAGAGAGAGAGAGCGAGAGAGAGAGAGAGAGAGCTGTGCGTGTTTGTGTTGGGCTATTGGAAACGTGGTTGCATTTGACTGACTGTGATCATATATTGATCGATGGCAATGGTGATAATATTCGCCAATGCGTGCCTTGTACATGTTTGCAAAATGTTTGGTATAGCGCCCCTAGTGGAGAAGAATCCAGCAGCCGCTACTGATTGATAGGTCCGGTCACGTGAATCCCCTGATCAGAAGCAAGCTACCACGGCCCTACGAGCCTGGTCTAAGGACACGGGGGTAATCGATATGTGGCGATCGCTCAACCCATCCGCGAGAGATTATTCCTTTTTCTCATCGAGACATAAGACTTTTTCAAGGATTGATTATGTTTTTTCTTCCCCACGGCTCTTTGATAGCTTTGATGTTGACTTATTACCCATAGCACTTTCAGACCACAAGAGTGCACTTTCCCAGGCTTTAAGCATCTCTGAGAGAGCACCCCCCCCCCACACCGCAATATCAGAAGCATCCACCTCCACAATGAACAGAACCTCTGCATCGTGGCGGACCAATACAGGGGCGGAGGTAAACCGACGTTTGAGATCGCAGAAGGCCGACTCTGCCCTAGGCGACCATTCAAAGCCAGGGAGAGAGGACTTAGTGAGAGCTGTTAACGGATTGGCTAAGGCGCTAAAGTTGCGAATAAAGCACCTGTAAAAATTTGCAAAGCCCAAAAAACGTTGTAACCCCTTGAGCGACGAAGGCTGTGGCCAGTCCAAGACTGCACTCACCTTGGCTGAATCCATGCGAAGATCACCCTTCGTCAACACAAAGCCCAGGAAGGAAACGGTTGTCAGTGTGAAACACACACTTCTCAGCCTTAACGAATAGTTGATGCTTGAGGAGAAGGTCTAGCACCTCTCGAACGTGCAGTTGGTGTTGCACCATATCGCGAGAAAGAATTAGGATATCATCTAAGTAAACAAACACAGACACCCCAATCAAATCTCGCAGCACGTCGTTAACCAGGGCTTGGTGTGTGTGTGTGTGTGTGTGTGTGTGTGTGTGTGTGTGTGTGTGTGTGTGTGTGTGTGTGTGTGTGTGTGTGTGTGTGTGTGTGTGTGTGTGTGTGTGTGTGTGTGTGTGTGTGTGTGTGTGTGTGTGTGTGTGTGTGTGTGTGTGTGTGTGTGTGTGTGTGTGTGTGTGTGTGTGTGTGTGTGTGTGTGTGTGTGTGTGTGTGTGTGTGTGTGTGTGTGTGTGTGTGTGTGTGTGTGTGTGTGTGTGTGTGTGTGTGTGTGTGTGTGTCTGTGTGTGTGTGTCGGCCTTCTGCGATCTCAAACGTCGGTTTACCTCCGCCCCTGTATTGGTCCGCCACGATGCAGAGGTTCCGTTCATTGTGGAGGTGGATTAAATACACTTGTTTTAATATGGCCATTTGCATGTTCTTGGGATCTGATTCTAGGGACATCTGTGGATCTCAGGGAATGTATTCCCAGTGTCAGAAATACTGTGTCTGTTACTAGGCTTGAGTAAATTGTAATGAACCAAATGAGAATATCAATAATCTTTCTTTTTATCTTTGACTGTGAATAACACCATGCTAAAATTTACCAGACCTGAAAAATCTAAGCAAATTAATAAATGGAAGATGATTAAACAGAAGGTTTTGTAGATACAGTACTGAATTCTGCCATCCAGACACATGCAATTTGAAATATGATTATAGAATATAGAATATCAGGCATAAAATGGTTATGCGATTAAAATGCGATTAATTAGATTAATTAATTACAAATCCTGTAATTAATTCGATACATTTTTTTAATCGCCTGACAGCACTAATATATATATAGAGAGAGAGAGAGAGAGAGAGAGAGAGAGAGAGAGAGAGAGAGAGAGAGAGAGAGAGAGAGAGAGAGAGAGAGAGAGGGGAAGAGAGAGAGAGAGTAATTAAGTAAATAAGAATAAACATTCAGAAATATTCTGAGAACACAGAGGTAATGCAGACCACAACAGGATAACCTCAAACAGGATAATATACATACAGTTTATATCCATATATGCCAGCTATCCTCATGTTTTTGTCTCTACTCATCAGCCCAAATCATAACTTTACAGAGCTCTCTGTATACTGTTGCACAATTACATACGTTTACAGAGCTCCCTGTAGATAATGTAGCACAAACATCATAACTTTACAGAGCTCTCTGTAGATAATGTAGCACAAACATAACTGTACAGAGCTCTCTGTAGATAATGTAGCACAAACATCATAACTTTACAGAGCTCTCTGTAGATAATGTAGCTCAAACATCACAACTTTACAGAGCTCCCTGTAGATAATGTAGCTCAAACATCACAACTTTACAGAGCTCCCTGTAGAAAATGTAGCACAAACATCATAACTTTACAGAGCTCTCTGTAGATAATGTAGGACAAACATAACTTATACCATTCACTTACATGAATTTATATTCATGCATGCTAGGGGTGTAACGGTACACAAAAACCACGGTACGGTATGTACATCGGTTTTGAAGTCAAGGTTCGGTACGGTTTTTCGGTACAGTGGGGGAAAGTTTGGCTTTCCATGTTCCACTCAGGGGTGATGTAGTGTGCAGTAACTAATTGTACTTGTAGGGCTGTCAACGGGGGGTTCATTCTGGAGACTCTGAGCCGCGGCAAGCATGAGTTCTACTGTATACACGTTAGATCTATACACTTATCGATTTTTTCGAATGGTGATCAGGAATTGGAATATACCAGTTGGATACCATCTGATGTCAGGTAAGGAATCTATGTTATCAGTGTTAGGATAATCAGACTCGTTTTGATGAAGATATAAGCTTTTTTCTGATATGTGCTCCAGCGGTTTCACTGTAAAATCCATGAGGAAATGAAAACGGCTATTATCAGCGCGCGCCTCAAATGGGCGTGCGGGCACGTATACTATTGATCATCTAGCGTTTATTTGAAAACTATTCATAAATAGGCCGACAAATATCAACGTTCTGGAATATTCCAGTAAAAGACGATTATCACAGAATGGGCTGTTTTTTACCTCAAAACGGGTGCTTTTCAAAATGCTCTCAAACGGAAATGAAGCGATAAAAAAACAATCTGCCTTGACAGCACTGAATGGAAAATGATTCTTTGATAAGCGACGGGCAGATTAGACACATAATAAACATAATTTAAAACATAGATTAGGCGATATTAAGGTTAACATTGGCGCCGATGGTGGCGTTCAAGCACTAAGTCGTGCGCCCCCCTGGTGGCACTGAAAGTGTTAACATACCGTTGTATTCGTTCGGTACACTACACAGCCATTCGGTACGGTCTGGTACACACTGAAACGGTTCGGTTCGGTACGGATACGTGTACCTTTACACCCCTAATTCATACCAATCTCTTACATTCACAGGATTCACTTACATGAATTTATATGCGGGGTTATAAAACCCTGACTGTATTAAAGATTGTTTAGATTAAACCACTACTAAATATTATTATTACTTGCCAGACAGTACAGTTAAATATGGCAGACACTCAATATACGGCACGGGGACAAAGAGATAACGTTTACAGTATTTTATTAGCAATATCAAATGTACAACTGAGAATTAGTACGTTGCTCTTTTATGGCGAATGATAGTAGAATGTCAGAGTATCAAAGTCAGTGGGAATGAATAATTCCTAGGTTAATAATACTCGACCGGAACGCTGCATGGAGTGCGATGGCGATACAGGGCAAACGAGGGGTATAGCTGGAGACTGGTGATTTCCCCCACGGAGTGGTAAGCTCCAGAGGAATTGAAGAATAGTCGGATACTCCTGCTGGTCACTGAAGAAAAGGGGTCTCATACGGATCCAGTCCTTGTAATCCAAGTGCTCGATAGCAGGGTAATAGCTCTTAATCCAATGCCCGACGGCAGTGATGATAGCTAGCTAGCTTCGTCCTCGAAGCTAACCCGATGCAGATCTTCAGGTGTAGTTAAATCCAAACGCCAATGGTATTAACGATGCTCTTCTCCACGTTACTACGTTTACACAATTCACTATAATACACCAACAATGGTTCTACAATATCAAGGTCGTATCTAAGGAGCTACTAGCTATCCATAACGATACACCGCCGGTAGGTTCCACTGCACACATGTCCAATCGTTCTGCTGTTAGGTTCACCTCGTGTTCTGATACTAATTACGTTAAGTCCACACACACTTGCTAAGGTTCACACTAGTTACTGGGTTCACTTCGCACTTCACGTGTTTAGGTTTCGCACTGCTGCTGCTTGCGCCTTTCACAATATATACTCAGAGTGATTTCTAGCGCGCAACCGAATCTCTTGTCCGGAATCAATGCGCTGACCAAGGGCATGTCTCAACTTGTCCGGACTCGTCTTTGAACTTGTCTGGGGGGCGCGACTGTTGGCGCCGTCAATGCCAAGGGCGGTGTCCAATGAGGAAAGCGAATAATGCTATGATTCAAACGGAGGCTTAAAGGTATATAGCTTATATATATAAATAATATACAAGTTATATAAAATAATAAACGTAGATTCTCAGTGTTAATCTGGCCCTTCAGAACACATACCATTCTCTTACATTCACAGGATTCACTTACATGAATTTATATGCATACCATTCTCTTACATTCACAGGATTCACTTACATTCATACCATTCACTTACATTCACACCATTCACTTACATTGATGTATGTGTAGATTGGCTCCCTTCAGTAGACATCTCATGTCCTTCCTTCCTCTCATGATCTTCACTCGTTGACACACTCCTGTTTCAGTTCTGTGTCCACCAGATAATCTCTATATATACCATATGATAACAAGATGATCATGTTAAAAAACACAGTTTTGTTTAAATGGGTACAAGATGCATACTGTCTGGTTAGTTAAGCCTCTTTTTATGGCCCTGCCGTTCTCTATGGCACCCGTGGTGGTGTTTACGGTGCATACGTCACTGCTGCAGTGTGAAGGCTTTTATGGTCTCTGTGCGGCAAACATCATGGTTCCTGGTTCCTGGGTTTTTTGCCCCTGCAGTGTCCATGTGGTGTCCATGCTTCTGCAGAGAGCTCTGTAAAGATATGATGTCCATGCGTCAGTAGAGAGCTCTGTAAAGTTATGATGTTTGTGCTTCAGTAGAGAGCTTTGTAAAGTTATGATGTCCATGCTTCTGCAGAGAGCTCTGTAAAGATATGATGTCCATGCCTCAGTAGAGAGCTCTGTAAAGTTATGATGTTTGTGCTTCTGCAGAGAGCTCTGTAAAGATATGATGTCCATGCTTCAGTAGAGAGCTCTGTAAAGTTATGATGTTTGTGCTTCTGCAGAGAGCTCTGTAAAGTTATGAAGTCCATGCTTCTGTAGAGAGCTCTGTAAAGTTATGATGTCCATGCTTCAGTAGAGAGCTCTGTAAAGTTATGATGTCCATGGTAGAGAGCTCTGTAAAGTTATGATGTTTGTGCTTCTGCAGAGAGCTCTGTAAAGTTATGATGTTTGTGCTTCTGCAGAGAGCTCTGTAAAGATATGATGTCCATGCTTCAGCAGAGAGCTCTGTAAAGTTATGATGTCCATGCTTCAGTAGAGAGCTCTGTAAAGTTATGATGTTTGTGCTTCTTCAGAGAGCTCTGTAAAGATATGATGTCCATGCTTCAGTAGAGAGCTCTGTAAAGTTATGATGTCCATGCTTCTGCAGAGAGCTCTGTAAAGATATGATGTTTGTGCTTCAGCAGAGAGCTCTGTAAAGTTATGATGTTTGTGCTTCAGTAGAGAGCTTTGTAAAGATATGATGTTTGTGCTTCAGTAGAGAGCTCTGTAAAGATATGATGTCCATGCTTCAGTAGAGAGCTCTGTAAAGTTATGATGTTTGTGCTTCAGTAGAGAGCTCTGTAATGATATGATGTTTGTGCTTCAGTAGAGAGCTCTGTAAAGTTATGATGTTTTTGCTTCAGTAGAGAGCTCTGTAAAGTTATGATATGTGTGCTTCAGTAGAGAGCTCTGTAAAGTTATGATGTTTGTGCTTCAGTAGAGAGCTCTGTAAAGTTATGATGTTTGTGCTTCAGTAGAGAGCTCTGTAAAGTTATGATGTTTGTGCTTCAGTAGAGAGCTCTGTAAAGTTATGATGTTGGTGCTTCTGTAGAGAGCTCTCTAAAGTTATGATGTTTGAGCTTCAGTAGAGAGCTCTGTAAAGTTATGATGTTTGAGCTATATTATATAGAGAGAGCTCTGTAAAGTTATGATGTCCATGCTTCAGTAGAGAGCTCTGTAAAGTTATGATGTCGATGCTTCAGTAGAGAGCTCTGTAAAGATATGATGTTTGAGCTATATTATCTAGAGAGAGCTCTGTAAAGTTATGATGTTTGAGCTATATTATCTAGAGAGAGCTCTGTAAAGTTATGATGTTTGAGCTATATTATCTAGAGAGAGCTCTGTAAAGTAATGATGTCCATGCTTCAGTAGAGAGCTCTGTAAAGTTATGATGTTTGAGCTATATTACATAGAGAGAGCTCTGTAAAGTAATGATGTCCATGCTTCAGTAGAGAGCTCTGTAAAGTTATGATGTTTGAGCTATATTACCTAGAGAGAGCTCTGTAAAGTAATGATGTCCATGCTTCAGTAGAGAGCTCTGTAAAGTTATGATGTTTGAGCTATATTATCTAGAGAGAGCTCTGTAAAGTTATGATGTGTGTGCTACATTATCTACAGGGAGCTCTGTAAAGTTATGATGTGTGTGCTACATTATCTACAGGGAGCTCTGTAAAGTTATGATGTTTGTGCTACATTATCTACAGGGAGCTTTGTAAAGTTATGATGTTTGTGCTACATTATCTACAGAGAGCTCTGTAAAGTTATGATGTTTGTGCTACATTATCTACTGTACAGGGAGCTCTGTAAACGTATGTTTGTGCAACAGTATACAGAGAGCTCTGTAACGTTATGATTTGGGCTGATGAGTGGAGACAAAAACATGAGGATAGCTGGCATATATGGATATAAACTGTATGTATATTATCCTCTTTGAGGTTATCCTGTTGTGGTCTGCATTAACTCTGTGTTCTCAGAATATTTCTGAATGTTTATTCTTATTTTCTTATACAGGGATATCGGTGATTGGAATATGAAGATGTAAACAGCTTGATGATCAGGATACAAGCTATTATCAATGATACTGTGCTCATGTAAACAAGCTCAATGATTGGTTCAATCTGGACACTATTAATAACACTATGTGTGATAATAAACTAGAGACACTTACCTCAACCAGACTGCGAACACAACAGACTAAACAACGCCACATCAGTGATACTGAACCAAATGGTTTCCATATCCAACCACAAACCCCACCGTTACACACTCTGAGTTGCCTCATCCTGTGAAATCATCGTTATTTATCACTTTTCACTCCGGTTGTAAATATTTATCCCTTATACAAATCCAAATTCCATTAGTAGAAGTAAACATAAATATCTGTGTTTCCTAAGCAGCACATGTGTGAAGTTAAACAATGCAACGCCGACAGGGTTCAGCTAAGTGCTGCCAGATGGTTAAACACTACGAGTCCGAGCGTTGCTGACGGCAGCTTCCATCTCGTCAGACTTCATCTCTCATCAGATATCAGCTACATGCACACTGAAGACACTGTAGGAAATCATAAGCTAGGCAAACATCATTTATATTATTTACAGGAGAGAAGGTACTTTTATTTAACCCTCTTTTTACGAGAGCATAATTGGGGAATGAATGCAGCATTAAAAGTCCCTGTGGTGTTTGGACCAATAAGTCAACGATGTTGTCTTTCAAGTGGCCTAGTGGCAGTCAACTCTAACCCTGACCCCTAGTAGAGAAGGTTCTTTATTGAGACAGTAGGAAGGCTGAGAGGGAGACAGAGTAGGAGAGACACAGGAGAGAAGGTTATTTATTGAGACAGTAGGATGTCTGGGAGGGAGACAGAGTAGAGGAGACACAGGAGAGAAGGTTCTTTATTGAGACAGTAGGATGTCTGAGAGGGAGACAGAGTAGGAGAGACACAGGAGAGAATGTTCTTTATTGAGACAGTAGGATGTGTGGGAGGGAGACAGAGTAGGAGAGACACAGGAGAGAAGGTTCTGTATTGAGACAGTAGGAATGCTGAGAGGGAGACAGAGTAGGGGAGACACAGGATAGAAGGTTCTTTATTGAGACAGTATGAAGGGTGAGAGGGAGACAGAGTAGGAGAGACACATGAGACAATGCTATTTTTTGAGACAGTAGGAAGGCTGAGAGGGAGACAGAGTAGGGGAGACACAGGAGCGACGGTTCTGGAGCGATGGGATCCCAGAGCAGCAGGGGTACATTCCAGAGGGTACATCAAGTGATGTTATCTCATATTCACACTTTCAGTCTTATTTCAGAATACTTTATTATTTAACTGCATTCAAAAATGTATATGCTTTTATTATGCTATCCTCTGATGAAATTCCAGTTCATGATGGCAACCTGCTCCAACCCTGACTTCAAGATAATTAAACAAGTCACATTATCATGAAGAAAATACATGGAGTGCTCTGGTTAGCTGTAGTGTTGGTTGAAGCAGGGAGGGCTCTCGTCAGTTCATTAGCTTACATGTGGTAGTTAGAGGAGTAGTTTGAGTGTTCATTAGCTTACATGTGGTAGTTAGAGGAGTAGTTTGAGTTTTCATTAGCTTACATGTGTTAGTTAGAGGAGTAGTTTGAGTGTTCATTAGCTTATACGTGTTAGAGGAGTAGTTTGAGTGTTTATTAGCTTACACATGTTAGTTAGACGAGTAGTTTGAGTGTTTATTAGCTTACATGTGGTAGTTAGAGGAGTAGTTTGAGTGTTCATTAACTTACATGTGTTAGTTAGAAGAGTAGTCTGAGTGTTTGTTAGCTTACATATGTTAGTTAGAGGAGTAGTTTCAGTGTTCATTACCTTATACATGTTAGTTAGAAGATTAGTTTCAGTGTTCATTAGCTTATATGTGTTAGTTAGAAGAGTAGTTTGAGTGTTCATTGCCTTACCACGCTATACAAGATGCACTTGTTAAACTTTAATGATAACCAGATTAACTTCATGTTGTTCTCTACACAAGACTTTGACCATAATACTAATAATGCACATAACTGCTGCAAATTCATTTATATTCCTTACGTTCCTCAATATGACCCATCATTTCATGATCAATGACTTCTCAGGAGGAAAAGGTTGGTCGTAGTTGATCCAAGACTTCTCAATAGGAAAAGGTTGGTCGTAGTTGATGCATGACTTCTCAATAGGAAAAGGTTGGTCGTAGTTGATGCATGACTTCTCAATAGGAAAAGGTTGGTCGTAGTTGATGCATGACTTCTCAATAGGAAAAGGGTCGTAGTTGAAGTTCTTCTCAACAGAACCATGTATTTTCAGTAGTGCTGTCAATCGATTATTAATTATATTATATTATTATAAATATATAATATTTAATCTGATTAATCGCATGACTGTCCATAGTTAACTCGCGATGAATCGCTAATTAATCAAATTTTTTTCTTTTCTAAATCTACCATAAACAGATATTTTTCAAGTTTTAATACTCTTATCAACATGAGAGTCAAAAAAAATGCTTGCTTTATGCAGCCATTTAACACAAAAGAATGACCCTCATGCATTGCAAATTTGCATCAAATTCAAAACAGAGTGATGCACAAAATTATTTAAAAGAAAATAATAATTTAAAACAATGAATAAAGTGTGCATGAAATAATAGGGGAAAGAAAACGTAAGGAACTTGTTACATTTGAAGTTACAAATTGACTGTGACTTTGTAAACGATGAAGGCAAATGCCTCTCTATTCTGTGAATATTGATAACCATGTGGATCATGTTTGTCATTGATCATATCTCTATGTTTCTCTGAATAATTCTTGGGCCGTTTTACCAATAAACACACTATTGTACTAAATTGAATTCTGGCTTGGACATTCAGAAATTCCTCCTCAGCTCTCTGGGTCAGAGAGCTGGGGCATAACCTCTGACTCTTCTCTTCTGCAGCAATATGTGCCCAAATGGCTCCTTTCATTTAATAGGAAACCTTTATTTTATTTATTTACCCCTCAATTTATGAAGTTGAGGGGTAACAGTGAAACAGTTTCCGTATGGCAAGTATTAAATAATTGTAATTGACAGACCATCTATTTATATTGTTTATTTATTGTTTTGTGTAAGGGGCAGGCTAAATAATATGTTCTACTCCCTGCTCCCTTTCGCTCATGGAATATGCAAATTTGATTATGAAATAGTGAGGCTTTTTTTTACTTTTATGGAACCAAGAATGGAACAAATAATGTATTGTGGCAGATATCAACCCCCCTCTCATGGATATGTGAAGGACACACACTATTACTGCCACAGAAGGAGTGGAAACAATTAGGTAGCTGATTAGTACTGATAGAACACACCTGTGCATCATTAGTTCACCCACATCTCACACGCACACACCCCAGACACACACACTACAAATTGGATTACTTGGATGTTTTATGTGATTTTGTGTCTCGAGTCAATTCGTAATTAGGCGTTTATTTGATTTTGGGCACTTTTGGGAAAATCTATTTATCAAAAATAAAATTGCATAAAACCTTAAATGATCAATTAAGCTTTATAGTCATTGTGTCAGGAATCATAATATGAACATTGTTGTAAACATCACTTTATGGAATTTAATATATTTAACACTTTTCCTAGAATGTCAGAGAACATTGTCATTACCATCACGTTACCAAATAACTCTTTAAAATGTAAAAAAAAAAGTAAAACATTTGTGCTTTTAAGGCATTTATGTAACATTATACCTTACTTCTGATGTATTAGTGGTTTGAAATATTTTACTTGAATTTAAACATGCTTTAGATCTTTAGATATGCAGCCTTTTAAATATATTGCTAGATCCTGTCAAGAAAGATACAATTACTACAACAACAGGTCCATGACTCTTGTTTTTCATACATAAAATGTTAAGGGAGGGCTTGTAATATAGGAAAACATGTAGGAAAATGTCAGATTTAAACTATTTGTTACAAATTTGTTAAGAAATATGTCATGTGTTGGTAATGACGTACTGTTGTGGTAATGACGAAATGTGATGGGAATGACATTTAGATAGATTTATTGAATTCATTCATGGATACAGTAACACAACATCAGAATCATAGGTATTATCAACAACTGTTACAACAGGATAGGAACATCTAAGAAACCATCTAAAAAAACACTGACAACCTTTATGGTTTCAAACAACATACTTTAACAGTAAGAGGTTTGTTCTTTTAACATGCCTACATCTTCTTCTCCATGAGGGAGCATACTTGTTTCCAGACAGAGGCATTGAGCATCATATGTCTTTTAGTAATCAGTTGGGGCTCTGGGACCAGCACAATTTCCATTCTATACCATATTAGGGGAGAACGGGGGACGTTGTCACACTTTTTACTCTAGTGTGAATTGCTCATAATCAAAACATCTTTCAATAGTCATTCCTACATTAAATTGAAGCTTAAGATGTTGGCTTGAAATGTGTATCCCTCTCATTTTCCAAAGTATTGTAACAAAGAGTTAATCACCTATCAAAGACACTCTGACACATTGTGACAACCAACCCCATCATGGGGATGGTTGTCACACACTATGGGGTTGGTTGTCACCATGTGTTTTAAAACTTTTAATGGGAAAATCTTAAAAAGAAGACAAGATTTAGATTTCAGATAATGATTGAAGAAGTGCGTCTTTAGTCGACAGCGAAAGATTGGATGGGTTTCGGCTGTCCTAACTGGGGTGGGTAGTTCATTCCAACATTGTGGGGCAAGGACTGAGAATAGACAAGAAGGCAGAACTAAATTTGAAAGTTTAATTGCATTGACAAGTTGACAAATACATAACTTAATGCATCTTAATGAACATAAACAGGAAACACATCTTTAGGCCATCCTATATAACAAAATAAGAACACAATAAATCGGCCTAACAATAATAGCCTACACAACATGTCTAGTAAAGTACCTGCACAGCAGGATGTCTGGCAACACCACATTAGAATAGTATACACAAATATACTAGTATAATATAATAGTATACCCAAAAAACCCAAATATCGGTTATCGAATATCGATAATATAACAACCAAATATCAGTTATTCGATAGTTGCCCTTTATCTGGCACTATTTAAAAGTTTCACTGATATCGGAATAAAGGAGTTTTTAAACCTATTTCGTCTAGAGCGTGGAACTCTAAACCTTATCCCATAGGGCAGTAGCTCATACTCTGCATGTAAGACATGGGAGGGGTCCGAGACTATTCTATTGGCTTGCCTTAGAGTAGCCTGTTAAAAAATAGACTGCAGAGATGGGTGACCTTTCACCCCTATGATCTTCCATGCAGTCTGCATCAGACGGACTAGTTTGGACTTTAATTGTACAGACAGGTTACCAAACCAAGCTGTAATACCGTATCTGATGAGACTCTCTAATACAGATTGGTAGAAAAGTAAAAAAAAATTTTTAATCTACACCATGAACTCTAAGGCGACGTAGAAAGTGCAGTCGTTGTTGTAGTCTGCTACACAGGCTATCTACATGGGTGTTCCAGGTTAGTATGTTATCGACAAAAATCACAAGATATTTATATGAAGAGACCGGCGAGATGGACTGTGTGTGGATGACCACAGGCCTGTGGTCCCCAACACCTCTGGGGTCAAACACCATCTCCTCAGTCTTAACTGATTGAAAATGTTATTAACAGATTGCAGAATGGGTACAATACAGTAAGGCTCAATACACACAATTGTTAAGGGGATGCAGACCAGAGAAAGACTTTCGTCTTGTTTACACCAGGTCCCCCATTTTCTATTTATAATGAATTGTAAGTAGGGTGCAACTAGCACTGTGCAATCCATTCTTTGTGGATCTAGCCCTTAATGTTGCTAGGCTTTAGCACTTTGTGATGGAGCAGTTTGTCAGCCATCAGTTGAGTGTTTGCATGTGTTTTACACAAGCATGTGTCCCTATCACGGACGGTTGGCCTCACTATCCAAAATGGGCAGGTTTTCCATAACTTACTATAGGAAATCTTGAGCTGTGGATGTTCATTCTTGAATTTCCGCCAAAGACTGTACGTTTCATTCAGAAAGCGCTTTTGCATTTTCACTTTCTTCTGCGTCAATGTGTCTCTCTTCCCTGTTGTTGCCCGTGAGTTATCATCACGTTCCAGAAACTCTTTGACTTTTGTCCTGGTAGAGAGAGGCAATGCATTTGCATGTTTCTTCTGAAGTCCAGTTCCTCTTCTGTATTTCCGCATCATCTTTGCAGAGAATCCAAGTTCCTTTTGAGCCAGATACACCAACTTGTACTTTTTCAGAATTCCCCCCCTTAGAATCTTTGAAATTACTTGCTTCTCTTTAGTGTTGGTGTCTCGCAGCTCTGACACTAGAGTATTGTGGAACAATATAGTGTCTTCCTGAGATCACATTTCTTTGACTTCATTTGTTGTTTTGATTTTGATCGTGGCGATTCTTGTGGTTTGAGCTTATTTGACAGTCTTTCATATCGTTTTTTATATTTCTCCATATTTCGTTTTGCTCTCTCCAACATCAGGTTGGCTTCACACAGATCTCTGTAGACTTTACTTCTGTTTCTGTTCACCTTTTTTCGTCCTCTTTGTTGTGGGGTTTCTTGTGGTGTAGGCTGATTGGGACTTTCACATCTGGCAATAGGGACAGGGACAGCATTGTGTTGCTCAGGTTGTTGTGTTGGTGACACTGGTGGCCTATTCACTGTTAGGTAGTCATCCATATTTCATATTTGCTTATCGTTTGTTCTTTTGTTTCTTTGATTGATTCGCCATTGATGCCTTTTATATCTTTGTGTGCATTTGGGCAGCTGAGATATGCATTGCAGCTTACCCGTCTCTTTTCTCTTTTTATACCGCTCTTTTTCTTTTTGAAAGTATCTTTGATATTGTTCTGGATCATCTTTAAGTCTGTCTCTGTATGATTTTGACCTTTGGCCTGTTGATTTAGGTGCCATGGTGAAGACACTAGCATAAACAAATACAAAAACCAATAAATAAATAAATAACAATAAATATCAGTTATAAATGAGACACAACATATATTTACATATACATATACATACAAGTATCCCCAGGCCATCAGGCTGCTAAACGAACAATAAACACTATGCAACAACCATCAAATGCACACAGCACACACACCCACACGCACACACTCACTTAAACAAACACACTGCAGCACCCACTCTCCACACTTTAGATCACACAAACACACTTTATATTTATTGATAAAGGATTTGCACTACAACTCGTACACCTACTGTAAATTGTACCTAAATTGCACCTCATCCCATTTCTGCCTTGCACTATATAGTATTGTATATTAGTACACTGCATAGTATTGTATATTATATGGTAACTCAGTTACGTCTATTCTGCATCGAACATTGTACATATGTCTATACTGAACACTGTGACCTAATTTTTTTACTTCTAATTTACATGCTATACTATGTTATTTTATTTCATACTTATCTTGTCTTGCACAGTCTCTGGAGCGTAACAGTAAGAAGCATTTTGTATAAAAGTATTCTGTACTTCAGTATGACAACTATTAAAGAAACTTGAAGTAATGTTATCAAAAAAAAAAAACTATAAACAGATATATTTGTCATTACCACCACATGTTGTCATTACCACCACACTTCATTGTGTGGCGGTAATGACTGTGATGGTAATGACATTTTCTTACTTTTAAGCTAACAGCTAGCATAACATCAAACTTGCTTATATTCAATTCTTAGCAAGCTAGCAATGTACTCAATGTACCTACAAATATGAAGAAGTTTGACTAAGATTCAAAAGCATTATCAAATTATAGTGTGTTTGGTAATGACACACAATAAACATATTCTGTAGTATGAGTAAGTAAATGTGAAAATATCTTACATTCCTGGTGATCAAAATGTCAGTCTTCCACTCTGACAGCCATGTGCTCCACTGTCACTACAGGTTGTAATGGGTACCAAAGAAAGGGGCGTAGCCAACACTTCATTGTATTGCAAATAGTTCAACGTGATGGTAATGACACAGATATTAAGGGACAAACCTATTTTGATATTTTTTTTTTTCACATATTGTACTTAAGTTAAATATTTGGCAGAGAATCATTGATTCAAATGTAGTTATAGTAATATATACCTAAAAGTATTGTTTTTTAATAGTTTTTTCTAGAGAAATACAAGACCAAACGTTAAAACTCTGGATTGGGCAAGGTGAAAATCGTCAAATTCCAACATTAAACAACAAAAAATAAGATAAAAAATGTATGTTTTAAATTGAATAATTAAGTCTAGGTAAGTAATTATTTATACTAATCAATGATAGCATAAAGAATCTGGAAATTTTTTTTTTCTTTCAAATATATCCCAGGGACATGAAAATGCCCAAAATCAAATAATCACCATTTGTTAACGTCAAAGGGTAAAGATTTGGTATAATTGACTATGAAATCAAGTTGTTTAGATCAGTGGTTCTCAACTGGTCTAGCCTCGGGACCCAACATTTTCCTTAGTCATGAAGTCACGACCCAAATTTTTTAACCACTATGATTTATTGAATTTTATTTTTTTTGCAGTAATACACAATCTTTCATGCACTGTTAAAAACATGAAATAAACACAAAAAAGTGCAACAAAAGTGCAACTAATAAATAATCATTGGGGGAACTAATGGGATAACTTGGGTTGCTTAACATCCCAGGGAACTAATGGGATAACTGGGGATGTTGTTTGCTCCTGACAAGAGTCTCAAAGTCTGGGGTGATGGCAACTCTGAGGTCATGCTCAATGTCCAATCTGTTCCTCTGCTTTGTCTTCAGCTGGACCAGAGCTGAGAAGCCAATTTCACAAAGATAGGTAGTAAAAAAAAAAGTAAAAAAAAAAAAAAAAAAAAATTACTTTTATTTTTTATTTTTATTTTTTTTACACACATCCGCGACCCACTCAAAACGGCCCCGCTACCCACTTTTGGGTCGCGACCCACCAGTTGAGAAACACTGGTAGATGATATATATATATTTTTTAAATATTTTTATTGCATTTTCTTTTTTCATACGTACATACATATATAAAGACATTAACACAGGACAAAAAGTAAAAAGACACCCTTCAATCCCCTCCCTTCCCTAATCATAATTTGAATTGATATTTACGCAGACATATTACAATAATAAAAACAAATATTAAATAAATTATAAGAGATCATAAAAATACTAATAACAATTAAAAAGTAAGAAAAAATATATAAAAAATATATATATATACAAAAATAAAAAAAGAGAAAAAAAATTTAAAACCTTTCTTCGGTTTCTCTACCCTCATCATAATAATAATAATAATAATAATAATAATAATTATTATTATTATTATTATTATTATTATTATTATTATTATTATTATTATTATTATTATTATTATTATTATTATTATTATTATTATTATTATTATTATTATTATTATTATTATTATTATTATTATTATTATTATTATTATTATTATTATTATTATTATTATTATTATTTTTATTATTATTATTATTATTAGTATATTTCTCCCTATTTCTTTTTCTCCCCTTTCCTATCCCTTACCTTTCTTGTTTCCAATCCCTTTTCTTTAGATTCTCAACATTTTCAGGAAATGTATAAACGATGTCCATGTACTTTCAAATTATTCTGTTTTTCCCTGTATGTATGTTAGCTTTTCCATTTCTACGTTTTCTGACACTTCCTTTAACCATTGTTTAGCTCCTGGTCTCTGTATTGATTGATTGATTGAAAAGTTTATTAACAGATTGCAGAATGGGTACAGTACAGTACAGCTCAATACATACAATTGTTAAGAGGATGCAGACCTGAGAAAGACTTTTCGTCTTGTTTCCATCAGGGTCCTCCTGTATCTCCTTCCAGTTCAGAGCTATCACTCTCTTGGCTTGTAACAGACACACATTTATCAATTTCCTCTTTCTAGCATAAGCTGGAAATGTATCTGGATATAAGTGTAGTATACATAACTTGGGATCGGTCGGGATTTCTATCTCTGTCATCTCATATATGAGTTTCAAGATCTCTTTCCAATATTCCTGTATCTTCTCACATTCCCACATACAGTGGTACAGGGTCCCCAACTCCCCACCTCTACCCCACACCTAGTACATTCATCCGGGATCATGGGATAAAACTTGTGTATTTTTTTTTTTTTTTTTTTTTTTATTATTGCAAAACAAAATTATTAAAAGTCAGTACTCAACACACAATGCATAATGAAACTAACAATTAAGGTGGCTAAAATGACATGCAAGTACAGAAACAGAAAAAAAAAAATATATAACAATATTTTACCGTATACAGTGTATATCCAACGAAATTACCAATTATACCAATGTCTTATACAGGATATACCTCTAATACCTATTATCTAAAACCCTACACACATATGCTCCAGCTCGAACCCCCCCCCTCCCGGACCCCTCCTTGGATAGTACCTCCATTATCCCTCACTCCTAACCAGACACTACCATTATAAGCTAGCTTTTATTCTCTCCACCACTTCTAACCACATTGACATTTTGGATTCGTTGAGACCCAGAATTCTTGCTGTAGATATTTCTTGATAAATCACATCGAGATATGTAAGAAACCAGACCTTCCGGCACATTTTTTCCGGTTGAAACCAGCGTGATGCGATCAGCTTTTTAGCTACTGTGATACCCGATAAAACCAATCTCTTTAGCTGTGGATTTACTGCAAACTCAAAAACATCATTCAATAGTAATACAGAGGGGTGTACTGGTATATTCCAAGATACGAGTTTTGATAATTGATGGGTCACATCTTTCCAGAATGCCTTAACTGGTGGGCAGTCCCAATACATGTGCATAAATGTCCCTTCGTCTCCATTTGTACATTGGGAGCATTTTGAGTCTTGTTTAAGACCCATTCTGTTCAGTCTTATAGGAGTCAAGTATGTCCTGTGAATATAGTTAAGATTGATTTGTTGATGGTCCGGGTTCCTTGATGTAAGACGGACATTTGCCCATGCTCCTTGCCAATCAAAGTCACTTTCCAGGTCTGGTATATCCCTCCTCCAGACAGAGTCTAGTTGGAGGGTTTCATACGAGGACGTTAGTAATTGATAATAAAAACCTGATACAAAACCTCTCGATGTCTCTCTTTCATAGAAGAATTTGTGGTATCTGTGGTGTTCAACTGGTATGTCTAATGGAACACCGTGAGACTTCAAACATAGCCGTAACTGTATGTAAAAAAGCCATGTGGACTCGGTGAGATTAAATTTTGTGCATATTTCTCCATAACTACAAAAACCCTGGTTGTTAAAAACATCCCCTAATGAGTGTATGCCTTGCTCTTCCCATATAGGAAATCTTATAGGATGTTTTTCAATTAAGAGTGCATTGTTATTGAATAAGGGAGTGTGATTGTGCCATTTTTGTGGGTTAGGATATTTTTTTTGTGTTTCACGCCATATCCGGATCGCATGGGTAATTATGGGGCCAAATTTCCGCTCACAGTGCTTGATTGGTAGTTTAGTGTGTGCTATGTCCTTCAGTCTATGTGGGGCTACTATGTTTTCTTCCAATTTTCTCCAGGATACTAATGCTTGGGGATCAAACCATGTTGTCAATGGTCTTAATGTGTACACCTTAAAATATAGGAAAAAATCTGGAACTGCCATGCAGTTTCTCTGTGCGGTGGATCTTTTTATACGTGGTGGTTTGTTATTCCAAATAAATTTGTATGTGGATGAGTGTAATCTTTTCCAGTAACCCTCTGGAGGGGGTAACGGTAGCATTGAACTGAAGAAGTTGATTCTAGGTAGTACATCCATCTTAACTATTGATACCCTTGCCTGTACTGAGTTTTTAAGTTTTGCCCACCTGTCCAGGTCGTCTTTGATTTTGTTCTGTATTTTTGTGTAATTGTGCTTCACCGTTTGTCTTATGGTGGGAAATATTTCCACACCCAAGCATCTAAAATGTTTTACCATATGTATCTCACCTGGGAGGGTTGTATCTTTTTTTGCAGGGGTGTTAAGTGGAAGGAAAGCCGACTTCGGCCAATTTATTTTAAATCCCGATAAATCACCAAAGTTCTCAATCAACTTGAGTAGATGAGGCAATGTGGTGTTGGGGCTTTGCATGAACAATATATGTTGTGTGCCCTTGATTACGATTGGTTCTATGGATTGGGATTGTCTTATATATTGTGCTAAAGGCTCTAATGATAGATCGAATAGTCCGGGACTAAGAGGGCAACCCTGTCTGGCTGAGCGTGATACCGGAAAGATTTTGGAGATGAATGTACCTGTTGTAATCATGGCCGATGGGTCTTTGTATAATACTTTAATCATATCAATGAATCCTTTTCCTAACCCCATCCTTTCTAATACTGCCCATAGATACGACCATTCCAGCCTGTCAAAGGCTTTCATAGCATCCAGGGACAGCATCGCCTTAGGTATGGTGTGGTCCTTGTCTGCATCTAGTACGTGCAGTATTCGTCTTATGTTATCAGTGATCAGGCGACCTCTTATGAAGCCAGTTTGGTCCGGATGAACTAAAGACGTCATATGCTTTTGTAGTCTGATGGCTAATACCTTAGAGTACAGTTTGACATCGGTTCCGAGGAGGCTTAAGGGTCTGTAACTACCGCACTCGGTGGGGTCTTTGTCTTTTTTGAGAAGGACTGAAATGAGTGCAATATTGTCGTTTTTATGGAAGTTCCCCTCCTTGACTGAGTATAAGATCATATTTAGTAATAAGGGTCCAATTATGTCCCAACAAGAAAGGTACATTTCTGATCGGATACCGTCTCTTCCAGGAGCCTTACCATTTTGCATTTCGGATATGGCCTTCTTGAGTTCCTCTAGTGTGATCGGTGTTTCTAACTGTTTAGCGTCATCCTCTGAAAGTTTAGGGAGAATAATTTGATTAAGATATGTGTCCATTTTGTTTTGATCGAAGGTCGTTTCTGATTTATATAAGTCGGAGTAGAATTCTTTGAATGTATCGTTTATTATTTTGGGGTCTGTTTCAAGTACTTGTTGTGCTCTAATGGTAGTTATATCTGCAAATTTTGCATTAATTCTTAATCGCATGGCTAATAGGTGACTAGGTTTAGAACCTTGGGAGTACTGCTGTTGTCTTGTGCTGCATATTTGCATTTCCGATTGTTGTCTGTATATGGCATTGATCTCTGTTTTTAGTACGTTAACTTGATTTTCTAGTCTAGTTGAGTTGTTGTATTTTAAAGAATTAAATAACGTTGAGTAAAGCGTTTCCAGTTCAGACAGTTTTGTGCATTGATTCTTGCGCATTTTGGAGGAAAATCTATCAGTGAAATCCTTGATCATACCCTTTACCGACATCCATATTATTCTGGGGTCTTGCACCGAGTTTGCATTCTCCCGTAGGAATACTATGAGAGCTTCTTTGAGTTGTGTAATGAATTCCTTGTTATTAAGCAGCATCGAATTAAAACGCCATCTTGGGGCCCGGGAAGATAGTATACCAAATGTTGCTTTTAGGAGTAAATAACAGTGATCTGATAGTGCATTGGGTATCATTTCCACTTCATATTTATCAAATAGTCTCGGGATGCAAAGACATAATCAATTCTGGATAATGTGTTATGTCTCGCCGATCGACAAGAGTACTTTCGGGTTGTGGGATTAAGTGAACGCCATAAATCATTTACACCTGTAATCTTTGACCAATCCTTTAATGCTTTAGATGCATTTTTTTGTTCGCTGGAAAAGGCGAGGTAAGATTTGTCCATCCATGGATTCCAAATGGCATTAAAATCCGCACCTATTATAAATGAGTAATCGGGATGGTTTAACATTTCATCGGTTAGTGTAGTGAAGAAACCCTCTTCGTACAAATTTGGGGCATATACCGCTGCCAACGCTATTTTCCTGTTATTGTGTACAATCCTAGCTATAGTTATACGCCCATCCGCATCCGACCATACCCCCTTTAATTCAATATTTAACTTACGTCTGACGACTATGGCTACACCTCGAGTTCTCGTACCAAAAGAAGAGTGACTAATATTATGATATGTGTTATCCGCTAACGTATCTATGTCTTCCTCTAAAATGTGCGTTTCGCTTAGTAGAGCCACGTCAACATGTTCTTTTTTCATCAGTGTGAGCACGCTTTTGCGTTTGTGTTGTTTGTTTATCCCACCAGTGTTCCATATCATTATATTCAAACTAGCCATAATCTATACATGTTTTTGTGTAGTTTTTGGTAATGCTTCTGGAGTGCGAAGCTACAATAGATGTACATC
>NC_140173.1:36172904-36187904 GCF_963971535.1 Notolepis coatsorum | reverse complement strand
GTAGTTTCATTTAGTGTAGTTTAGTGTAGTGTAGTGTAGTTTAGTGTAGTTTAGTGTAGTTTAGTGTAGTGTAGTTTAGTGTAGTGTAGTGTAGTGTAGTTTAGTGTAGTGTAGTTTAGTTTAGTGTAGTTTAGTGTAGTTTAGTGTAGTGTAGTGTAGTGTAGTTTAGTTTAGTGTAGTTTAGTGTAGTTTAGTGTAGTGTAGTTAGTGTAGTGTAGTGTAGTTTAGTGTAGTGTAGTGTACTTTAGTGTAGTGTAGTTTAGTGTAGTTTAGTGTAGTGTAGTGTAGTTTAGTGTAGTTTAGTTTAGTGTAGTGTAGTTTAGTGTAGTTTAGTTTAGTGTAGTGTAGTGTAGTTTAGTGTAGTTTAGTGTAGTTTAGTGTAGTGTAGTGTAGTTTAGGTGTAGTGTAGTTTAGTGTAGTGTAGTTTAGTGTAGTTTAGTTTAGTGTAGTGTAGTTTAGTGTAGGTTAGTTTAGTGTAGTGTTGTTTAGTGTAGTTTAGTGTAGTGTAGTGTAGTTTAGTGTAGTTTAGTGTAGTTTAGTGTAGTTTAGTGTAGTGTAGTTTAGTGTAGTTTAGTGTAGTTTAGTGTAGTGTAGTTTAGTGTAGTTTAGTGTAGTGTAGTTTAGTGTAGTGTAGTGTAGTTTAGTGTAGTTTAGTGTAGTGTAGTGTAGTTTAGTGTAGTTTAGTTTAGTGTAGTGTAGTTTAGTGTAGTTTAGTGTAGTGTAGTTTAGTGTAGTTTAGTTTAGCGTAGTGTAGTGTAGTTTAGTGTAGTTTAGTGTAGTTTAGTGTAGTGTAGTGTAGTTTAGTGTAGTTTAGTTTAGCGTAGTGTAGTTTAGTTTATTGTAGTGTAGTTTAGTGTAGTGTAGTGTAGTGTAGTGTAGTTTAGTGTAGTTTAGTGTAGTGTAGTGTAGTGTAGTTTAGTGTAGTTTAGTGTAGTGTAGTTTAGTGTAGTTTAGTGTAGTGTAGTTTAGTGTAGTGTAGTTTAGTGTAGTGTAGTGTTGTTTAGTTTAGTTTAGTGTAGTGTAGTTTAGTGTAGTTTAGTTTAGTGTAGTGTAGTTTAGTGTAGTTTAGTGTAGTGTAGTGTAGTTTAGTGTAGTGTAGTTTAGTGTAGTTTAGTGTAGTGTAGTTTAGTGTAGTGTAGTTTAGTGTAGTGTAGTGTAGTTTCATTTAGTGTAGTTTAGTGTAGTGTAGTGTAGTTTAGTGTAGTTTAGTGTAGTTTAGTGTAGTGTAGTTTAGTGTAGTTTAGTGTAGTGTAGTTTAGTTTAGTGTAGTTTAGCGTAGTTTAGTTTAGTGTAGTGTAGTGTAGTTTAGTTTAGTGTAGTTTAGTGTAGTGTAGTTTAGTGTAGTGTAGTTTAGTGTAGTGTAGTGTAGTTTAGTGTAGTGTAGTGTACTTTAGTGTAGTGTAGTTTAGTGTAGTTTAGTGTAGTGTAGTTTAGTGTAGTTTAGTTTAGTGTAGTGTAGTGTAGTTTAGTTTAGTGTAGTTTAGCTTAGTGTAGTGTAGTGTAGTTGAGTGTAGTGTAGTTTAGTGTAGTTTAGTTTAGTGTAGTGTAGTTTAGTGTAGGTTAGTTTAGTGTAGTGTAGTTTAGTGTAGTTTAGTGTAGTTTAGTGTAGTGTAGTGTAGTTTAGTGTAGTTTAGTGTAGTTTAGTGTAGTGTAGTGTAGTTTAGTGTAGTTTAGTGTAGTTTAGTGTAGTGTAGTTTAGTGTAGTGTAGTTTAGTGTAGTGTAGTGTAGTTTAGTGTAGTGTAGTGTAGTTTAGTGTAGTTTAGTGTAGTGTAGTGTAGTTTAGTGTAGTTTAGTTTAGTGTAGTGTAGTTTAGTGTAGTTTAGTGTAGTGTAGTGTAGTTTAGTGTAGTGTAGTTTAGTGTAGTGTAGTGTAGTTTAGTGTAGTGTAGTGTAGTGTAGTTTAGTGTAGTGTAGTGTAGTTTAGTGTAGTTTAGTTTAGTTTAGTGTAGTTTAGTTTAGTTTAGTGTAGTGTAGTGTAGTTTAGTGTAGTTTAGTGTAGTTTAGTGTAGTGTAGTTTAGTGTAGTTTAGTTTAGCGTAGTGTAGTGTAGTTTAGTGTAGTGTAGTGTAGTTTAGTGTAGTGTAGTGTAGTGTAGTTTAGTGTAGTGTAGTTTAGTGTAGTTTAGTGTAGTTTAGTGTAGTGTAGTTTAGTGTAGTTTAGTTTAGCGTAGTGTAGTTTAGTTTATTGTAGTGTAGTGTAGTTTAGTGTAGTTTAGTGTAGTGTAGTGTAGTTTAGTGTAGTTTAGTGTAGTGTAGGGTAGTGTAGTTTAGTGTAGTGTAGTGTAGTGTAGTTTAGTGTAGTGTGGTGTAGTTTAGTGTAGTTTAGTGTAGTGTAGTGTAGTTTAGTGTAGTGTAGTGTAGTTTAGTGTAGTGTAGTGTAGTGTAGTGTAGTTTAGTGTAGTTTAGTGTAGTGTAGTTTAGTGTAGTGTAGTTTAGTGTAGTTTAGTGTAGTTTAGTGTAGTGTAGTTTAGTGTAGTTTAGTGTAGTGTAGTTTAGTGTAGTGTAGTGTAGTTTAGTGTAGTGTAGTTTAGTGTAGTGTAGTGTAGTTTAGTGTAGTGTAGTGTAGTGTAGTTTAGTGTAGTGTAGAGTCGTTTAGTGTAGTGTAGTGTTATGTAGTTTAGTGTAGTGTAGTGTAGTTTAGTTTAGTGTAGTGTAATGTAGTTTAGTGTAGTTTAGTGTAATGTAGTGTAGTTTAGTTTAGTGTTGTGTAGTGTAGTGTAGTTTAGTGTAGTGTAGAGTCGTTTAGTGTAGTGTAGTGTTATGTAGTTTAGTGTAGTGTAGTGTAGTTTAGTTTAGTGTAGTGTAATGTAGTTTAGTGTAGTTTAGTGTAATGTAGTGTAGTTTAGTTTAGTGTTGTGTAGTTTAGTGTAGTCTAGTCTAGTCTAGTTTAGTTTAAGATATTCCTTTATTGATCCCCTTGGGGAAATTCAGGCATCATAGCAGCATGGGGGATGGGGGGGGGTACAGGTAGTAAAAACAACACAAGCAGTGTAAACAAATAAGTCAATATAATTTACTATCTAACTAACTGAAATATACAATATACACAGTATCACATAAGGTGCAGTATGCATAAGGTAGTGTTATAATTTACTATCTAACTAACTGAAATATACAGTATTCACAGATCACTGAGGCGGTTAGTTGAGTGTCGGGGGGGTATGAGTCTGTGACTGAACATGCTTCTCATCTTGACTAGCTCGTCGTAGAGGGGGTGGGTGGGATTCTCCAGGATAGCAGCCAGCTTCCTTCTCATCCCCCTCTCTGCCACCACCTCTAGTCTGACCAGCTTGTTGAGTTTGTTGGTGTCCCTCGAGTTGGTGTAGCCCCCCCCAGCATGCCACAGCATAGAAGAGGACGCTGGCCACTACAGACTCGTAGTGTTGTGTGGTGTAGTTTAGTTTAGTTTAATCTAGTGTAGTCTAGTCTAGTCTAGTCTAGTCTAGTTTAGTTTAGTTTAGGTTAGTCTAGTTTAGTTTAGTCTACTCTATGGCTATGGTCTATGGCTGAATGTGCTCTTCATCTTAGCTTAGCTAGCTAGATCAGAGAGGAGAGCAGAAGAGAGGAGAGGGGAGGAGACGAGAGGAGAGCAGAAGAGAGGGGAGGGGAGGAGAGGAGAGCAGAAGAGAGGAGAGGGGAGGAGAGGAGAGGAGAGCAGAAGAGAGGGGAGGGGAGGAGAGGAGAGGAGAGCAGAAGAGAGGAGAGGGGAGGAGAGGAGAGGAGAGCAGAAGAGAGGAGAGGGGAGGAGAGGAGAGCAGAAGAGAGGAGAGGGGAGGAGAGGAGAGGAGAAGAGAGGAGAGGGGAGGAGAGGAGAGCAGAAGAGAGGAGAGGGGAGGAGAGGAGAGCAGAAGAGACAAGAGCAAAAGAGGAGAGGAGGGGGGTGAAGAGAGGGAAGGAGAGAGGAGGGAAGAAGAGGAGAGCAGAGGAGAGGATATGAGGGGAGGAGAGGAGAGGAGAGGGAAGGAGAGGAGAGGGGAGAAGGAGAGAAGGAAAGGAGATGAGAGGAGACAATTAGAGAGGAGCAGGAGAGACGAGACAAGACAAGGTAGTAGTCACCAATATGAGATATGAGCCTTCAGTGCTGACAGATAGAACCTCCTGATTACATTAACATATTACACCCCCCCCCCCTCTCTCTCTATTTCCCCTCTCTCTCACTCTTTCTTTCTCTTCTTTATGAGAGAGAGAGAGAGAGATTGAAGGAGAGAGAAAAAGATAAAGACAGAGAGAGACAGACAGACAGACAGACAGACAGACAGACAGACAGACAGACAGACAGACAGACAGACAGACAGACAGACAGACAGACAGACAGACAGACAGACAGACAGTGTAGGAAATAGTATGGAGGCATTTCAGTCCGTCAGCTCCAGCTCTCTGGAGAAGCTGTTCCTGTCACTGGGACTAAGTACTGGTCCTACTGGGACCGCTAAAACTCCCACAATCCTCCTCTCCACAACCACAGCCCACAGACCTGGGCACATCATAAAGCCTTTTACAAGGTGTCGTGATGTAAAAAGGCAGGGAGGGAGAGAGAGAAGGGGAGAGAGAGAGACAGAGAAGGACAGAGAAAGAGAGAGAGGGAGAGAGAGACAGAGTAGGTAGAGAGTAGAGAGAGAGAGAGAGAGAGAGAGAGAGAGAGAGAGAGAGAGAGAGAGAGAGAGAGAGAGAGAGAGAGAGAGAGAGAGAGAGAGAGAGAGAGAGAGAGAGAGAGAGAGAGAGAGAGAGAGAGAGAGAGAGAGAGCAGCAACAGCCAGGCAGACTGTATTCAGAGGTGGTTCGAGGAGCAGCAGGCCCCGCCCACAGTGAACTGAGATCCATCCAGGACATGCTGAGCACGTTATGCTCTCATCTAATGGGCCACACTCAGGGTCAGTGGTAATTAAGTAGGTAGTACTCCTTTAAAAAAGGTACATACATGCCAGGTAAAATTTCATCACATTGTAAATGTATATTTTTATGTTAAAAAACAGTGACAAATGACAACTTGTTACAATGTCAATGACATCATTTAGCATATCAGTTTGGAATATTCAGGGTTTAAATTCTACTGGATGCCCTCCTAACTATAGAGAGATTATTGTCCCATCAACTAAACTAAATGGAGTCACCCAGGGCAGAGACTCAGGGGGGATGTTGGTATGGTATAAGTCACAACTAGCAGACGCTATAGAAATAAAGAAGAAAGGGAAATATCACATTTGGTTAAAATTTTTAAAAGGTATAATTTCCAGCTGGGAAAGTATTTTTTTATGTGCAATTTATATTCCCCCAATTGAGTCTCCATATTTCGACGAGGAGATTTTCTCCACCATAGAAGAAGAGACCAGTCATTTCCAGGCCCAGGGATCTGTGCAGATCATGGGAGATTTAAACTCTAGGACTGGTCAGGAGGTTGACTTCACTAGTACCGAAGGTGACAGTTATATCACTGGAGATCACCTCAATTTCCCTATCCTTACCAACAGGAAAAATTATGATAAAAACACAAACAAGAGTGGAAGACAAGTGTTGCAGCTTTGTAGAGTGTTGGGTCTGTACATTACCAACGGAAGGTTGCGAGGGGATTCCTTTGGACGGTATACATATTGCTCAAGACTTGGTAGCAGCACCGTTGATTATGCTATAACAGATTTAGACCTAACCTCTTTGAGAGCCTTCACTGTAAAAGAACAAACACCTCTATCAGATCACTCTCAGACCACTTTGTATCTAAAAAGAGCAGACACAAGTAATATAAGCTCTCAACCCTGTAATCTGTACAACATAAAGATGAAATACAGATGGGCTCAAAACAGTCTGGAGCAGTACCAGGATGCTATGGTCAGTGAGTCAACACAGTCTCTTCTAGACCCCTTCCTGTCCCAGATTTACCCTCAGAATAATGAAGGTGTAGAGTGGTGTCTGGTACACATCAACCACATATTTGATCATTTGGCCTCATCATCAAATTTAAAATGTAAAACAGAACAACCAAAGAAAACAAACAAGGAAAGGTGGTTTGATTCATACTGCAAATCCATTAGTAAGACACTAAGAAATATCTACAACCAAAAACACAGGAATCCAGATAGTCAGGAACTCCGTCTTACTGTGAAACTCTAAAGCAATATAAAAACACACTGAGAACAAAAAAAGAACAATATATACAAAACCAGTTACAATTAATTAAAGAGTCTCTGAGGTCAATTATACAACGGCATGCACATTTCTCGATTCTGATTGGCTGAAACAGTATGTATCTGTCTCAATCCACACTCCTGGTCCCAGGACCCGCCTACAACCGAATCACATCACTCCGCTGTGCGGATTTCTCGGAAAAAACAAGATGGCGGACAATAATCTTTAACAAATGGATATGTTGATAGCGTCATAACGACTAAATATAAAGCGATTCTGTCACGGCGAATGTCTTAGTCCTTTAAACAATGTTGGATGATGTAATTGATGGGTCATGAGTCATTGTGGAACAAAAGAAAAATCGCGGATTGATTGATTGATTATTTGCAATTTTTGTTTTTTTTAATTCTTCCTTGCCCCTGACTGCAGAGCTCACTCACTCGCGTACACTGTCTGGCACACCCACACACACACACACACACACACACTCCTGTCTGAAACGGCGGAGGACTGAGAGACATAGAAGCAGCTATTCTCACCTCCATCTCGAAAGTCATGGAAAAAATAGTCTATGAACAGGTCGAAAAGTACCTAGTGGAAAAAAATCTAATCTACGAATTCCAATCTGGCTTCAGAACATCCCACTCCACTGACACATGCCTTCTCTATTTGAACGACCACATCAAACAAGAGGTGGACGCGGGCAAATACTGCGGCATGGTCATGCTGGACCTACAAAAGGCCTTCGACACTGTCAATCACTCCATTCTGATTGACAAGCTAAAAGCAATTGGTTTTGATAGTCTATCAGTGAGCTGGATGCAATCCTACCTTGAGGGGAGGGAACAGATGGTGGAGGTAAACGGTACCCTATCCCCCCCCCTCACAGTGAGCTGTGGTGTTCAACAAGGAAGCATACTAGGACCGCTACTGTTCCTAATTTATGCAAATTACATGTCGTCAGCTTGTGACTGCAACTTGTTCCTGTTTGCGGACGACTCAGCCCTGCTGGTCTCGGACAAGAACAAGTTACAGGTTGAAAAAACCCTCAGCTCGGAACTAGGCAGAATCTGCATATGGCTCGCTGACAGTGATGCCAGTAACGCGTTACTAAGTAACGCGTTATTGTAATCTGATTACTTTTCCCCGAAAATAGTAATCTAACGCGTTAATCTTTAAAAGCCAGTAATCTGATTGCAGTTACTTGTCCAAGTGGCTGTGCGTTACTATTTCGTTACTATCTCATCATAAATTCATAATGCAGGCGGAATGCAGTATTTTATTTCATTTTCGACAGTCAAAAATACATTTTGAGCTGTTTTTCTTTTTGGGAGTGACGTGGTGTGGCAGTGAAAGGGTTAAATACAAGAATGTGTCCCGCGGCGTGACTGGACGCTCTGTCTGTGAGTGACTCTGCTTTAGTCCAATCACATTCCCCATCCACAGTCTGCGAATCAGAGGCAGAGTAGGGCGGGTCTTCACAGCACGTCATGTGACATATGCGCCAATCGTGTGACAGCAGGGCTCCGTCGTCGGAGAATTCCACCCCAAAACGCTTGGCAAAATTAAAAGAATTCCACCCCAATAGGGATAGCAAACAAAATACTGTCTACCGCTAAAAACAGCACATCCAATTGCATTGAAAGCATCTGGAATCACAACACTAGCCGACGCTTCGACTAGGTACAGGAGGGTTGATGGTGGCAGAGCAAAAGCTCTTATTTGCCAGATTTACAGTTAATTTACATGTTAAAGAGAGACTGATTGTATGTTTATAGAGAGACATTTATAAAAACAATTTAATAGTTACAGTTGATATAATTGAATAGTTCAGCCTGCATTTGTTAGATGTGATACACTGGTTTTGTAAAACCACTGGCTGGCTGCTCTAATGCTGTGAGCATCATAGACTGTTGCTTTACCATACTTGATGGTACAGAAGCTGAAGCACTAGTTTAACAATTTACGTTATGTGCAGAGAAACAAGTTAAAAACTATTTATGCACTTTCAATAAAGCGTTTAAAAAAAACTGTTGGGGGAACGACGACGACTTCGTAACCTAGTTACTTTCAAAGTAACTAAGTTACTCTGATAATCAAGTAATCAGTAAAGTAACTTAGATTACTTTTTAAAGGAGTAATCAGTAATCAGTAATCAGATTACTTTTACAAGTAATCTGTGGCATCACTGCTCGCTGATAACAAACTATCATTACACATGGACAAAACAGAGTCCATTCTCTTCGGTTCAAATAACAAACTCAGCAAGACCGACGGCTTCTCAGTTACAGTGGGTGACAATATTGTCACAAGGAAAGATGAAATTACCTACCTGGGTTCCATCCTAGAGGCTAATCTCTCCTGTGACAAAATGGCATCCAATGTAATAAAAAAAGTCAACCAACGAACTCGATTCTTGTACCGGATCACCTCTCTGGTAAACAAGAATACCCTGAAGACTCTGGCAGGAGCACTCATTCAAGGGTACTACGACTATGCTTGCACCTCATGGTACCAAAGCACCTCAAAGGCGCTAAAAACAAAATTACAAACATCTCAAAACAAACTGGTCAGACTACTGCTTGACCTTACTCCTAGAACCCACCTCACCCCTGCCCACTTTGACAACCTAGGATGGCTTAGAGTAGACGACAGAGTACAGCAACTTGCAATGGGCCTGGTCTACAAGATACACTACACGACCAAGGTACCCATGTACATGTCAAAATACTTCCCAAAGGTCAGTGAATACCACGATCACAACACCAGAGGGAGCTCCACAAATCATGTTAAACCCAGATTCGGCTCAAACAAGGGACTAAACACGTTTCGCAATTATGCCACATCAATGTGGAACGCCCTACCCAAAACTGTAAAGGAATGTGAATCACTACCCACTTTCAAAACCACTCTCAAGGGACACCTACGGGAGACTGCAATTCGAAACTGGCCCCTGTAAATGTCCTAACCCAACCCCCTCCAATGTACAGTAATTTACCTAGTATGGTTTTGTCAATATTCCAATGTACAATTTTGCTTGTTTGTACAGTGTGTGTCCCCCCCAATGTACAGTTTTGCTTGTTTATACAGTGTTTCTTCCCCCCCCCCAACCACCTCTAATGTAAATTACCCAGTATGGTTGTCAATATCCCAATGTACCCAACCCCCCCCCCACACAACCCCACCCAACCTCCTCCAATGTACAGTTTCTACGTCAAATGTATATACTCCCTTTTCTTGACTCTTTTTGTATCACAAACAGTACTGTATTTGCAAATCTGGTATGTCATAAATGTATAGATGTAGCAGTACTGTCTATCTGTATGTCATGTATGTCATATATGTCCTGATGAATTGAAAATGGGGGACCCTGATGTAAACAAGACGAAAGTCTCTCTCTGGTCTGCATCCCCTTAACAATTGTGTGTATTGAGCTGTACTGTATTGTACCCATTCTGCAATCGGTTACTAAAGTTTTCAATCAATCAATCAATCAAGCTGAGTGCTGCACTGTTTTAAGTGAGCATGGCCTATTGAATTGATTGATTGATTGATTGATTGATTGCTAATTTTATTACTGTACGCCTGGTTTCCAACTGGTTAAGTTTAGGCCCTCTAAAGTAGGTTTATTGTAAATCTGGTATGTCATAAAGTCTTTCTCTGGTCTGCATCCCCTTAACAATTGTGTGTATTGAGCCGTACTGTATTGTACCCATTCTGCATCTGGTAATAAAATGTTCAATCAATCATTCCAATAACACACAGTTGGATGTGTTAGTTTGTTGGATCCGTTGGATGCACTTCCGAGCTGCTTCCTCATGGAGGCAACTTCTCTCAATCATTCCAATAACACACAGTTGGATGTGTTAGTTGGTTGGATGCACTTCCGAGCTGCTTCCACATGGAGGCAACTTCTCTCAATCATTCCAATAACACACAGTTGGATGTGTTAGTTGGTTGGATGCACTTCCGAGCTGCTTCCACATGGAGGCAACTTGTCTTTTTTGTTGTTGTGGGAACTACTTTTTCTGGCGGATGGTTTTTTCAATAAATCTTCGATTAATGTGTGTTTATTGTATAGCAATAAGGTTGGATGAATGTGGCAGTTGTATAAAAGCATTACACCACTTGCAGTCGTGATTTGTGAAAAATAAACCATGCCTAAGGGGGTCTAACGACCATCGGCTGCGCCTCGGGCCTAACGACCACCCCTAGGCATGGTTTATTGTTCACAAACCACTCCTGCGCGTGATGTAATGCTTAAATACATTCTGGGAAAATGGAACTCATTTACCAAGAAACATAAAAATGAACAATCCATTCAAAATGGAGATACATGGAAAAACCACTTCGAAAATCTTTATAGAAAACCAACAAAGAATCAAGCCCAAGAACACATTTCTGAAAAAAATTTAAATCTTGAAAGTGCTATTAAGGATTACCCACTGGACTACCCAATCAGTGAATTAGAATTGGAAGACAAATGAAAAGCTCTGCAGAACAAAAAAGCATGTGGGACTGATGGCATATTAAATGAGATGTTAAAACATGCAAAAAAACAGAAAATGCAAATTGGCCATCTTAAAAATATTTAACTTGGTACTAAATAATATTTCCCTGAAAACTGGAGTGAATGGCATTCTTCAAGAATGGAGACAAATCCCAACAATTATAGAGGCATCTGTGTTAGTAGTAATCTGGGGAAATTATTTGGCAGCATCCTAAATTCAAGAATTATAAATTTCCTCAATGAGCACAATGTCTTAAGCAAAAGTCAAATTGGATTCCTCCCAAACTATAGAACAGCTGACCACATTTTCACCCTACACACACTAATCGATAAATATGTAAGTACTCAGTCTGGCATGAGGGTTTACTTTTTAAATTAATAGAAAGTGGTACTGTATAGGGGGGAAGTCCTTTGATGTTATTAAATCCATATATGAAAATAACAAATTGGCTGTCAAAATTGGAGATAAACACACAGACTTCTTCCCACAAGGCAGAGGGGTGAAGCAAGGCTGCAACCTCAGCCCCACACTGTTCAATATCTATATAAATGAACTGGCATTATTATTAGAACAGAAATTAAGTGTCTCTTTTATGCAGATGACCTGGTCATACTGTCTCCTACTAGAGAAGGTCTTCAGCAAAGTTTGGACATTCTTCATCAGTACTGTCAGACCTGGGCCCTGACAGTGAATATGAAGAAAACCAAAATTATGACCTTCCAAAAAAGATCCCAGTTACAGAGAAATTACGCAGAATTCAAAATAGGTGCGACCCAAATAGAACAAACAAATAGCTATACATATCTAGGTTTACAAATCAGCTCCACTGGACATTTCTGTTCAGCTGTAAAGGAACTCAAGGAGAAGGCAAAAGGGCTTTCTATGCCATCAAGTGTTCAGTTCAAATCCAAATTCCAATCAGGACATGGCTCAAAATGTTTAAAGCAGTTATAGAATCGATTGCACTGTACGGCAGTGAGGTATGGGGCCCTTTATTAGTAACGGATTGGGCAAAATGTGACACAAATCCAATTGAGATCCTGCATGTAGAGTTCTGCAAAACAATTCTCAGGGTACAAAGGAAAAGCCCAAACTCTGCATGCAGGGCTGAATTAGGACAATATCCGTTACTCATAAATATGCAAAAAATATCAATTAAATTCTGGAGCCATATTAAAAAAAGTGACCCGGCCTGCTATCATCATAAAGCCCTGGCCTGCCAAGAGCTGGACCTACAAAGGAGCCCCTTTTGTCAACTCATAATGAAACTTGCTGACATCTCACACTCTGACATCACAAAACCTAGCCAGCCTCAGAAGATTAGACCTAACCAAATTATAACCAAAGAAAAAGATAAATACATTACGTATTGGAATCAACTCACACAATCACAAAACAAATTAGAAACATATTTGGCCCTAAACAGACAGTATACTGTGGCAGACTACCTCAGCACAGTAACTGATAAGAATCTAAGAAAGAATTTGACAATGTACAGACTGAGTGACCATGGTTTGGCGATAGAGAAGGGCAGACACAGACAGACCTGGCTGCCCAGAGAGGAGAGGCTGTGCTGTCTTTGTGATGAGGGAGCCGTAGAGACAGAATTACACTTCCTAACACAATGTGAAAATTACAGAAATATTAGGGAGGAATTCTTTCCAAAAATGTTAATGATTTTCCCAGAATTCCAAAGTATGACAGAAGTGCAGAAATTGCCATTCCTCCTGGGGGAACAGAAAGAATGTGCAGTTTTAGCTGCAAAATATGTCAATTCATGTCACAAGAAAAGGGACAACCAGTAGGACACATATACTGTATATACATGTACCATGTTTTACTCACCGCACCATCTCTTTTATTTACTTTAATTTCTTTGATCTTATATTGTTATGTTGTTTGCTGTTTATGTCATAATTGTGCTTTGGCAACGTTTGTGAAATTTCATGCCAATAAAGCTTTTTAATTTAATTGAAATTGAGAGAGAGAGAGGGGGGAGACAGAGAGAGAAGGAGAGGGAGAAAGAGAGAGAGAGGGAGACAGAGAGAGTAAGAGAGAGACAGAGGAGAGAGAGACCGAGTAGGTAGAGAGGGAGAAGGAGAGAGAGAGAGAGAGAGAGAGAGAGAGAGAGAGAGAGAGAGAGAGAAAGAGAGAGAGAGAGAGAGAGAGAGAGACAGAGAGAGAGAGAGCGAGAGAGAGACAGAGAGAAAGAGAGGGAGAAAGAGAGAGAGAGAGGGGGAGGCAGAGTAGAGATAGAGTAGAGAGGGAGAGAGAGAGAGAAAGGGGGAGAGAGGGAGAAAGAGGGAGAGAGAAGGAGAGGAGAAGGGGATCATATCTAGAAAAGTATTCTTCTTGTTTTCATTCATCTCTATCTAAATGATCATTGATCGTATAGTTTTCTATATCACCCTTCTCCTGCATTGGTTAGGTAGTTTAGATGTTCGGTTCAAGTGAGGGGAGACGGACAACGTGGTCAAAATCAACGGGCGGCAGTGTTTATTAATAAAACCACAGCTTTAGGAATCAACAAGTACATCGTCTCTTTGGTTCAATCTAATTGTCTCTTTCATTCAATCTAATCATCTCTCGGTGCTGTTCGCTGTCTCAGGTTGTCCATGGCAACAACGAGTCCTCTCTTAGTGGTTTGCTGGTCTGGTTGTCAAGGCAACCTGGTCTCCGTGAGTATCGGTGCTCAGCAGAGAGCGCTCGTTTTTCGTATCGGCGGAGTCTGCTATGAACCTCGGCTCGGTCATCTGGTCTCAAATGGCTCTCTGTGTCATCGGCTCTTCAGTAGCCGGCTTGGCGAGTCTCAGGCTCGGTTCTCGAGTTCTGTGTGGCTCTCCAGGTCCTTCTCCGTCTCCTCTGAGTGTCTTGCTCGGCTCTCGAGTTCTGTGTGGCTCTGCCTCCCAGGGCCTGTCCCCTGTGTGTGTGGCGTGTCTCTTCAGGTCCCTTCTGGTGTGAGTCGTGTCTCTTTCGTGTTGCCATCAGCCCTTTTTATCAGAGGAAGAGAGAGAGAGAGAGAGAGAGAGAGAGAGAGAGAGAGAGAGAGAGAGAGAGGGGGAGAGAGAGAGAGAGAGCGTCCCTGCCTGCCTATTCACGTCCATACGCTTTCCTTATTTGGCCATATTCCAGCAGGAACTTGTCTGCGGGTCTGGTGACAACATGTTACACAATTTCTTCTGCTGACACAACCGTTTGGGTCTGGTGACAACGGTTTTCACAGTTTGAATCTGCTGACACTTTACTTGATGAGGGGATCCGTTTCACTGAGAAATACATCATCATGCTTGTGACAAAAATGTTTACCTAGTGTAGATAAGAACCAGACTACTTTCAGACAGCCCAGACAACAAACCCTATATCTCCGTCCTTTAATAGAACACTTTATTTACTGATTAAATAATGTGACCAATATTTGTATAGTTTTACCTTCTAGTATTTAAGAGTTTCTATTCTTTATTGTGACTAAGTTATTCTAATTGTTCTAAGAGTTATGCCTACATGTAACTTTATTAGTTTTCTCTATATCCTTGAGGTCTAAAAACCGTCTAGTCTAACTATTAGAGTTAATGTGTAACTGGTGGCCTTCTACTGTGTAAGGGGAGATTTCCAAATAGTCTGTGTCACCTTTCTGACCTCTGGGTCTTCGTCAGCAGCTGCCGTGTTGTAACCTGAAATTCCTTCCTTAGGGTAAATATGACCTTTTTTGATCTCAACGGTTATTCTGAGTTTGGTTCCTGTTTCAACGATAATGATTTCCTCTCTTGTCAGTTGGAGGTGGCCTAAACCACAGCTGCTAACCAACCAGTGGAATGTGCATTAACATCATAAACAGTCTTTTGCCCTCCAGATTGTCCTCCATTTGGCTGAGTGCGGGGTGATCTCCCTCTCAAGCCTAGGGTCACAAAAATAACTCACATGGGGATATCTAAATGGCCCTTCTATCAATCAGCATTTTGTCTTTCTAATCATTACCTTGTACATTTCAGTTGGCTATGTTCATGTTTTCATTTAGAAATATACGACAATCCACCCTTAGGGGGTTTAATAACCCACTATACAACATTAATTTTCTAAATTAAACATGTTAAAAATCATAATCATAATTTTTGCTAATATTTTCTAAAATTTTCAAAAAAATCCAAAATTGACCCAAATCGAACTACAAAACCCCTTTCCATCTGTACAGTTACAAAATCATCATTTCACCTACCTCTTCTTCTTGCACAGTTATACACATTTATCAGTTATTATTACGACATCCAGTCTAAGAAAGCTGTTCCTGTTTTTACAAGAAACACTCTTTCAATAATAGCTTTGTTGTTTAGACTATTTTTTATCCGTGTAATTAGCTTAAATGTCTATTTTGTG
>NC_140173.1:36152553-36172704 GCF_963971535.1 Notolepis coatsorum | reverse complement strand
TTCAAATTACTTCTCATCACCTTCAAAGCCCTCTACAACATCCCCCCCCCTCTCTGCCCTCCTCCACCACCTCTCTCTGTGCGCTTTCTCAAATATTATCATTATTATTATTATTATTATTATTATTATTATTATTATTATTATTATTATTATTATTATTATTATTATTATTATTATTATTATTATTATTATTATTATTATTATTATTATTATTATTATTATCTATTCTGTTTGGGAACAGGCCTACCCACACTAGCTAGCATCTTTGTCATGAAGTTCACCTACTAATAAACAGACAGAAGGTGACTAGGAAGACTAGAGAGCAGGGCCCTCATTTATCAATAATGCGTAGAAAGTGTTCTATTTTCGTTCCTACGCACAGAATTTAGAATGTCTCTACGCACACAAAAATCGGGATTTATCAAACGTGCGTGCACAGGTCGTACGCACGTAACGCACGGCTGCAAGTACTCCGCGTTTATAAATACCACTTGTTCTTATGCTCCTCGCTCATGCACGATTCTAAGTATTTGCATAGAGAACCGCCCCCAATTAACCATATATGGTAACAGGCCTCCCCTTTAAATCCACAAGGAAACGAAGAAGCAGCTGGGCCATCCAGCCAACAGATGGAAAGTAATAATATAATATATTATAATATATAATATTATATATAATTATTATTATTAATATACACTTCATCGGGGCACCCTCGTGGCGCACCACATTAGTGCATCGCACACCTACGCGGCCGTCCCGGGTTCGCTTCGCGCTCCCGGTGACATTTGTCGCATGTCTTCCCCGCCTCCTCTCCCGTTCACCCTCTCCTCATGTCTGACCATGAAACGCAATAAATGCTAAAAAAAAATTAAAATAAAAAATCTTAAAAAATATATAATATACACTTCATCTGTATAGCACCTTTCATACAGGAATTGTCACATCAGTAAAGAAGACGGGCATAGAAATAATTTAGTTGTCAACGATTTTATTAGGGAATATGACAAAGAATATTTTGATTTGTATTTGAAACAATATTTAATGTTTTCAAACATTTCTAGCAAATAAATAAAACTTAATTAAATTGCCTATTCCACAGACAACTCGGCTGAGTTGCCCAGACCTGTAGACCCCTAGGAGGAGCGTCCAGCAGAGCCTCTTCAGTCCTGTAGACCCCCAGGAGGAGCGTCCAGCAGAGCCTCTTCAGTCATGTAGACCCCCAGGAGGAGCGTCCAGCAGAGCCTCTTCAGTCCTGTAGACCCCCAGGAGGAGCGTCCAGCAGAGCCTCTTCAGTCCTGTAGACCCCCAGGAGGAGCGTCCAGCAGAGCCTCTTCAGTCCTGTAGACCCCCAGGAGGAGCGTCCAGCAGAGCCTCTTCAGTCCTGTAGACCCCCAGGAGGAGCGTCGAGCAGAGCCTCCTCAGTCCTGTAGACCCCCAGGAGGAGCGTCCAGCAGAGCCTCTTCAGTCCTGTAGACCCCCAGGAGGAGCGTCCAGCAGAGCCTCTTCAGTCCTGTAGACCCCCAGGAGGAGCGTCCAGCAGAGCCTCTTCAGTCCTGTAGACCCCCAGGAGGAGCGTCCAGCAGAGCCTCTTCAGTCCTGTAGACCCCCAGGAGGAGCGTCCAGCAGAGCCTCTTCAGTCCTGTAGACCCCCAGGAGGAGCGTCCAGCAGAGCCTCTTCAGTCCTGTAGACCCCCAGGAGGAGCGTCCAGCAGAGCCTCTTCAGTCCTGTAGACCCCCAGGAGGAGCGTCCAGCAGAGACTCTTCAGTCCTGTAGACCCCCAGGAGGAGCGTCCAGCAGAGCCTCTTCAGTCCTGTAGACCCCCAGGAGGAGCGTCCAGCAGAGACTCTTCAGTCCATGCCATGCAGACAGGCAGAGCCATCGACCCTTCAGCAGGTCAATAGCGCGCTCCACGGTGACTCTTGTGCACGAGTGCGCCCGGTTTGTAGATGCGCTCCTGCTGGGTGGTGGGGTTGGTCAGAGGAGTCATCAGCCATGGCGTCAGTGGATAGCCCCAATCTCCTGCATAATGACAGATACCCCAGTAATAACATTACAATTTAATTAAATAAAATTAGGCTTGGGTTGTGCGTTCCTCCCGGCCAGCGGCAGCGACTTATCAGCCAAATGCAACGATAAACCCTGCTGCATTCATTCGGAAAGACCTATTCCAAATGATATTTATAGGGTTTGACAATAATTACACTCATGTCGCTATTTTATAATTCACTATAATTAATTATGAGTCATACCGAACATGTCGGTGTTGAAACTAATGCATGAAAGCTTATTTCCGTCTGTTGCAGTTTTCCTATTCTACCGCTTGGTGCCATGTATACGCACGGTCGGAGCTGTGTGTAGATGTACGCACAATCTCAAGCACACGTTCATATTGATAAATCCCACACTTTGCTTAGAAATGATTGCGCGCATGGTTTACGCACATAAATGTGCGGCGTTGATAAATGAGGGCCCTGGCCTCTCCGTGCTACGTCAGCTTTTTAACGTGAGTAGAGGCGTCTAAAGACGACCAACATGTGCAATGATACTGGGCCGCTGCCCGTGGGCTGGTTCCTAGGTCCCAGAACCAGAGTTCTGGAGGGCAAATGGTTCCCAGCTCTATCTTCTGCTTCCATGAGCAGGAAGCTGGTGCACGTGATGAGGCCTGAGCTAACGCTGGCTAACACCTCTAAACACACCCTGCAGGGCCTCAGCTCTCTCTGTTGTCTGTTTGTTTTCTTCTCTCCCTCCCCCCCCTCTCTCTCTCCCTCCCCTCTCTCTTTCTCTCTTTCTCTCTCCCCCTCTCTCTTTCTCTCTATCCCCCCCCTCTCTCTCTCCCCTCTCTCTTTCCCTCTCTCTCTCCCCCCTCTCTCTCTCTCCCCTCTCTCTTTCCCTCTCCCTGTCTCTCTGTCTCTCTCTCTCTCCCTGCCTCGCTCTCCCTGCCTTGCTCTATCGGAGGCCTCGAGGATTCACAATAATCGCCTCTCACTCGGAGCAGCGGTTTAAAACAGAGTGCATTCCAGGGAGAGAGGAGAGAGGGAGGGGAGAGAGAGAGAGAGAGAGAGAGAGAGAGAGAGAGAGAGAGAGAGAGAGAGAGAGAGAGAGAGAGAGAGAGAGAGAGAGAGAGAGAGAGAGGAGAGAGAGAAACTGGGCTTAGTGATGTTTTTGCGTGGCAGGGGCTCATATAAAAAGATTTTCGGCCCATAATTTGCTTGGCTTGGGATGGCTCCAGAAAAGCCCCAGAGTTTTATTCACTCGTAGAAGGGGGGTGGGGGGGTAACCTGCCGCTCTACAACACTAAACGCAATATGGTTCAAATTTTTTACTCTTGTACTAAATGCAGCATGAATTATCTCCCCTTCAGCAGATCGAGAGGAGGGGGAGGCTGACATGCAGAGGTCTGTATGAACATCATGGAACATATCAGACAAGGTCTGTCTGCCAGGCTGCTTCACACACTGCCTCTCCTCTCCTTTCCTCTCCTCTCCTCTCCTCTCCTCTCCTCTCCTCTCCTCTCCTCTCCTCTCCTCTCCTCTCCTCTCCTCTCCTCTCCTCTCCTCTCCTCTCCTCTCCTCTCCTCCCCTTCCCTTCCCTCCCCTCCCCTCGCCTCCCCTCTCCTCTCCTCTCCTCTCCTCTCCTCCTCTGTTCTCCCCTTCTCTCCCCCCTTCCCCTCCCGTCCTCTATTCTCCCCCTCCCCTCTTCTCCTCTCTTCTCCTCCCCTCCTCTCTTCTCCTCTCTTCTCCTTCCCTTCCCTCCTCTCCTCTCCTCTCCTCTCCTCTCCTCTCCTCTCCTCTCCTCTCCTCTCCTCTCCTCTCCTCTCCTCTCCCCTCTCCTCCTCTTTTCTCCCCTTCTCTCCCCCTTCCCCTCCCATCCTCTATTCTCCCCCCTCCCCTCTTCTCCTCTCTTCTCCTCCCCTCCTCTCCTCTCTTCTCCTCTCCCCTCTCCTCTCCTTTCCTCCCCTCCTCCCCTCTCCTCTCTTCTCCTCTCTTCTCCCCTTCTCACCTCCCGTCCCTTCCCCCTGTCCTCTCTTCTCCTCTCCTCCTCTCTTCTCCCCCCTCCTCTCTTCTCTTCTCCTCTCCTACCTTCCCCTCCTCACCTCTCTCCTCCCCTCTCTCCTCTCCTCTCCTCTGTTCTCCCCCCTCTTCTCTTATCTCCTCCCCTCTCCTCTCCCCTTCTCCCCTCTCCTCCCCTCTCCTCTCCTCTCCCCTCCTACCCGCTCCTCTCCTCTCCTCCCCTCTCCTCTCTTCTCTTCTCTTCTCCTCTCCTCTCCTCTCCTCTCCCCTCCTCCCCTCTCCTCTCCCCTCCTCCCCTCTCCTCCCCTCTCCTCTCCTCTCCCCTCCTCCCCTCCCCTCTCCTCTCCTCTCCTCTCCTCTCCTCTCCCTCTCCTCTCCTCTCCTCTCCTCTCCTCTGTTCTCTGCTCTTGAAAGGTATACTCTGTAATGTCATCAAATAGTGACCTCGATAAGAGCCCTGCTCGGCATTGCTCTTTGTTTACGTAGGTTGGAGTTTAGTAACTTGTTATACTGTGGATTTCTCCAGACCTCTCTTGGTAGTGTCTGAGGTGTGGCCCACAGTAGTACCCCTCCCCTATGCCCACTGAAATTCAATCCACACATCAGACACAAACAGTAACCAAAGTGCAGTTACCATGTTCATGTCCAAATCATCTTTTGCCTATAGGTCACTATTTGACAACAATACAGATTGTACCTTTAAAGGAATACTCTGATGAGTTCTACTGCAGGTTTGACAAGGAACCCCCGGCCCCCTTTCCTCACACTCCCAGACCACAATCCCCCCCCCCCCCCCCCCCCCCCCGGTCCCCAGTGGTAATCCTGTCTCCCCTACCACCCCCCCCCCCCCCCCAACCCCCCCCCACAACCCCGCCACCCCTCCCCCCTCCCTCTCTGTCACAGAAAGAGAGGTGAACCGCCTGTTCAAGAGCCAAAACCCATGGAAGGCAGCCGGTCCTGACTCTATTTCACCTGCCACCTTGAAGCACTGCGCCGACCAGCTGTCCCCAGTGTTTACTAAAATGTTTAACACCTCACTGGAGCTGTGTCTGGTCCCAGGGTGTTTTAAGGCCTCGACCATCATCCCCGTCCCTAAGAAGGCCAAGGTCACAGGCCTTAATGACTATAGACCGGTCGCCCTGACGTCTGTGGTCATGAAGGTCTTTGAGCGCCTTGTCCTGGCCTACCTAAAGTCCACCACAGTCCCTCTTCTAGACCCCCTGCAGTTTGCATACAGAGCCAACCGTTCCACGGACGATGCTGTGAACATGGCTCTGCATTACGTCCTGGAACACCTGGACACTGCACAGACCTATGCCAGGATTCTGTTGGTGGACTTCAGCTCTGCCTTCAACACCATCCTCCCGCACATCCTGGAGCATCAGATGTCCCTGCTGCAGGTGCCGGACTCTACCTGCAGGTGGATTACGGACTTCCTGACTAACAGGTCACAGCGGGTGAAGTTGGGAATCAACATCTCCGATCCCAAGTCCATCAGTACTGGCTCCCCACAGGGCTGCATTTTGTCCCCACTACTATTATCCCTGTACACCAACAGCTGCGTCTCTGCACCCCTCGGTCAAACTCCTGAAGTTTGCGGACGATACCACCCTGGTGGGTCTCATATCCAGGGGGGATGAGTGCCTACAGGAGGGAGATCGAGAGGCTGCAGAGCTGGTGCAGCTGCAACAACCTGGACCTCAACGCCCAGAAAACAGTGGAGATGGTAGTGGACTTCAGGCGGAAGGCCCCCCCCCCCCCCCCTGTGGAGTCCTGCCGCTTCCTCGGCAGGACACTCTCCCGGGACCTGAAATGGGAGCTGAACACCATCACTCTCAACAAAAAGGCCCGGAAGAGGATGTTTTTCCTACGTCAGCTGAGGAAGTTCAGGCTGCCGAGGACTATGATGGTCCAGTTTTACACCGCCATCATCCAGTCCATCCTCACCATCTCCATCATCACCTGGGCCCTCATTCATCAACGTGGCGTAGAAAATGTTCTATTTCCACAAGTAAGCACAGAATTTAGAATCAGTGCACGCACAGAAAAAACGGGATTTACCACACGTGCGTACGCAGGTTCTACGCACATGATTCTGTCATGATAAATAAATAAATAAACTTTGATCCTACGTTTGAGCTCGTGCACTGTTTTAAGTATTTGCATACCAGAACCGCCCCGATTAACCATATACGGTAATGGAATACCCCCATGAAATGTGGAAAAATGGACTAAGCCGAGGGAAGCGTGTTATGAGACAGGCTGACAGACACGTACGGTGATGTCGGATATGATATCTATTAACCATTGCTGCCTGGGCAGCGCAAACACTAATAAAGACCGTGCTGGAATATGACTGCCTTTTCCCGTGTTGTTTGATTAATACCCAGGGATTAAAGTTCTCCTCAACTTTATTCCAAATCGCGATGGATTTTCCGTCAATTTTCTACCTGCTGCATATGATTTCTAGAGGCATACTACAATCTATTTTGATGTCAGTATTGGGTAGCCTATATAAACAATAATACGAGAGCATATACAAGAACAATGAATCTCACTGCATGTATGATGTAGCCTGCCTTTCAATACATGAACTTGAATTCCATCATGTTTGTGTGCGGGACTCACAAGGCTGTTGTCACAATGGGTGGTACCGGTACAGTAATAACAGTCTACACAATATCACGATGGACCATGCCATAGCCTATGTTCTATTATGACATGATCTGTGACGACAAATGTTCTAGAATGTTTGATTAAGATATCATACTCTGACAGCATGCCTATGATCAACAAAAACGCGAACTTGAATCCCATCATCATATTTACATAGTCTGTCCACTATCTGGTGTCATTGCAATGCGTTTTTTATTCTTTCTTATACAGTAAAAAGGGGGAAGAACACTATATCGTGGGTGTTCATATGACTTGTATTCTGCTTACAGCTTCGAAACTCCACTTGTTTCGTTTAACGTAAAGCCTTTTAAATATAATCAAAAGTTCCCGTGTTTCTGCGGTCTGTGCGCAAAATAATAACGAGTTGAGCTACGCGGAGCGCAGTCAGTCAGTACACCCCGTATATTCCGATAACGCTATATAAACCATGCTGCATTCATTCTGAGAGAAAGATCTATTATTCCAAATGCTATTTATAGGGTTTTGACCATAATTACACTACTGTTGCTATTTTACAATGAACTATAATGAATTACGGTTCATACAGAACATGCCAATGTTGAAACTAATGCACAGAAGCTCATTTCCTTGTTGTAATAATATATTCTACCACTGGGCGTCAGCTAAGTGTGCTCCGAGCTGTGCGTACACATAAGCACGAAGTCAAGTTCAAGTTGAAATTGATGATCCCACTCTTTGCTTAGAAATGGTCGTACGCACAGGTTAAGCACATATCTGTGCGTAAGACACGTTGATGAATGAGGGCCCTGGTTCCCTGCAGCCACGGTCAGGGACAAAGCCAAGCTGCAGCGGGTGATATGATCAGCGGAGAGGGTGATCGGCTGCCCCCTTCCCTCCCTCGAGTCTCTACATTCCACCAGGGCCTTGAGGAGGGCGAGGAAGATCATGGCAGACCCCACCCACCCGGGTCACAACCTCTTCACCATGCTCCCCCACGGCAGGCGGCTACGGCAGTTTCTTCCCCTCAGCAGCTCGCCTGGTAAACGAGTCAGGAGTCCCCCTGCTCCCCCCCCACCCCCCCCTCTGCTAGGGCTGGACCTCTGGACTTGAACTGTGCTGCACTGTATCCATGTCCCCAACCACTGCACTTTACTGTCTTATTGTTGTCTCACTGTTCTGTCCTGTTTTTCACTTATTTACTTATTATTATGTTTATTCCTATTTGTGAAAAAATCATGCACTGTAATGTCGAATCACGTTCCATTTGTACCTGTACAATATGGTGAATAAAGTAATCTGAATCTGAATCTGAATCTGACATTCTGAAATGCATTATGTGATTTTTCTTAGCCAAGCACTTCAACAGTCAACTGCCTCCACATTCATCCTACATTAAAAAAGCATTTTTAGCATTGTTGGAATTATTCAATGCAAAGCAAAGGTTACCACTAAGTAGGGGTGTGCAGAGACTGCATTATCTGTATCTGTATCTGTATCTGTTCAACCATCCAGATTATCTGTATATCTGTATCAGATAGAAAACCGGAAGTGGGCATGGTTTATACCAGAAGTTATTCTTTGATTATTATTTTCTTCAGTATTTTGTACAATACAAGATGGAAACAGATGTAATCAAATTCTATTTAAAAAAAAAGGCAGAATTTCCCTTGGCATAAATGAAGTATTTATATTCTATTCTATTCTATTAACCAATTAACCTTATAGGAAACCACGCAAAATGTATTTTCTAACCTAATATTCATTGGAAATGCAATTGCTTGATGCATTCAAATCATCAACTTGATATAATATTGACATTTAATTATTTCATACTGTACTCGTCATCTGTACTCGTGTTCTCTCTGTATTTGTATTTTTAACTGTATTTCTAAGTTTTATAAAATGAAGTTGGGATTGAAAAATCTGAAACTGAAAAAAATATTAACAACAGTATTACATGACTGTAATAGTATACATTAACCCATTTTATGACAATAACGTTCAGGTTTGTTCGACCCGTGAGATATGATCCCGAAAATAACGTAAACAAATTAAGTTCACACTGGAAGTCAGATGATTGACAGGGGCTGGCGTGAGCTGGGTAGTGTAGTTTTATGAGATTCGAAAGCCCATCGAAAGCCCTGGTTCTCCTCATTCATAGGACTACACACACATATGACAGCTTGCTTTATTTCCATCTAAATCCTCCACTTTCCGATGGTATGCGCGGAGATTTTTATAAGCTCATATTTAACTAATAATAACACTTAAAATCATTGGTAAACAAACGTAGTGCTGAAAATATACACATTGACTGGTGTTTTGAAAGGGTTAGGGTCTTTACACTTGGCTAGATTTGAAAAAGAAATGCAACATTAATTAATACGTTCTGTATTGATCGATTTATGGCTTGATATGAATCTCGGCCCTGTACCGGGCCCGTCAGGCTTAAGGGGTTATTAACCTGTTTTTTTTTTATTAATTTTTTTGAGCTCTTTTTTCGCAGCCTGTAAATGATTACGAGCTAAATAACCACTTTTAGTGCTATTTAGCACCCTTTTTGTTAAGAGTGTAGAACAGCAGGGCTTTGCTCACAAGTGATGAGACAGTGTCCTGACAGAGAGACAGTGTCCTGACAGAGAGACAGTGTCCTGACAGAGAGATGAGACAGTGTCCTGACAGAGAGACAGTGTCCTGACAGAGAGACAGTGTCCTGACAGAGAGATGAGACAGTGTCCTGACAGAGAGACAGTGTCCTGACAGAGAGATGAGACAGTGTCCTGACAGAGAGACAGTGTCCTGACAGAGAGACAGTGTCCTGACAGAGAGACAGTGTCCTGACAGAGAGACAGTGTCCTGACAGAGAGATGAGACAGTGTCCTGACAGAGAGACAGTGTCCTGACAGAGAGACAGACAGTGTCCTGACAGAGAGACAGTGTCCTGACAGAGAGACAGTGTCCTGACAGAGAGACAGTGTCCTGACAGAGAGAGAGTGTCCTGACAGAGAGATGAGACAGTGTCCTGACAGAGAGACAGTGTCCTGACAGAAAGACAGTGTCCTGACAGAAAGACAGTGTCCTGACAGAGAGAGAGTGTCCTGACAGAGAGACAGTGTCCTGACAGAGAGAGAGTGTCCTGACAGAGAGACAGTGTCCTGACAGAGAGATGAGACAGTGTCCTGACAGAGAGATGAGACAGTGTCCTGACAGAGAGACAGTGTCTTGACAGAGAGACAGTGTCCTGACAGAGAGACAGTGTCCTGACAGAGAAACAGTGTCCTGACAGAGAGACAGTGTCCTGACAGAGAGATGAGACAGTGTCCTGACAGAGAGACAGTGTCCTGACAGAGAGACAGTGTCCTGACAGAGAGACAGTGTCCTGACAGAGAAACGGTGTCCTGACAGAGAGACAGTGTCCTGACAGAGAGACAGTGTCCTGACAGAGAGATGAGACAGTGTCCTGACAGAGAGACAGTGTCCTGACAGAGAGACAGTGTCCTGACAGAGAGACAGTGTCCTGACAGAGAGACAGTGTCCTGACAGAGAGAGACAACCATGTAAACCAGTCCCCTAGAAATAACCATGACACTTCCATAAACAAAAATGGGAAGGATTTATTACAGCTGTGTAGAGGACTGAGTCTCTACCTTGTCAATGGGCGTGTGAGAGGGGACTCACAAGGAAGGTACACTTACTGCTCACCCCTTGGCAGCAGCACAGTAGATTACATGATAACAGATCTGGATCCAGTATCCTTCAGTTCATTCACAGTCAAACCCCTGACCCCACTCTCCGACCACAGTCAGATCACTGCATACATGAAAATAACTGAGTCTCTCAAAAATCCCCCTACACAGCCCAGTAAACTATACAACATCCCCAAATACTACAGATGGTCCCAGAACAGCATGCAGGACTACCAGAGAGCCATCGCCAGTGATGAGACACAATCACTGTTAGATACGTTCCTAGCCATGCCATACTCTAACAGTGTTGAAGGAGTAAACCTAGCTGTAGAACACATCAATTATATATTTGAAAGAACTGCAACAAAGTCCAAATTAAAACTATCAGGTAACAAACAGAGAAAAACTAAAAAGGACCAATGGTTTGACAAAGAATGTAAAGCTCTTAGAACACAGCTAAGAAAAATATCAAACCAGAAACACATAAACCCACAAAATGACACCTTACGCCTCCAATACTGTGAATCATTGAAACACTACAAAAAGACCATCAGAATTAAAAGGAACAATCACGTAAATAAACAATTGTGCAAAATAGAGGACTCTCTAAGCTCTAACTCCTTCTGGGACCACTGGAACTCATTGAATAAAGATAAGCCGGAAGAAATGGCTATCCAAGATGGGGATGTTTGGACAAACCACTTCACATCACTCTTTACAACTGTACCCCTAAATACAAAAACGGAAACCAGCCAGATATGTGAAAAATTACAAAAATGGGAAAATACCATAAAGGATAATCAAAACCCTCTAGACTTCCCAATCACAGAACAAGAGCTGAAATCAAAACTCCAGTGCCTTAAAGCTAGAAAGGCCTGTGGTACAGATGGCATATTAAATGAAATGATTAAACACAGCTCTGAACAATTCCAATTGGCTATTTTAAAATTATTCAATTTGACACTAAATCTAGGCTATTTTCCTGATGTCTGGAATGAAGGACTCATATCCCCAATTTTCAAGAGTGGAGATAAACATGACCCAAAAAACTATAGGGGTATTTGTGTGATGAGTAATTTGGGCAAACTTCTATGTAGTACAGTATCATCAACACCAGACTCATAGAATTCCTTACAGAACACAGCGTTCTAAGTAAAAGCCAAATCGGATTCTTACCAAATTATCGTACCTCTGACCATATATACACTCTTAAAACCCTAATTGACATTCACGTAAAACAGAACAAAAACAAAATATATTCCTGCTTTGTCGATTTTGAAAAAGCTTTTGACTCAATTTGGCACAAAGGTCTTTTCTTCAAAATTCTAGAAAGTGGTGTTGGAGGAAATACATATGACTTGATCAAATCCATGTACACAAAAAACAGATGTGCTGTTAGAATTGGAAATAAAAGAACAAATTTCTTCACCCAGGGTCGCGGAGTCCGCCAGGGGTGCAATTTAAGCCCAACATTGTTTAATATATATATAAATGAATTAGCAAAGTTATTAGAACTTTCTACTGCACCCGGTCTGACTCTGCACGATACCAATGTAAAATTACTGATGTACGCAGATGATCTGGTTCTGCTGTCAGCCACTAAAGAGGGTCTACAACAGAACCTAGACATCCTCCACCAGTTCTGTCAGACATGGTCTCTGAACGTAAACATGAAGAAGACTAAAGTCATGATCTTTCAAAGGAGACACGAGTCTCAGAGTTCACATAATACATTTAAATTAGGCACACACATATTAGAAAACACAAAAAGCTACCCATATTTGGGATTGAAAATAAATCATAATGGAAACTTCAATATGGCTGTGAATGAATTGAAGGAGAAGGGAAGAAGGGCTTTTTATGCCATCAAAAGGAAAATTCCAATTGACATCCCAATTAGGACCTGGCTCAAAATTCTAAATTCCGTAATAAATCCAATAATATTATATGGCAGTGAAGTGTGGGGTCCATTAACTAACCAATATTTCCCAAAATGGGAAAAACACCCATTAGAAGTACTGCATGCAGAACTGTGCAAAAACCTACTTAAGGTCCACAGACACACTGCCAATAATGCATGCAGGGCAGAACTCGGCCAATACCCCCTAATCATTCAAATTCAAAAGCGAGCCATACAATTTTACACACACCTCCAATCAAGTGACCCCCACTCCTACCACTACAAAGCCCTTCAGAGCCAAGAGATGAACCCAGATAAGAGTCCCCTCTGCCAGCTAGTCAGAAATCTCTGCCCACAAATGCCTCAGGACAGATACCAAAAAATCTGGCGCAACCAAATAACCTCAAAACAAAAAGAAAACTATATAGAATTTTGGAACAAATCAACCAAATCTCAAAGTAAATTAGAATTCTATTTGACCCTAAACAGAGAGTACATGGTGGCAGAATACCTGACTACTGTGAGTGAGATAAAATTAAGAAAAACATTGACACGGTACAGACTGTGTGGACACAGTCTAGCCATAGAAACAGGCCGTTACAGGCAAAACTGGCTGCCCAGAGAGGCCAGGCTGTGTTCACTTTGCCATCAGGGGGACATTGAGACAGAACTTCACTTCCTGCTATACTGTGAGAAATACAAGGACCTAAGAGAAGTCTTCTTTGATAAAATAAACAAAATTGATGCACAGTTTATCCATCTCCCTGATCACCAAAAGCTACTATACATGTGTGGGGAGAAAAGTCAGTGTACAGCATTAGCTGCAAAATATGTAGACGGTTGTCACAAAATAAGAGAACAAGCCCTGTAAAATGTATCTGAATGGCCACACTTGAAAAATGACTACCCGATCGAGTGACTATTTTGTAAATTAATATGTTTCTTGTTGATTGTCCTTACTGTTATTACTAATGTTATGATATTTTATTGCTTAATATATATGTTATTGTTTGTATGTTGAACTTGCTTTGGCAATAAGTATGTTAATATTTCATGCCAATAAAGCCTATTTGAATTGAATTGAATTGAATTGAATTGACAGTGTCCTGACAGAGAGATGAGACAGTGTCCTGACAGAGAGATGAGACAGTGTCCTGACAGAGAGACAGTGTCCTGACAGAGAGATGAGACAGTGTCCTGACAGAGAGACAGTGTCCTGACAGAGAGATGAGACAGTGTCCTGACTAGGGATGGGGAATTGATAAGATTTTTTCAATGCGATTCCATTGTCGATTCTACTTATCGATCTGATTCTTTGTCGATTCCCTTATCGATCCCTGATACATTTATAATTTAAATAAATAAATTGGAATGCAACAGAACTAAGCTGGTTAGAATAACAACATGCAACTTGACATTTCTGATTGTCATTTATTGTTGAGGCCCATGTCAGAAAAATACAAAAACTGTAAAAAAAAGTACTTAACTCTAAGGTATTAGCCATCAGATTACACTTTAGTTCACCCGGACCAAACTGGCTTCATAGGAGGCCGCCTGATCACTGAGAACATAAGACGTATACTGCACGTACTTGATGCCGACAAGGAGGACACCATACCTAAGGCGATGCTGTCCCTGGATGCTATGAAGGCCTTTGACAGGCTGGAATGGTCGTATCTGTGGGCAGTGCTAGAAAGGATGGGGTTAGGAAAAGGATTCATCGATATGATTAAAGTATTATACAAAGACCCATCGGCCATGATTACAACAGGCACAATCATCTCTGAAATATTTCCGGTATCACGCTCTGCCAGACAGGGTTGTCCTCTTAGTCCCGGACTGTTCAATCTATCATTAGAGCCTTTAGCACAATATATAAGACAATCCCAATCCATAGAACCCATCGTAATCAAGGGCACACAACAAAAAATGTGTTTATATGCGGACGATGTAATATTGTTCATGAAAAACCCCAACACCACATTGCCTCATCTGCTCAAGTTGATTGAGGACTTTGGTGATTTATCGGGATTTAAGATAAATTGGCCGAAGTCGGCTTTCCTTCCACTTAACACCCCTGCAAAAAAAGATACAACCCTCCCAGGACAGATACCGATGGTAAAACATTTCAGATGCTTGGGAGTGGAAATATTCCCTACCATAAGACAAACGGTGAAGCACAACTACACAAAAATCCAAAACAAAATCAAAGACGACCTTGATAGATGGGCAAAACTTAAAAACACAGTACAAGCACGGATATCAATAGTTAAGATGGATGTACTACCTAAAATCAACTTCTTCTGTTCAATGCTACCATTACCCCCTCCAGAGGGTTACTGGAAAAGATTACACTCCTCCACATACAAATTTATTTGGAATAACAAACCACCACGTATAAAAAGATCCACCGCACAGAGAAATAAAGCAGATGGTGGCATGGCATTTCCAGATTTTTTCCTATATTTTAAGGCGTACTCATTAAGTCCATTGACAACATGGTTTGACTCCCAAGCATTAGCATCTTGGAGAAAAATAGAAGAAAACATAGTAGCCCCACATAGACTGAAGGACATAGCATACACTAAACTACCAATCAAGCACTGTGAACGAAAATTTGGCCCCATAATTACTCATGCGATCCGGATATGGCGTGAATCACAAAAAAAAAATCCTAACCCACAAGAATGGCACAATCATACTCCCTTATTCAATAACAATGCTCTCTTAATTGGAAAACGACCTATAAGATTCCCTATATGGGAAGAGCAAGCAAGGCATACACTCATTAGGGGATGTTTTTAACAAACAGGGTTTTTGTAGTGATAAAGAAATACGCAAAAAATGTAATCTCACCAAGTCCACATGGCTTTTTCACAAACAGTTAGAGCTATGTTTGAAGTCTCACGGTGTTCCATTAGACAGACCAATTGAACACCACAGATACCACAAATTCTTCTACTCAAGAGAGACATCGAGAGGTTTTGTTTCAGAATTTTATCATCAATTACTAACGTCCTCGTATAAAACCCTCCAACTTGACTCTGTCTGGAGGAGGGATATACCAGACCTGGAAAATGACTTTGATTGGCAAGGAGCCTGGGCAAATGTCCGACTTACATCAAGGAACCCGGATCATCAACAAATCAATCTTAACTATATTCACAGGACATACTTGACTCCTATAAGACTGTGCCGAATGGGGCTCAAACAAGATTCCAAATGCACCCAATGTACAAATGGGGACGAAGGGACATTTATGCACATGTATTGGGACTGCTCACCAGTTAAGGCATTCTGGAAAGATGTGACCCAACAAATATCAAAACTCGTATCTTGGAATATACCTGTACACCCCTCGGTATTGCTGTTGAATGATGTTTTTGAGTTTGCTGTGAATCCACAGCTAAAGAGATTGGTTTTATCGGGTATCACAGTAGCCAAAAAGCTGATCGCATCACGCTGGTTTCAACCGGAAAAAATGTGCCGTAAAGTTTGGTTTCTTACATATCTCGATGTAATTTACCATGAAATATCTACAGCAAGAATTCTGGGTCTCAATGAATCCAAAATGTCAATGTGGTTAGAAGTGGTGGAGAGAATAAAAGCTAGCTTATAATGGTAGTGTCTGGTTAGGTGCGAGGGATAGTGGAGGTACTTCTCAAGGTGGGGTCCGGGAGGGGGGGGTTCGAGCTGAGCATATGTGTGTCGTTTTTTTTTTTTTAGATAACAGGTATTATGGGTATATCTTATATAAAACAACTAACTAAAAGGTGATCTCATTGGATGTGCCCTGACAATTAATGCTTGTATATCTTATCGTGTGTTGTCATGTTTGTTTATATGTTTGTTTAAAAAAAAATAAAAAAAATAAAAAAAATAAAATACAAAAAAAAGTAATTAACTATACTAAAATACTATAATGTATTTGAGATTCTCTTAAACTAATTTAATCTATTGAATAACGACCTGTTGAATGCAACTACAGTTCAATATCTTAAACTAATTTTATCTATTGAACCATCGTAGATCGTAGTTGCATTCAACAGGTCGTTATTCCTCTGACTTCTCTGTCTCTGGTCTTTCATATTCTGAGACTGTAAAATATTGGTTTACATACAGAAGTGGGTTTGAATTTGCCTCATGCCTTTTGTATCTATCTATCTATCTATCTATCTATCTATCTATCTATCTATCTATCTATCTATCTATCTATCTATCTATCTATCTATCTATCTATCTATCTATCTATCTATCTATCTATCTATCTATCTATCTATCTATCTATCTATCTATCTATCTATCTATCTATCTATCTATCTATCTATCTATCTATCTATCTATCTATCACACACACACACACACACACACACACACACACACACACACACACACGCACACACACATACACACACACACACACACACACACACACACACACACACACACACACACACACACAGAGACGGCTCCCCTCCCCGGTCCCCGCTCGCCCCCACCTTTTTTCTACCTGAGCTCTCTCTGTGTCTCTGTGCGTTAGCTAGCGTTAGCTCCACGGCTAACTTTAGGTTACACCGAATTAAATGAATGACTAGGTTCTAAAGCATTGGGTTAGTTTTCACTGCACATAGAAACAGTCAAACAGCGGGAGCATTTCGGGAGCATATGACCAAAAACCAGGCAATTTCGAGCCCATAAGGAATCAAATAGTCTGCTCTATGGCTGCATGCTGGCGCTAACGTTATTGTTTTCAAATGCGAAACTGTCGGAAAAACCTGGCAGCGATAAGAGGAATCGATAGTCACGGAGGCATGCGATTCCAACGGGAACCGGTTTTCGATTCCCATCCCTAGTCCTGACAGAGTGATGAGACAGTGGGGTGCTTAAACAGAATTGCACGCATTGGGTATGACTGGGAAGCTGAGAGTCTTGTGGATCCAATGATCCATAGCTGTATTCAGTTGTGATGATGTTAGTCACCATAGTAGCCGTTTCAATATAGAATTATTTTTAAACGTGACCTCACTGTATAAAATGACCTATTGTGATCTCTAGGATAATGACAGCCTCGTGGCACTCTACAACCACAAACTACAGTAGGTCACTACATGTCTAGGTATATTAAAAATAGAACTACATTTCCTCATCTGTTCTAGAGCTACATAGTATCACGTGTTCTAGAACTACATTCTCTATTGTTTTCTAAAACGACATGTATTTTGGACCTACATTCTCTTGTGTGTTCTGGACCTACATTGTCACTTGTGTTCTAGCATCACATTCTCTCCAGTGTTCTGGAAGTCTCCCATGGGAACGACCTCCAGGGGGGCGGCTGCTGAGCCCAGGAATTCGGAGAGAAGCGCCGTGGTTTATTTTTCCAGCCCTCCGCGGCGTGGCTCAGCCCGGCTCAGCTTAGCTCAGCCCGCGGCGCGGGGCCTGGTATGGAATGGAATGGCGCAGGGAGGGCCCATCTCCCCTGCGGCCCAGATGGTAGCTCCGTCGGTGCCAGGGAGAGGGCCCGAGGGCCTGGCCACCAGCCTACAACCACAACCCCTGACAGCCTCCGCCTCTGGCCTCACGAAGCCCAACACAAAGCACCTTCTTCAGGGGCCTCTCGCTCCCTCTCCCCCCCACTCTCCTCTCAGCCAGGGGCCAGTCACCTCATAGAGAATGAATTCACAGCAGAAAATAATGGGCTGAGTTTCAGGCCTGTCAGATTCATATTTTCCCTCCTCCTCCCAATGCCGTCAGAAAGACTGAGGGCAGCACATACTGTAAACCATGTTGTAATGTGCAATAACCTCAGTTGTTTTCATAAAGATGATTTTAGGGCATTTTTTGCTTTAACAGATACTAGGCCTATAGGCCTACAGCAATACCATGGATATAAAATGGGGGGGGGGAGACAGAGAGAGAGAGAGAGAGAGAGAGAGAGAGAGAGAGAGAGAGAGAGAGAGAGAGAGAGAGAGAGAGAGAGAGAGAGAGAGAGAGAGAGAGAGAGAGAGAGAGAGAGAGAGAGAGAGAGAGAGAGAGAGAGAGAGAGAGAGAGAGAGAGAGAGAGAGAGAGAGAGAGAGAGATAGATAGATAGATAGATAGATAGATAGATAGATAGATAGATAGATAGATAGATAGATAGATAGATAGATAGATAGATAGATAGATAGATAGATAGATAGATAGATAGATAGATAGATAGATAGATAGATAGATAGATAGATAGATAGATAGATAGATAGATAGATAGATAGATAGATAGATAGATAGATAGATAGATAGATAGATAGATAGATAGATAGATAGATAGATAGATAGATAGATAGATAGATAGATAGATAGATACCCAGATAGCAAAAAATGAGTGAATCAACGTTGAAATAGGGTTCAGCAGAAATATTGAATCTATGTTGAAGCCTGACATCTAAATTATATAGATCGTTGTCTATGACCCTAACGTTGAATCAACGTTAGGTGTCAACCATAGCTGATACTATATCAATGTTGATTCAACCATCATCTAAATGGTAATATACATGCACATTTTAGTTGATTTTATATTGAATCAATGTTAGACATCAATGTTTATTCAACCATAATCTAAATGGTAATCTACATGCAAATTTTAGTTGATTTTATATTGAATCAATGTTAGACATCAATGTTTATTCAACCATAATCTAAATGGTACTCTACTTGTACATTTGTAACTTGTACATCTACTTGTAACTTGTAAAGTTAAGGAATCAATACTGATTAATGTACATTTTACATTAAAATATTGCTGCTGATATGTATACATCATAACATTACATGTTTTTTTCCTGCTGTTAAACACACTATTGTTAAATAAATAATAATAAAATTCTTATATGACCATATTTCCAAAAATGTGTGAACAAAAATGACAACATGGCTTTAATATGAAAATTTATTTTTTTCTAGGGTATCAGAACTTAGTGACTAAAACTTTTTACAAAAAACAAATAACAGACCTTATAACAGGCTTTCATTAACAATATAGCCACTGCCAGAATAGTGACACACATATTGTGTGTGGTGAGCACACGCATTCATGCACAACGAAGACAAGATTGCAATCATTTTAACTATAAACTTATGAGCTCAAAGTATGAGCTCACTGACTGAAATGTCCAACAAAAAGCATCAATTGTCAAATAATATTGATCACATTAACTAGACTAGATGTTTGAGGAAATTAGAAAGGGAACAACAACTTAACCCTTGTGTCTGATCAGATTCGTATTTGTTTGATAACTTTGCAGTGATGAGCCAACATAATATGTGGCATAATCTTTTAATTATCTTGTATTTTTTTTTTTACTCTTCATAAATTGTTTATTCCACTTCAGCCCGATCATAACCACCACATATTCTTTTTTTTGTCATATTTAACAACTCTTTTCAGAAAAGTGGGAGTATTTCATTACAAAAATAATATAAAAAATGGTTATGATCAGGGCTGAAGTTGAATAAAATATTTATGGAAAAGAAAGTGGGAAATTATTTCAACATAATCTTTTTATGGAGTTTTTCAATTTAGTCCCCTAATAAGAGTATAATACTTTAGTTTTCAGACACAAGGGTTAAATATAAACAATGGCATAGGATTTGAATTTAAACACAGTGGAGCTTAGATGATCTACAGTTGTCCACGACTTATCCTCCAAGGAATCTGCTATATAATAATCTTCTATTTTATTTTTTTATTTTATTCTTTCCCACGGCGACTATGGATAGGGATTTCTTTATTTAATTAAAATGTTCACAACAACATGGATGCATGTACTCTGCCAGCATGTTTAATATCCATAATACTAAATGTTTGACTAAGATTTCTATGAAACTTTAGCAAAAAAAAAAAAAAAAAAACGTTTTTTTTTTTTTTTTAATAATTTTTT
>NC_140173.1:36081858-36146858 GCF_963971535.1 Notolepis coatsorum | reverse complement strand
CACTCAGACTAACAAACCTCCCACCTTTACAACCTCAATTTACATCAAACCGCTACATCTGTCTCTCCTGTTCTTCTCCTCTGTTCATCTCTCCATCACTCCACCTCTCTATTAATCACACACTCCAAAAATAGTGTTTCTCTCCATCTTTCCATCCCTCTCTCTCTTTCTGTCTCTCTCTGTCTCTTTCTCTCTTGCTCTCTCTCTCCTCTCTGTCTCACTCTCTCTCTCTCTTTCTGTCTCTTTCTGTCTCTCTCCCTCACTCTCTCTTTCTGTCTCTTTCGGTCTCTCTATCTCCCTCTCTCCCTCACTCTCTCTCTTTTTCTGTCTCTTTCTGTCTCTCTCTCTCTCTCTCTCCTTCTATTCTGATGCTCTTTCACATTCAAATCCTCCACCAGCTTTTTGTTGTCATGACGACAAAGGGGCCCCTCTGCCAAATGGCTCCTTCGGGTGTCCATGACAACCTGACTGCACCCCCACCCCCACCCCTCCTCAACCATCAGGCCCCCTGGCGTCATGACCCGATGACCTCAGGGTCTTTGGGACAGTCATGACCTGATGACCTAGGGGTCTTTGGGAGAGTTGTTGCTCATGTTGGTTTAAAGAGTTGTACTTCTACGTCTATTTTGCTGCAATTTAACTACAGTTCAGGAGTGATTTTGAAATAATTGATTAGTTGCTTGATTATTACAAGGAACAAACACATCGACACGAGACCTTGAACTTTTACTTGTTATGGTATATGGACTGCGTTTATAACTTTTAATAACTCTTTTATCCAAATCCATTTACAACTTATGCCTCACATTCACCCATTCACTCACACATTCACTCACTCACCCATTCACTCACACATTCACTCACTCACTCACTCACTCACCCATTCACTCACACATTCACTCACTCACTCACTCACTCACTCACCCATTCACTCACACATTCACTCACTCACTCACTCACCCATTCACTCACACATTCACTCACTCACTCACTCACTCACCCATTCACTCACACATTCACTCACACACTCACTCACACACTCACACATTCAACCATTCACTCACACACTCACTCACTCACTCACTCACTCACTCACTCACCCATTCACTCACACATTCACACATTCACACATTCAACCATTCACTCACTCACTCACTCACTCATTCACTCATTCACTCATTCACTCACACATGCACTCACACATTCACTCACACACTCACTCACTCACTCACTCACTCACTCACTCACTCACTCACTCATTCACTCACACATTCACTCACACACTCACACATTCACACATTCACTCACACACTCACTCACTCACTCACTCACTCACTCACTCATTCACTCACACATTCACTCACACACTCACACATTCACACATTCACTCACACACTCACTCACTCACTCACTCACTCACTCACTCACTCACTCACACATTCACTCACACATTCACTCACTCACTCACTCACTCACTCACACATTCAGACCCAGAGAGACCCAGTGGTCAGAGAGACCCAGTGGTCAGAGAGACCCAGAGAGACCCAGTGGTCAGAGAGACCCAGTGGTCAGAGACCCAGTGGTCAGACCCAGAGAGACCCAGTGGTCAGAGACCCAGTGGTCAGACCCAGAGGTCAGAGAGACCCAGTGGTCAGACCCAGGCCTTGTCCAGACGAAAACGATTTTGATCTTTTTCATTTTCATTTCGTTTTCATTTAAAAAAAGGTTTCCATAAAAACGAAAACGTCTCAAGAAATAAGTGCATGCCGGCGGCTAGGTGGCGCCGTGGGCAAGGCGCTCACCACCAACACAGGAGATGCTGGGTTCGAGCCCAGCTCTCCGCATTGCTATCAGCTTGGCTGGTTGTTCATACTAATACAATTGGCAGTATTAGGGGGTGGGAAGCTCGTTGTGGACAGCGACTCCTACAGGTCGGTTGGTGCGCCTGGGCAGTAGAATCAGGAAGCGACGGGGGCGGCGTGTCCCTCCCACGCAGACCCTCGCCGCTGAGCAGGCACGTGCACACATAGAGGCCAAGGCCTTTTTGAGCCTCATCAAAAAAGTGCCCTTTTTGAAGAGAAAAAAAACTTTTACCGTTACGCATATAGACTGCCCTTCCAACTGAAAAATGTCAGGATAGAATCAAAATATTAGGTAAAGAGAGAGAGATGCCCCATATTCCATTGCAGTTTGCACGGCCTCCTCACCGTGCCTCTCCGCGGACCTATATATTTTATGCATAGCGTGGGTGGTGATGATGATGATGATAGAAACCGCTGTGGCGCATACAGTTGAATGCTGGTATTACACTCATTGAGGGACACGAAGAAGTCAAGTCCGATGGGATTTGGGAATCTCAAATACAAATCGGGATTGGAATAAAAAATGCATTTATATTAAACAATACAGAATATACAGCACTTCTTGGGGTCTGTAGGGTAAGCACTTATTCCCTCCCCCCTGAACATTTATGGAGATGTATGGGCCTTTTAAGTCAGTGATAAAAGTGTCTTTCAATGATAAGTGAGCTCCTGCACTGATTATTATAGTTCAATATTCAATATTTAATCACCAAAAAAACCCAAAAAGCATAAAAAGGGGGCCCCCGCCCGAAAAGGGCCCTTAAAAATCGCGCTTGCGGACTACGCTCGGTTAATATATACACACAAGTGTAGTGCCCTTTTCAGCCTTTGAGCACCTGCCCCTCTAAAGTCCCTGCCGCTGAGAGATTGCGCTGTGCAGGTGAAAAGATGCGACGGCTGCCTCCTCGAGTACCGGAGGGGACACGTGATGCAAGGCTTTGTCCACATTGCAGCCGGCTTGTGGGAAGCATGGCCTAACAATGTTCGAGACAGGGGAGGGTAGAATTGGACAATACGAAATTGGGGAAGGGAGAAAAATAGAAAATGGGGAGAAAAAGTAGATACAAAAAAAAGAAATAAGTGCATGCCACAAATTTACAGAATAAATGTCTTTCTGTTTTAGACGTCGCTCTTTTATTTTGAAAACCCCCGACAGGAAGTGTTGTCGTTGTTTTCGATAACTTGAGCTAACGTAACGTTAGTTTTCCAAAGGAGTGGAGCGAGAGACAGAGACCGCAGCTCAAACTACCTGTGTTGTATTAAAGTAATTGATTGATGTTTAACTTGTCCCTGTGTCATTTCGACTAGCAAATGTTTGTTGTCTGTATTTAACGTTACCTCAGGATACCACTGTCTATTGTATTTAGTTGGTTAGCTATTTAGTTAATGTTTGATAGCATTTGAATAGCATCAGCGCTAGCTGGCAGGCTACAGCTCAACACCAGCCATGGGGATACTATTTACTAAATTATGGAGGCTTTTTAATCGTCAAGGTAAGAGAGGATTTGTCATGATCAACTAAAGGCGTATGCTACGGAACAATTATGTGCTTGGCTACTACTTGGGTTTTCAGAAAAAGGCCAGCTATGTGACGCTAATCTCTAGCTAGTATCATGTATTGCATCCTCCCCTCTCTCCAGTGTGTGTGTGTGTGTTTGTGTCTGTCTCAGAACAGGAGATGTACTCAGACGTTGTTCAGTCTAGTATTAGTATTGGTGTTGCAGCACAATGCACTCTGTACGATGCCATTGTTGTTGTGATGTGGGAGTTTGCACACGCGGGGTAAGGGAGAGGTGGGCTATCGCGTCAACGGTTCAGGAAAAGACTTGTATCGCTTGTAAAGACGGTGATGCAAGGGGGGGGGGGGGGGGGGGGGGGGGGCGTTTTCAGAATTGCGCACTCTGAAAGCCGGTTTCAGAAAATAGCGTCTGCAGTTCCGTGTGGATGAAAGATGCATACGATCAAATACTTTGCCTGATACGACCGAAATGGGTTTGGTCTGGACATGGCCTCAGAGAGACCCAGCGGTCAGACCCAGAGTGACTCGGGGCGAAGCAACACTTTATGAGCCTCTTATCAACCAGGTGTGAAACTGACAGGCAGCGTCTCTAGTGTCTCAGCAAGACAAACAGCCCATAATACCATCTCACTCACTCACACACACACACACACACACACACACACACACACACACCCAGAGACGGAGCGGGTGTGTGTTAGCACCTCAGTGCTAATGCACACACACACACACACACACACGCACACACACACACACACACACACACACACACACACACACACACACACCTCGGTGCTAATGCACACACACACACACACACACACACACACCTCGGTGCTAATGCCAGCCAATGGCAGGCCAATAAAAGCCATTGTGTAAAGGAGGATGTTGAGACCCACTCTGCTGATAGAGGGAAGGGTTCAATACCACGGTCGTCGAGCAAGGCACACACACACACACACACACACACACACACACACACACACACACACACACACACACACACACACACACACACACACACACGCACAGACTAGGGTTGGGTACCTTTCACATACGGTACCTGTGAATCGATACCGGTACCCGACGGTACCTTTTTTCGGTACTTTTGTAAAAAATTAAAATCCAAACTTCAAATAACAACACTTTCGACCGTTTTCGGCTTGCCATTGCCCTGACTGCTTTGTTGTTGAATCAAGTCAAATCCTAGGTAAGCGTATATTGTACGTGTGAACGTTGACGTGGGGGAAAAAAAGTAAAATATATATATATATTTGTAAAAAAAATAAATAAAAAAAACAGTACCGAAATGTGGCACCGACGGATCTCACGTGAATCGGTACTCGGTAGTACCGACGTGATTCGGTAGGTACCTTTAAAAGTACCTAATTCGGTACCCATCCCTAGCACAGACACACACATATACACAGACAGACACACACACACACAAACACATACACACATACACACACGCACAGACATACACACACACACACACACACACCCACACACACATATACACATGCACAGACACACACATATATACACACACACAAACAAACGCACAGACACACACATATACACATATATACACACACACACATTTACTTATCTTAATAAAAGGATCTATCAGTGCAGTGAGGTAGATATGTTAATAAACTTGATAAGCCTGAATAGAAGATCAAATCACTCATTAGGCTCCTATTGTTTGCGCTCCCCACAGGTGAGACAGAGCATTGATATGCAATCAGCCCCCAACCAGCACTTCCTGACAATCCTGAGGCAAGAACAACACAGAGAGGCCACAGGCCTGTTTCATATACAACTGTTTGATCAGGGCGAGAGGCCAGGGGGTGGGTGGGGGGGTGGGGTGTGTGTGTGTGTGTGTGTGTGTGTGTGTGTGTATGTGTGTGTGTGACACAAGTCAACCACACAGTCGAGTTTGAAGAAGGTTTTTCAAATTACTGTAAAAAGAAAAAAAGAAACATTAACCATTAAATAAAGGTTGTAATCTGTAAATGTATTTGATTTTACTGTAATTTGACAGTAAGTATTTGGAAACCATTGATGCCAGACATTTACCGTTTTCTTGCAGCTTTTAATTCTTAGTGTGGCTAAGGAGCCCAAAATAGGTCATCAGCTCTATTTTCAATATTTCAAAATGTTCTTATGTACCCCAGTTGCTATTGCACTTATTTGTGTTTCATTACACGTATATATGTACATACTTACCAACTGTTCACCTGTTTTATTGCAACACACCGACATCTAAGAAGGGAGATCCCCCCTTGAAAGGCCCTTCTAATGTTTCTCCCCTCCACATTGCCTGTGGTGCTTTTTTCCCCTATTGCTAGGTTTTTAGTGAGTTTTTCCTTACCTTCGCGTGGGGTATGTCTGGGAGTGTTGCATTCATTTATTTTATTTATTTAAGACATTTTGGACTTCATGGTGTTTTTGCTTTGTTCTTGATTTATTGTTATGTTTTCTTCTTGACTTGTTTAAAGAAGACGTGTCCGGCCCATGGGGACATTAACGTGTGTTGTCGGGCCTTACAAATAAATTTGATTTGATTTTATATGTTATGACTAGTTTGAGTCCCAGTTATATAGTTAATGTTATGAGTAGTTTGGGTCCCAGTTATATAGTTAATATGTTATGACTAGTTTGGGTCCCAGTTATATAGCTAATATGTTATGACTAGTTTGGGTCCCAGAGTGAACAGTAGGTAATCAGAACAGTATTCTGACCAGCCACCTCTACCAGACTGACCTCAGACCAGCGTCCTAATACCCCAAAATCCAGAGTGAGAGAAGAAACAATCCTCATCATGTGACCCCAGGGTCCAGCCCCCTTAATCCTCAGTCACATGATCTCCCTGCTCCTCGCTTCTTCTCCTCTCCTCTCCTCCTCTCTCCTATCCTCTCCTCTCCTTCTCTCTCCTCCTCTTCTCTCCTCTCATCTCCTCTACTCTCCTCCACTCTCCTCCTCTTCTCTCCTCTCCTCTCCTCTCCTAACCCTAATGAAGTGACGTTTTATTTAATTTTAATTTTACCTTTATTTAACCAGGCAAATCAATCAAATTCTTATTTACAATGATGGCCTGGCAAGAGAGTAAGAGACAACACCTCTTGAAAGGAGTGGCTCCTCTCCTAACCCTAATGAAGTGACTAGTATCTCCTCTCCTAACCCTAATGAAGTGACTAGTGTCTCCTCTCCTAACCCTAATGAAGTGACTAGTGTCTCCTCTCCTAACCCTAATAAAGTGACTAGTGTCTCCTCTCCTAACCCTAATGAAGTGACTAGTGTCTCCTCTCCTAACCCTAATGAAGTGACTAGTGTCTCCTCTCTTAACCCTAATGAAGTGACTAGTGTCTCCTCTCCTAACCCTAATGAAGTGACTAGTGTCTCCTCTCCTAACCCTAATGAAGTGACTAGTGTCTCCTCTCCTAACCCTAATGAAGTGACTAGTGTCTCCTCTCCTAACCCTAATGAAGTGACTAGTGTCTCCTCTCCTAACCCTAATGAAGTGACTAGTGTCTCCTCTCCTAACCCTAATGAAGTGACTAGTGTCTCCTCTCCTAACCCTAATGAAGTGACTAGTGTCTCCTCTCCTAACCCTAATGAAGTGACTAGTGTCTCCTCTCCTAACCCTAATGAAGTGACTAGTGTCTCCTCTCCTAACCCTAATGAGGTGACTAGTGTCTCCTCTCCTAACCCTAATGAAGTGACTAGTGTCTCCTCTCCTAACCCTAATGAAGTGACTAGTGTCTCCTCTCCTAACCCTAATGACGTGACTAGTGTCTCCTCTCCTAACCCTAATGAAGTGACTAGTGTCTCCTCTCCTAACCCTAATGAAGTGACTAGTGTCTCCTCTCCTAACCCTAATGAAGTGACTAGTGTCTCCTCTCCTAACCCTAATGAAGTGACTAGTGTCTCCTCTCCTAACCCTAATGAAGTGACTAGTGTCTCCTCTCCTAACCCTAATGAAGTGACTAGTGTCTCCTCTCCTAACCCTAATGAAGTGACTAGTGTCTCCTCTCCTAACCCTAATGAAGTGACTAGTATCTCCTCTCCTAACCCTAATGAAGTGACTAGTGTCTCCTCTCCTAACCCTAATGAAGTGACTAGTGTCTCCTCTCCTAACCCTAATGAAGTGACTAGTGTCTCCTCTCCTAACCCTAATGAAGTGACTAGTGTCTCCTCTCCTAACCCTAATGAAGTGACTAGTGTCTCCTCTCCTAACCCTAATGAAGTGACTAGTGTCTCCTCTCCTAACCCTAATGAAGTGACTAGTGTCTCCTCTCCTAACCCTAATGAAGTGACTAGTGTCTCCTCTCCTAACCCTAATGAAGTGACTAGTGTCTCCTCTCTTAACCCTAATGAAGTGACTAGTGTCTCCTCTCCTAACCCTAATGAAGTGACTAGTGTCTCCTCTCTTAACCCTAATGAAGTGACTAGTGTCTCCTCTCCTAACCCTAATGAAGTGACTAGTGTCTCCTCTCCTAACCCTAATGAAGTGACTAGTGTCTCCTCTCCTAACCCTAATGAAGTGACTAGTGTCTCCTCTCCTAACCCTAATGAAGTGACTAGTGTCTCCTCTCCTAACCCTAATGAAGTGACTAGTGTCTCCTCTCCTAACCCTAATGAAGTGACTAGTGTCTCCTCTCCTAACCCTAATGAAGTGACTAGTGTCTCCTCTCCTAACCCTAATGAAGTGACTAGTGTCTCCTCTCCTAACCCTAATGAAGTGACTAGTGTCTCCTCTCCTAACCCTAATGAAGTGACTAGTGTCTCCTCTCCTAACCCTAATGAAGTGACTAGTGTCTCCTCTCCTAACCCTAATGAAGTGACTAGTGTCTCCTCTCCTAACCCTAATGAAGTGACTAGTGTCTCCTCTCCTAACCCTAATGAAGTGACTAGTGTCTCCTCTCCTAACCCTAATGAAGTGACTAGTGTCTCCTCTCCTAACCCTAATGAAGTGACTAGTGTCTCCTCTCCTAACCCTAATGAAGTGACTAGTGTCTCCTCTCCTAACCCTAATGAAGTGACTAGTGTCTCCTCTCCTAACCCTAATGAAGTGACTAGTGTCTCCTCTCCTAACCCTAATGAAGTGACTAGTGTCTCCTCTCCTAACCCTAATGAAGTGACTAGTGTCTCCTCTCCTAACCCTAATGAAGTGACTAGTGTCTCCTCTCCTAACCCTAATGAAGTGACTAGTGTCTCCTCTCCTAACCCTAATAAAGTGACTAGTGTCTCCTCTCCTAACCCTAATGAAGTGACTAGTGTCTCCTCTCCTAACCCTAATGAAGTGACTAGTGTCTCCTCTCCTAACCCTAATGAAGTGACTAGTGTCTCCTCTCCTAACCCTAATGAAGTGACTAGTGTCTCCTCTCCTAACCCTAATGAAGTGACTAGTGTCTCCTCTCCTAACCCTAATGAAGTGACTAGTGTCTCCTCTCCTAACCCTAATGAAGTGACTAGTGTCTCCTCTCCTAACCCTAATGAAGTGACTAGTGTCTCCTCTCCTAACCCTAATGAAGTGACTAGTGTCTCCTCTCCTAACCCTAATGAAGTGACTAGTGTCTCCTCTCCTAACCCTAATGAAGTGACTAGTGTCTCCTCTCTGAAAGTGAACTGACCTGGCAGGTTGACTGAAACCAGGAGGACAGAGAAAGAGAGGAGGCCCCACCCAGAGAGTAGGAACAGTGTGTGTAAAGGGTCTATCAGTGGATGTTCATGTGTCTGCTTGTGTGTGTGTGTGTGTGTGTGTGTGTGTGTGTGTGTGTGTGTGTGTGCGTGCGTGCGTGCGTGCGTGTAAAGAAGAAGGGTCTTTAAAGTGACGTTCTGTAGTTTTGGTGCAACTTACAATTAGCATGTTGATTAAAGCGCTGGAACAAAAGGCGTTGAGCAGGAATGTGACTCTGTTCATCGCAACAGTACTAATTAGCTGCTCCCTGACCAGCCCGGGACCGACTCTATTCATCGCAACAGTACTAATTAGCTGCTCCCTGACCAGCCCGGGACTGGAGGCAGAGAGACAGAAAAACACAGTCTTCTCTCTCATCTCGACACAATATCTTCTCAAAGATTTTCTAAAAAAAACAAAAAGTAAAGAGTCTCAGAGTCAAGAGTTTTCTGGGACTGAGGAGCAGAGAGCTGTGTGAGAACTGAAGAAAGACCCAAACTTAAATATATATATATATATATATATATAACTCAATACTCTGTATCTAACAACCCCCACCCTCTCTCTCTCTCTCTCTCTCTCTCTCTCTCTCTCTCTCTCTCTCTCTCTCTCTCTCTATATCTCTCTCTATATCTCTCTCCATTTCTTTCCAGGAAAGCGGGGCACAAGAGAGGTGCCAGTATAAACACTGTAGCACCCTGCCTCCTCCCTCCTCACTCCTCCTCCTCCTCACTCCTCCTCACTCCCTCCTCCTTCCTCCTCCTCTCCCTCACCCCTCCCCCTCCTCCTCCTACAGACCCTGCCTTTCATTCTCAGAAATAGCTCCACGCAGCAGGACCATCCCACCTGCTGTCTGCACACACAACCTTCCAGCTCCGAAAACACCAACTTCCACTACATCGAGAGGATGATGAGATATATCAGGCTATTTCCCTGCTGATGATGATGTGTTTTTTGAATCCATACAACGTGGTTTTGAACGGGTTATGAGGTCATGAAGATGTTTCAGCTCATGACACGAGAAATAAATGCATTTATATAAGAGATTTGATCCAAAGCGCTTTACAACTCACGCCTCACATTCACCTGTTCACTCACACATTCACACACTGACGTTGGAGGAGACCATGCGAGGTGCCGACCTGCTCATCGGGAGCAGTTAGGGGTTAAGTGCCTTGCTCAAGGACTATTCGACATGCTGCCGGGGAGGAGCAGGAATGGAACCAGGAACATTCCTATTACCAGACGACCGCTCTACCTCCTGAGACACTGTCTAACACTAACCTTCTGATTACCAGACGACCGCTCTACCTCCTGAGACACTGTCTAACACTAACCTTCTGATTACCAGACGACCGCTCTACCTCCTGAGACACTGTCTAACACTAACCTTCTGATTACCAGACGACCGCTCTACCTCCTGAGCCACTGTCTAACACTAACCTTCTGATTACCAGACGACCGCTCTACCTCCTGAGCCACTGTCTAACCCTAACCTTCTGATTACCAGACGACCGCTGTACCTCTTGAGACACTGTCTAACCCTAACCTTCTGATTACCAGACGACCGCTCTACCTCCTGAGCCACTGTCTAACACTAACCTTCTGATTACCAGACGACCGCTCTACCTGCTGAGACACTGTCTAACCCTAACCTTCAGATTACCAGACGACCGCTCTACCTCCTGAGACACTGTCTAACACTAACCTTCTGATTACCAGACGACCGCTCTACCTCCTGAGACACTGTCTAACCCTAACCTTCTGATTACCAGACGACCGCTCTACCTCCTGAGACACTGTCTAACACTAACCTTCTGATTACCAGACGACCGCTCTACCTCCTGAGACACTGTCTAACACTAACCTTCTGATTACCAGACGACCGCTCTACCTCCTGAGACACTGTCTAACACTAACCTTCTGATTACCAGACGACCGCTCTACCTCCTGAGACACTGTCTAACACTAACCTTCTGATTACCAGACGACCGCTCTACCTCCTGAGACACTGTCTAACCCTAACCTTCAGATTACCAGACGACCGCTCTACTTCCTGAGCCACTGTCTAACCCTAACCTTCAGATTACCAGACGACCGCTCTACCTCCTGAGCCACTGTCTAACCCTAACCTTCTGATTACCAGACGACCGCTCTACCTCCTGAGACACTGTCTAACCCTAACCTTCAGATTACCAGACGACCGCTCTACCTCCTGAGCCACTGTCTAACACTAACCTTCTGATTACCAGACGACCGCTCTACCTCCTGAGACACTGTCTAACACTAACCTTCTGATTACCAGACGACCGCTCTACCTCCTGAGACACTGTCTAACACTAACCTTCTGATTACCAGACGACCGCTGTACCTCCTGAGACACTGTCTAACACTAACCTTCAGATTACCAGACGACCGCTCTACCTCCTGAGACACTGTCTAACCCTAACCTTCAGATTACCAGACGACCGCTCTACCTGCTGAGACACTGTCTAACACTAACCTTCTGATTACCAGACGACCGCTCTACCTCCTGAGACACTGTCTAACCCTAACCTTCAGATTACCAGACGACCGCTCTACCTGCTGAGACACTGTCTAACACTAACCTTCTGATTACCAGACGACCGCTCTACCTCCTGAGCCACTGAGCCCCACAGTGGACTTCAGATCCTCCAGTGGGTTTCAGCAGAAGAAGGTAAAGACAGCCGGGTGGCAATCAGACGCCTCAATAAACATCAGGCTTCTTGGTTTGTTGCAACACGTTTCTCTCTATAAAAAGACGTTCCACTCTCCCTTATTGTTTGTTTGTTTTTCAACTACGTCCAGAAGGGGGGGGGGGGGGGGTTGAGTTATAAACACCAGCAAAACAACAACAACAACAACAACAACAACAACAACAGTAGTTTCCCAGGATGTGATCGGGGGGGGGGGGGGGCTGGTATCAGATCTCTTCACTTTCATTTCAAAATACAAATGTCAATTACAATACATTTACAATTAATTCAAAATAAATGGATTCCTCTCAGTGGAAATCACTTCCCCACTTGATAAATAAGTGAGTCGACCTAATCGGTGGTTTTTAGTGACGTAAAAAAAAAAAAAAAAAAACAGAAACCATTCACCTCTGAAGATCCACATGTTTAATTGCCAGCACCTCCCCTGGCTTGCCTCCCTGCCGTCTCCCTCCCCCCCTGTGTTACCAGTTCTCCCCCAGGGCATCGCCCTCCGTGACCCCCGCCCCCTCCTCCTGTGTCTTACCTTCAGGCTCCAGAGTGGGTTCTTGGTCCTGCGAGGCGGTGAGGGGGGGCCGTGCCGCGGTGACAGTGAGCAGGGACAACAGCAACCAGCCCCACCAGGACATCCCCTTACCCCTCCTCCTCCCCCCCCTGGTCACTGGTCCCATCTGAGGGGCTCCGCCCACACATCAACTGCTGCCTGTCCGGCCTGTCACTCACTCGGAATTCACCCAATCACCTGGGCTGCATGAGAGGAGAGGAGGAGAAGGGGAGGAGAGGAGAGGAGAGGAGAGGAGAGGGGAGGAGAGGAGAGGAGAGGAGAGGAGCGGAGAGGGGAGGAGAGGAGAGGAGAGAGGGAGAAAGGGAGAAGAGGAGAGAGAGGAGAGAAGATGAGAGGAGAGGAGAGGAGAGAGGGAAGGATGACATGAGATATAGAAGCCAGGAGGAGGTGAGAGGAGAGAGAGTTTTAGAGAGAAACACAGAGAAACAGTTGTAATCACGTAGGATACACATAACACTTAGAGTTAAGGCTCTACACATTTAAGGCTCTACACAATAGTTAAAGGTGTACTATGTAGTTTTGTGAGAGTCAGAGAAGTGAATCATGTATTTTGTTTTCATTTATGACATGAGATTAGGGGTGGACGGTATAAACGGTATACGGTATAAACGGTATGAATTTGCTCTACGGTATGGATTTTGCCTATACCGTGTAACCGGTAGTGCAGCTCTAAAATAGCAATGACGTCATGTAACCACAGCGCGACTATTTCACTGCCAGCCCCTCCCGCACGCATGTAAACACGGGTCTACTAGTAGTCTAGTGGGACGGGACGTCTCCCTGAGCTAACGTTAGCTTAGCTACCGTTACAAAATGACCCAGTCAACTATTCACTTTTAGTTTAATACATGATGAGGCATTGTCTAACCGAACGGTATCTAGTCGGCCAGCTACCGATAGCTCCTGACATCAACAAACGCTCCATCAAGTCTAGTAGAGAGTAGACGTGTATGATAGCTCCGTTAGCCGTTAGCTCACGTTAACCCAAGTTAGTTCACCGTTCAAAACGAAATGTCCCATTGAACTAAATAATTCACTGAGGCGTTGTATTAACGTTATATATCCGGCTAGCAGTAGCTACAGATAGCTCCTGATATCAATGTCTTATAACACTGATTCGATGCGTATTCGAGCTGAGGGCTTGCTGAGCACAGTTAAGTAACGTTATGCCAATAGGGTCCAGGTGCAGCGCCGGAGAATCCTGGCCGTAGCTCTGCTCGAGGCTACTCGAGTATAGGTCCAGATGCAGCTCTGGAGAATCCTGGCCGTAGCTGGAGGCTACTAGAGTACACACAGACAGTGGAGCTTGTTGCGTGGTGGCGATGTCTCGCAGATAATACAAGTACAAGTCTAATTATATAATATATATATTTTATAAAAAAAAAAAAAAAATTATATAAAATTAAAAAAAAAATTTATCAAAAACGATGATACCGTGATATATACCGTTACCGTCTATGCTTCAGATTATACCGTGATATACATTTTAGACCATACCGTCCACCCCTACATGAGATCATAAGAATTATAGTAAATGTATACATCTTGCAGGCTCTACAAACAAATCCCCCTCCTCTGAAACCGTGTAGTGCACCTTTACGTTAACCCTTTCACTAACACACTACAGAAGGTTAACCTTTCACGGTTAACCAATCTATAGTGTGGTAGTGAAAGGGTTAACCTTCTGTAGTGTGGTAGTGAAAGGGTTGACCCGCTGTCGTGTGGCAGTGAAGGGGTTAACCTTCTGTATTGTTGCAGTGAAAGGGTTAACCCTTTGGTAGTGTGGATAGTGAAAGAGTTAAGGATCTACGCAGGAGTTAAGGCTCTTACAAAGACTACGTATAAACTCTGTATATCCCGTACAGCAAAGATATACATTTTGTATGCTCCTAGTAGAGTACACTCTATTTATTATGCTTCTATTACTGTATATTGTATAATGTACACTATTTATATATTGTATTTGTATCTTAGTCTAGACGTGTTGTTTTTGTATTATTTGTGAGCGACACCAAAACTAATTCCCGCAACTGATTCTGATTGTATATTTACTGCACTGACCACTGTAGCTTTTGTCCTTGATACCAGACACAATTAGAGAGAGAGAGAGAGAGAGAGAGAGAGAGAGAGAGAGAGAGAGAGAGAGAGAGAGAGAGAGAGAGGAGAGAGAGAGAGAGAGAGATAGAGAGAGAGAGAGAGAGAGAGAGAGAGAGAGAGAGAGAGAGAGAGGAGAGAGAGAGAGAGAGAGAGAGAGAGAGAGAGAGAGAGAGAGAGAGAGAAGGGAGAGAGGGAGAGACTATATCTACCCACGTGTCTCAAAATGCTGTCAAACAAGCCACGCCACAGACATACCGAAGCTATGATGCACCTTGAAGTTCAGCCTACAAACAACCACCTCAGACCTATTAGCATACTGTGTTAGTGTCCTGTTGACACCTATTAGCATACTGTGTTAGTGTCCTGTTGACACCTATTAGCATACTGTGTTAGTGTCCTGTTGACACCTATTAGCATACTGTGTTAGTGTCTATTAGCATACTGTTTTAGTGTCTATTAGCATACTGTGTTAGTGTCTGTAGACACCTATTAGCATACTGTGTTAGTGTCTGTAGACACCTATTAGCATACTGTGTTAGTGTCTGTAGACACCTATTAGCATACTGTGTTAGTGTCTGTAGACAAATATTAGCGTACTGTGTTAGTGTCTGTAGACAAATATTAGCATACTGTGTTAGTGTCTGTAGACAAATATTAGCATACTGTTTTAGTGTCTGTAGACAAATATTAGCGTACTGTGTTAGAGACAAATATTAGCGTACTATGTTAGTGTCTGTAGACAAATATTAGCATACTGTGTTAGAGACAAATATTAGCATACTGTTTTAGTGTCTGTAGACAAATATTAGCGTACTGTGTTAGTGTCTGTAGACAAATATTAGCATACTGTTTTAGTGTCTGTAGACAAATATTAGCATACTGTGTTAGAGACAAATATTAGCATACTGTTTTAGTGTCTGTAGACAAATATTAGCGTACTGTGTTAGTGTCTGTAGACAAATATTAGCATACTGTTTTAGTGTCTGTAGACAAATATTAGCGTACTGTGTTAGTGTCTGTAGACAAATATTAGCATACTGTTTTAGTGTCTGTAGACAAATATTAGCGTACTGTGTTAGTGTCTGTAGACAAATATTAGCGTACTGTGTTAGTGTCTGTAGACAAATATTAGCATACTGTGTTAGTGTCTGTAGAGACAAATATTAGCATACTGTGTTAGAGACAAATATTAGCATACTGTGTTAGTGTCTGTAGAGACACATATTAGCATACTGTGTTAGTGTAGACACATATTAGCATACTGTGTTAGTGTAGACACATATTAGCATACTGTGTTAATGTCCTGTAGACACAGGACATTTACATTTGTGTACATTGCCTATACTCTAGGGTCTAGGCTCTCATTACCTATACTGTATGACCTTTGAACTCTGTTGCCTATACTAAATGTATACCTGCCTACTGCCTTCACTGTCTACAACTGCCTTAAACTGTAATCATCGCTATACCCATCTACCCAATATACCTTTCTATGATAGCCATGTACAATAATGCTGTATATACTGTATATATATATGTATATATTTATATTTACCATATGTCTGAATATACCTGCATATAATCCTTTTTATAATTCCTTTTAATTATACTATATCTATATCTGAATATATCCCTTACCTACTAGTTATACCGCTGGCAAGTATGGCTTACTACTATCATAGTGTATTTATATTTGTATCACTGTACATACTAATACTGTAACACTGTAAATACATCATATTAGCTTCATTACTTAGTAGTACCCGTTGTATATATTCCAGTTTAATCACTTGTACATTGTATATCGTTATGCACTTTACTGCTACATTTGCACTCTGGTTAGATGCCAACTTCTTTTCGTTGTACAGTACTTGTGCTGAATGCATTTGAATCTAATCTATTATAAAGTGCTATATATATACTGCTCAATGCTGATGTGGTATAATTTCCAAATGTGCTGAAAAACAACATTATTTTAGTCAAAGTGTAGACTATTGCATATCTTCTCTTTAATGATGCATTACAGCAGGCCCGTGCAGAACATAATTGAAACACCTTCAACCAAAACATTCCTCGCGTTGATCTGATTCAGAATCAGCTCTGGGTCCTTCTGCTCAATCGCTACTTTATTAACCCTTTCACTACCACACGACAGAAGGTTAACCCTTTCACTGCGACAATACACAGAAGGTTAACCATTTCACTGCCACACAACAGCCGGTTAACCCTTTCACTGCCACACTACAGAAGGTTAACCCTTTACTATCACTAGTGTGATAGTAAAGGGTTAACCTTCTGTAGTGTGGCAGTGAAAAGGTTAACAGGCAACAGATGCTCTCTCGCCTCGCCGGTTATGTTCAATGTATTGTTAACAACAGCACTTATTCCATTTCGAAGCGAAAGTGTGACTTGATTCAATAACAAAGTGCACTTTAATTGAAAGGGAATATATTGTGGGGGTGGGGCGCACGCAATCTGCACTGGCAGAGACATCTGCCATTCAATCCGATTGAAGAGTCTCTGGAGAGCTCCGTTAGAATAGATTAGATTATAGATTATATTAGATTCAAATGTATTGTCGTTATAAAGCACAAGTATACAACGAAAATAAGTTTGGCATCCAACCATGCAGAGTGTAAATGTAACACAGTATAGTGCAGGTATATACAATGTACAGGTGGTTAAACTTGATATAAAATATATAAACGAGTACTACTGAGTAATAGTGCTAATCAGATGTATGTACAGAGTTGTACAGTGATACAGGTATAAAGACACTATGGTCATATAGTCATACTGGCCAGCAGTGTACAAGTAGGTAAGGGATATGTACAGATATAGATGTAGTATCTATCTACAGACATGTAACAAGGATTATATGCAGGTATATTATGTAATGTATTAGGTATTATATGAATATATGTACAGGTGTGGATTCATATGTATTGTATTCATTAACAACAGCACGTATTCCATTTTGAAGCAAAAGTGACTAGATTATATAACAAAGTGTGCTTTAACCCTTTCACCGCCGCACTACCAAACGGTTAACCCTTTCACTGCGACGATACACAGAAGGTTAACCCTTTCACTGCCACACAACAGCAGATTAACCCTTTCAGTGCCACACTACAGGTTAACCCTTTACTATCACACTACCGACGGTTTAACCTTCTGTAGTGTGGCAGTGAAAGGGTTAATTGAAAGGGACTATATTGTGGGGCCAGCAACCCACTGGCGAGAGAGACATCTGCTGCTTCAGTCCGACGGAAGGGTCTCTCTGCTCCAGCTGGGAGGATCGATCGCTTTACGCACGGAGGGAGAAGACGTGTGTCACTTCTTGTCGACATGACGTAGAGAACAACTTTAGACGCGTGTCCAACGCACTCTGCTCGATCCATAATAACAACCCTCCGAGAGAGACACAGACAGGCCCCAGGACGCGCGCACCAACACAGCACATACATGCAGACGATACATGGCAAACTGGGTTGTATTTTTTATTGTTTATAGATTAGAAGACTTCTTTATAACCCGCGAGGGCCTATACACTAATACACAGATCGATATAACCCACGAGGGGCCTATACTAATAATGGATCGTCCCACTGGGGGTTTCAATACCAGCTGAACAGAGCAAACAGACATGCAGTATCTGCAGGCTGGTGATCACGTGGTGTGGTGGTTAAACGCTTGGATTGGGAGACTGTATACGTCCACACACACTATTATAAGTATTAGCTAACGTTTTCTCACTTCTTGTGAATTTAGTGCATATTAATATACCGGTATACTGTATTATTCGATTCGATTCGATTCGATTCTAATTTGTTATTATCATTATACAGGCACAGCACAAGTACAGCACAACGAAAATAAGTTTGGCATCCAACCAGAGTGCAAATCAATGTAACAGTAAAGTGCAATAGCAATATACAATGTACAGGTGATTAAACTGGGTATGATTATATAAATTAGTACTAGTGCTAATCCTATGTATGTACATTGTTGTAGTATTATCATGTACAGTGGTAGTAAGTCATACTGGCCAGCAGCGTAACTAGTAGGCAAGGGATATGCACAGCTATGTATACCTACAGACATGTAACAATGATTATGTGCAGCCAGGTATGTACAGGTAGATGTGGATGTGTAATTATGTAACATCCAATAAATGTAACAAACAATATATATATATATATATATATATATATATATATATATATATATATATATATATATATATATATATATATATATATATATATATATATATATATATATATATATATATATATATTATATATATATATATATATATATATATATATATATATATATATATATATATTATATATATATAGTACTATGTATGATCCCATTTCCATATGATTAAGAATATGGTATGTATGGTATGTTGGAGATCAATTATATTGTCACTCTGACCATTTGAACACCACTTGGTTGTTTTGTCTTTAACTGTCGTGTCTATTGTCATGTTTGCATGTTGTGTGTTTGAACCCTGCAGGAAGATAGCTGATGATGAGTTAATGAGGGATCCAATACAATCAGGAAATACAGATTATTGGAAACATTTCTGAAGGCGCGAGGATAAGAAACGACTATACTATACGGGGGACTTTAACCCTTTCACTGGGACAATTCGCAGAAGGTTAAGTATCCATAAGAAAATACATATTTTTGCAGGACACATTATAGTTTTAGGGCTTTAACCACGTCCCTTGTGTTCGTGAGAGACGCCTGTGATGCTTAATAATCCGGGGAGGAACGCTGTCAACAGAAAGAACCCAAAATAAATCGCTTCATTGTAATCGATACTTATAGCCTCGTCTTTCATCCCCATCGTGACGTTTCTTCCTCACAGAATGACCATAGTCTTCATTTAGAAACAGGGCTTTGAATGACTATATCTTGGCACGGGGTGGGTTCCTATTGAAATTTAAATCAGTTGGCTTTTCCAACAACGAGGTCTCATTGAGCAGCTCGGTGATTTGGGGCCGCGGCGCCGCGGTCACGGGGATAATTGGCACCATAAATGCAAAATTAAACAAAGTAATAAATAACCATGATGGGACCGAGGCGATGGTTGTTGTTTTTTCCCTTCACTTTGGTAAATAAATAGTCCGACTGAGTAGGAATGTGTTTATTTGGTTTTAAAAGGCCCCAAAGGACAAAAAGTTTTGGGGGAAATAAATCGTCCCCTATCAATAAAATCCCAAACAATATATTCGAACAATTTCCCATTATTTTGTCTCCAAACAAAATGTTCTCAAACATTGCAGTTGTTCTCGACCTTTATGCAATTTTTGGAATTCATTTTAAATGAAAGTATTTAACCTCTTTAACCTGCACCCCCAAAAGTGGCCTTTTTAGTTTTCATTTTTGAGGACTGCATATACTTTTTTTTGCAAACCAAAACAACATACTTTATACTTATAGCACATGCATAGAGCCTGGTCTCTTTTGAAAGATGACATTCTGACGTTTCTGATTCCAGAAAGAAAATTCTATTTGAGTGCTAACGTTGTAAAATAAATAAAAGTCCAGATCTCACTGTAGTAACTATACACACCACCAATGCCTGTCAATCATGCTCATTTTATGTCTATGTTGTGTCCATTTTAACAAGTCAACGTTATACTGCTGTGTGTGAAGCACGTTGGGCTGCGATGTTATAGTACGAAAGGTGCGATGATGCAAATAAAGTTTATTATTATCATCATGATATCATTCAGAACACGTCCGTCTGGAAACATGACAACACTAGTAAAACGCAAAGCGTTTGTATTACTGAAGAAACGGTGATTTACCTTACCTTGCTACTCTATCTTTTTGTATTTAATTGTGTATGCTCACTTATGCCTGTATTTTGTACTGTTGTGAAGCACTTTGAACTGCAACGCATGTATGAAAAGTGCTATACAAATAAAGTTATTATTATTATTATATTAAAGCCGAAAACGTTGTCTAATTCGAGCAAAAAATGCCATATTTCATGAAAAGGCCAAAAAATCTGACATCCTTTGAAAACATAAACATGTTTTTATTTGCCCCCCCCCCCCCCCCCAACACACACACTTCACGTCCCATAGTGTTGCTGTGAAAACACTTACCAGAGGGAGAGAGGACTAGAATCCGTCCGATCTCTGTTTTGTTGGCCAAAGCCCCGATAAGAGAGAGAAGGGTGCATGGGGCCAAATCCAGGGGAGGAATGTCTGTCTCCAAACTTCTGCACCAAAAAACGCAAAGCAAGCAAGAAGAAGAAGAAGCGCTTTTCTCTCTCTCTCGCTCTCACTCTCTCCTATATTCCAACAACAATCCGCGGTGCGTCAAATAATCACACCGCAGCAGAAACGAGTATATTCCATATTCCAATAGTCCGATGATGATGCGTGTGAAGAAATAGTATCCTCCTTCGAGAAGTGTCTGAAAAACATTCTGCAGTGGTTTCTCTCCCTCTCTCTCCCCCAGAATCTCTCCACAAGTCAGTCAGTCCTCCTCCAGATTACGCACCATGTCAGAGAGCAGCTCCACTCCCGGACTCCCGGGAGGACGCGGTCTCCAGACAGATGTCCCGGGACACAGAAGACACATTAAGATCCATCAATAATAAGTTCGATCGATCCCCCCCGACTTCTTCTCTTCTCTTCTCTTCTCTTCACCACACGCCACTAGTCCCGGTTGGAGCTCTCTCTCTCTCAGCTCAGTCTCTCTCTCTCCCTCTCTCTCTCTCTCTCTCTCTCTCAGACGCTTTGTCAGGTTCCTTACGTCCACACACACACACACACACACACACAACAACACACACGCACACACACACTCTCTACCACCCTCCTCCTTCACTCCAAGTGGGTGTCACTCCTCCTCCTCACTCCTCCTCCCCCTGAAATCGGAGCCGCTTCCTGGCCGCAGTCTCTCCCTGGCTCTGCCTCCTCCCCTCCTCCTATCTCTCTCTCTTTCTTTTCTCTCCTTCTCTTCTCTCTCTCTTCTCACAGACGCGCAGAAAAGAGAGAGCGCGTTTCTCAACTTTACTGACTGACTACAAAACTTGGGTTCTCTCTCCGGCGGCATGGGCGCCTCCTCCTCCTCTTCCTCCTCCTCCTCCTCCTCTTTCTCCCCCTCCTCATCCGTGGCGCACCGCGTTTAGCCCGCAGTAACACCGCCCCCTAGCGGCCTCACTATCACAGCTTGTAATAATAAAAGGGATAAACAGACACACACATACAGGCTTTATATATTATAGACTGCTCTGACACTGACTAGGATACTGTCTGACACACATGCAGGGACATGTCGCTGTCATATTTATAAGACGAGATAAGATAAGATAAGATATTCCTTTATTGATCCCTTGGGGGAAATTCCGGCTTCATAGCAGCATGGAGGGGGAGGGGAGGTACAGGTATGGACAGGGTAATAGTAGAAAGACATAGATATAGGCGATCAAATTTAATCTGCATATATAAACAAATGTGAAAAAAATAAACAATATAGTTAACTCTGAATATAAAAACATGAGAAAGATGAACAGTGTCAACAAAGGCACAGATGAAGAGAGAGCGAGAGAGACCCTGGACTCAGGAGAAAGAGAGAGAGAGAGAGAGACAGAGAGCGAGAGACAGAGGGAGATAGAGAGACAGAGAGAGAGACAGAGGGAGATAGAGAGACAGAGAGAGAGGGAGATAGAGAGACAGAGAGAGAGACAGAGGGAGATAGAGAGAGAGAGACAGAGGGAGATAGAGAGAGAGAGAGAGAGAGACAGAGGGAGATAGAGAGAGAGAGACAGAGGGAGATAGAGAGACAGAGAGAGAGACAGAGAGAGGGAGATAGAGAGACAGAGCGAGAGACAGAGAGAGGGAGATAGAGAGAGCGAGAGAGACCCTGGACTCAGGAGAGAGAGAGAGCGAGATACAGAGATAGAGAGCGAGAGACAGAGAGAGAGAGCGAGAGACAGAGAAAGAAAGAGAGAGACAGAGAGAGAGAGAGAAAGAAAGAGAGAGACGGAGAGAGAAAGAAAGAGGGAGAGAGAGAGACCCTGGACTCAGGAGAGAGGCCCCCCCTGTAGCTCGCTCCCCTATAAAGCCTCAAGCTGTCTCCCACATTGGTTCAGCCTTTCAGGCGGCTCTGAAAGCAGCGGGATGGAGGGTTGGAGAGAGAGAGGGGGGGGGGGTTAGTAATCCCCCCCACCCCCTCAAACTTCTCATTCTGCTCTTCCTCCAGGAGAAAGAGCTCTTTTAGATGCGGGGGAGAGAGTGAAAGGCAGGAACTAATAAGGTGTTTACTCTAAAAGGCTCCTCTGTCACTCCTCCACCTCCACCCCTCCTCTTTCTCTCCATCTCTCTCCTTCAGTGAAGCCATCGGAGGCAGGAGGCTGACAGCTTGGAGGGGGGGGGGGGGGGGTGAGAGAGTTTGACTACTTTAAACATTCAGTCTCACTCCTCTCTCCCTCCTTCTCTCCCTCTCTTTCTATCTATCTCCCCCTCTGTCCCTATTTCATACACACTCGTTCTTTTTCATGCACTTTCACAACACAAACACATTGAAACTCTCTCTCTCTCTCTCTCTCCCCATCTGTCTCTATTTCACACCCTTTTTATTTACTACACATCACATACACACACACTTCGAGACTCTCTCGCTCTCTCTTTCTGCATCTCTATTTCTTCTTCTCTTTCTTCACGTTCGTCTATTTACAGACCGTTCCGTTTCTTCAGTGTTTGAGCTCCAGGTTTAAAGGAACCGTGTGTCACAGCATTTCATCAGAGACCTCAGTGCTTGATTGATTGATTGATTGATTGATTGATTGATTGATTGATTGATTGATTGAAAACTTTATTAACAGATTGCTTTAATACATACAATTGTTAAGCGGATGTAGACCAGAGAAAGACTTTCGTCTTGTTTACATCAGGGTCCCCCATTTTCAATTCATCATAAAATTGCTCTGGTGTCATCCCTCTGTCATCCCTCTGTCACAGCCCTTCCTCTCCTCTCCTCTCCTCCTCTCCTCTCCTCTCCTCTCCTCTCCTCTCCTCTCCTCTCCTCTCCTCTCCTCTCCTCTCCTCTCCTCATCTCATCTCCTCTCCTCCCCGCTTCTTCTCTCCTCTCCTCCTCTCCTCTACTATACTCTACTCTACTTTACTCTCCTCTCCTCCTCTACTCTCCTCCTCTCCTCCTCCCCTCTCCTCTCCTCCTTTACTCTCCTTCTCTACTCTCCTCTCCTCCCCTCTTCTCCTCTCCTCATCTACCCTACTATACTCTACCCTACTCTACTCTCATCTCCTCCTCCTCTCCTCTCCTCTCCTCCCCTCTTCTCTCCTCCTCTCCTCTACTATACCCTACTCTCCTTTCCGCTCCTCTCCTCTGCTCTCCTCTCCTCCTCTCCTCTCCTCTCCTCCTATACTCCCCTCTCCTCCTCTCCTCCTCTCCTCCTCTCCTCTACTCTCCTTCTCTACTCTGCAATGCACTGGTCTACCGACTACCACCACCAAGCCACTTCAACACTTCACCAAGCCTCATCTCCAACCTACCAAAGTCAGCCCACGTCACCCCACTTCTCAGACAGCTGCACTGGCTCCCCATCGCCGCACGAATCTGCTTCAAGGTCTTTGACCTGGCATACCATGCAGCGAAGGGAACGGCTCCCGCCTAACTCCGGTCAATGGTCTCTAACTACACACCCTCAAGACCCCCCCCCCCCGCTCTGCATCTTCTGGCCGCCTCAGACCCGAGCTCCGGGAGGGTCATCAAAGAGAAGCCGGCTATTCTCAGTCGTCGCTCCACAATGGTGTAACGAACTTCCCACCACAGTCAGGACAGCCGAAACCCGCCAAAGTTTCTGCTAAAAACATACTTCTTCAATCAATATGAAAAAGAAAAAAAAGAAATACTAACCTTGTACTTTCACTAGTGTGCACTCTGCTACTAAGGAGTCTACCTCGCCTATATTATTACCTACTATGCTATTGTGCTTAGCTGCCAGAGTTGTACCCTTCCTGCTGACTGGTTGTACCCTTCCTGCTGACTGGTTGTACCCTTCCTGCTGACTGGTTGTACCCTTCCTGCTGACTGGTTGTACCCTTCCTGCTGACTGGTTGTACCCTTCCTGCTGACTGGTTGTACCCTTCCTGCTGACTGGTTGTACCCTTCCTGCTGACTGGTTGTACCCTTCCTGCTGACTGGTTGTACCCTGCTCTCCTCTCATCTTCTCTCCTCTACTCTCCCCCTCCTCTCCTTTCCTACATTCCTCTCCTCTAATCTCCACTCTCCCCCTCCTCCCCTCTCCTATCTCCTCGTTATTCCCCCTATCCCATCTCTCTCCTCTCCTCTTCTCCTCCTCTCCCCTCCTCCTATCCTCTCCTTTCTTCTCCTCTCACCCTCTCCTCCTCTCTTCTCCTCCAATCTCCTCTCATCTTCTCCTCTCCTCCTCTCCTATTCTCGTATCCTCATTTCCTCTCCTCTGCTCTCCTCTCCTCATCGCCTCTCATCTCCTCACATATAATTTCCTCTCCTCCAATCGCCTTTCCTCCTCTCCTTCTCTACTATCCTCTCCCCCTCCAATCTCCTTTCCTCTTCTCACCTCTTCTCCTCTCTTCCTCTCCTCCCCTCCAATCTCCTCTCTTCTTCTCACCTCTTCTCCTCCTTTCTGTTCCTCTGTACTCCGTCATGTAGTGTGTTTGAAAGCTTGTACTGTTTAAATATTACATGTTTAATATTACATGTTTAATATTACATGTTTAATATTACATGTTAAAAACACGATCTCAGTGGTTCACAGCATATACAGTATGACATGTCAAACAGAAATGTTACAGATCTTCATTAATATATAATGATGACATTGTATTTTTCTGCACGTTGATTCGTTTTTCTCCTTGGTCATCAGCTGCTCCTGAGCGATCTCCTCTTCTAGGATCATTCTGTTTATATGACAAACATAACCACTACATAAACACTACATAAACACTACATAACCACTACATAACCACTACATAACCTCTGCATAAACACTACATAAATACTACATAAACACTACATAAACACTACATAACCACTACATAAACACTACATAAACACTACATAACCACTACATAACCACTACATAACCTCTGCATAAACACTACATAAATACTACATAACCACTACATAAACACTATAAACACTACATAAACACTACATAAACATTACATAAACAATACATAACCACTACATAAAGACTACATAAATACTACATAAACACTACATAACCACTACATAACCACTACATAAACACTACATAACCACTACATAAACACTACATAAACACTACATAACCACTACATAACCACTACATAAACACTGCATAAACAATACATAAATACTACACACTACATAACCACTACATAAACACTACATAAACACTACATAAACACTGCATAAACACTACATAAACACTACATAAACACTACATAACCACTACATAACCACTGCATAAACACTACATAACCACTACATAAACACTACATAAACACTACATAACCACTACATAACCACTACATAAACACTACATAAACACTACATAACCACTACATAAACACTACATAAACACTACATAAACACTACATAAACACTACATAACCACTACATAACCACTACATAAACACTACATAACCACTACATAAACACTACATAAACACTACATAACCACAACCTAAACACTACATAACCACTGCATAAACACTACATAAACACTACATAACCACAACCTAAACACTACATAACCACTACATAAACACTATATAAACACTACATAACCACTACATAACCACTACATAAACACTACATAACCACTACATAACCACTACATAAACACTACATAAACACTACATAAACACTACATAACCACTACATAAACACTACATAACCACTACATAAACACTACATAACCACTACATAACCACTACATAAACACTACATAAACACTACATAAACACTACATAAACACTACATAAACACTACATAAACACTACATAACCACTACATAACCACTACATAAACACTACATAAACACTACATAACCACTACATAACCACTACATAAACACTACATAACCACTACATAACCACTACATAAACACTACATAAACACTACATAACCACTACATAACCACTACATAAACACTACATAAACACTACATAAACACTACATAACCACTACATAACCACTACATAAACACTACATAAACACTACATAACCACTACATAACCACTACATAAACACTACATAACCACTACATAAACACTACATAAACACTACATAACCACTACATAAACACTACATAAACACTACATAAACACTACATAACCACTACATAACCACTACATAAACACTACATAAACACTACATAAACACTACATAACCACTACATAACCACTACATAAACACTACATAACCACTACATAACCACTACATAAACACTACATAAACACTACATAACCACTACATAACCACTACATAAACACTACATAACCACTACATAAACACTACATAAACACTATATAACCACTACATAAACACTACATAACCACTACATAAACACTACATAAACACTACATAACCACTACATAAACACTACATAAACACTACATAACCACTACATAACCACTACATAAACACTACATAACCACTACATAAACACTACATAAACACTACATAACCACTACATAACCACTACATAAACACTACATAAACACTACATAACCACTACATAACCACTACATAACCACTACATAACCACTGCATAACCACTACATAACCACTGCATAACCACTACATAACCACTGCATAACCACTGCATAACCACTACATAAACACTACATAACCACTACATAAACACTACATAAACACTACATAAACACTACATAACCACTACATAAACACTACATAACCACTACATAACCACTACATAAACACTACATAACCACTACATAAACACTACATAAACACTACATAAACACTGCATAACCACTACATAACCACTGCATAACCACTACATAACCACTACATAACCACTGCATAACCACTACATAAACACTACATAACCACTACATAACCACTACATAAACACTACATAAACACTACATAAACACTACATAAACACTACATAACCACTACATAACCACTACATAACCACTGCATAACCACTACATAAACACTACATAAACACTACATAACCACTACATAACCACTACATAACCACTACATAAACACTACATAACCACAACCTAAACACTACATAAACACTACATAACCACTACATAACCACTACATAACCACTACATAAACACTACATAACCACTGCATAACCACTACATAAACACTACATAACCACTACATAAACACTACATAAACACTACATAAACACTACATAAACACTACATAACCACTACATAACCACTACATAAACACTACATAAACACTACATAACCACTACATAAACACTACATAAACACTACATAAACACTACATAAACACTACATAACCACTACATAAACACTACATAACCACTACATAAACACTACATAAACACTACATAACCACTACATAACCACTACATAACCACTGCATAACCACTACATAACCACTGCATAACCACTACATAACCACTACATAACCACTGCATAACCACTACATAAACACTACATAACCACTACATAACCACTACATAAACACTACATAAACACTACATAAACACTACATAACCACTACATAAACACTACATAAACACTACATAACCACTGCATAACCACTGCATAACCACTACATAAACACTACATAACCACTACATAACCACTACATAAACACTACATAAACACTACATAAACACTACATAAACACTACATAACCACTACATAAACACTACATAACCACTACATAAACACTACATAAACACTACATAACCACTACATAACCACTACATAAACACTACATAAACACTACATAACCACTACATAAACACTACATAAACACTACATAACCACTACATAAACACTACATAACCACTACATAAACACTACATAAACACTACATAACCACTACATAACCACTACATAACCACTACATAACCACTGCATAACCACTACATAACCACTGCATAACCACTACATAACCACTACATAACCACTGCATAACCACTACATAAACACTACATAACCACTACATAACCACTACATAAACACTACATAAACACTACATAAACACTATATAACCACTACATAACCACTACATAACCACTACATAAACACTATATAACCACTGCATAAACACTACATAACCACTACATAAACACTACATAACCACTACATAACCACTACATAAACACTACATAACCACTGCATAAACACTACATAACCACTACATAACCACTACATAAACACTACATAACCACTACATAAACACTACATAAACACTACATAACCACTACATAACCACTACATAACCACTACATAAACACTACATAAACACTGCATAAACACTACATAAACACTATATAACCACTGCATAAACACTACATAACCACTACATAACCACTGCATAAACACTACATAACCACTACATAAGCACTACATAAACACTACATAAACACTACATAACCACTACATAACCACTACATAAACACTACATAACCACTACATAACCACTGCATAAACACTACATAACCACTACATAAACACTACATAAACACTACATAAACACTACATAACCACTACATAAACACTACATAACCACTACATAACCACTACATAAACACTACATAACCACTACATAACCACTGCATAAACACTACATAACCACTACATAAACACTACATAAACACTACATAACCACTACATAAACACTACATAACCACTACATAACCACTACATAACCACTGCATAACCACTACATAACCACTACATAACCACTGTATAACCACTACATAAACACTACATAACCACTACATAAACACTACATAAACACTACATAACCACTACATAAACACTACATAACCACTACATAAACACTACATAACCACTACATAACCACTACATAACCACTGTATAACCACTACATAAACACTACATAAACACTACATAAACACTGCATAACCACTACATAAACACTACATAACCACTACATAAACACTACATAAACACTACATAAACACTATATAACCACTGCATAAACACTACATAAACACTACATAACCACTACATAACCACTGCATAAACACTACATAACCACTACATAAACACTACATAAACACTACATAAACACTACATAACCACTACATAAACACTACATAACCACTACATAAACACTACATAACCACTACATAACCACTGCATAAACACTACATAAACACTACATAACCACTACATAAACACTACATAACCACTACATAACCACTACATAACCACTGCATAACCACTACATAACCACTACATAACCACTGTATAACCACTACATAAACACTACATAACCACTACATAAACACTACATAAACACTGCATAACCACTACATAAACACTACATAACCACTACATAAACACTACATAACCACTACATAACCACTACATAACCACTGTATAACCACTACATAAACACTACATAAACACTGCATAAACACTACATAAACACTACATAACCACTACATAAACACTACATAAACACTACATAAACACTATATAACCACTGCATAAACACTACATAACCACTACATAACCACTACATAACCACTGTATAACCACTACATAAACACTACATAACCACTACATAAACACTACATAAACACTACATAACCACTACATAAACACTACATAAACACTACATAACCACTACATAACCACTACATAACCACTGCATAAACACTACATAACCACTGCATAACCACTACATAACCACTGCATAACCACTACATAACCACTACATAACCACTGCATAACCACAACCTAAACACTACATAAACACTACATAAACACTATAAACACTACATAAACACTACATAAACATTACATAAACACTACATAACCACTACATAAAGACTACATAAATACTACATAAACACTACATAACCACTACATAACCACTACATAAACACTACATAACCACTACATAAACACTACATAAACACTACATAACCACTACATAACCACTACATAAACACTGCATAAACACTACATAAATACTACACACTACATAACCACTACATAAACACTACATAAACACTACATAAACACTGCATAAACACTACATAAACACTACATAAACACTACATAAACACTACATAACCACTACATAACCACTGCATAAACACTACATAACCACTGCATAACCACTACATAACCACTGCATAACCACTACATAACCACTACATAACCACTGCATAACCACAACCTAAACACTACATAAACACTACATAAACACTACATAGCCACTACATAACCACTGCATAACCACTACATGAATGAATGAATGAATGAATGAATGAATGAATGAATGAATGAATGAATGAATGAATGAATGAATGAATGAATGAATGAATGAATGAATGAATGAATGAATGAAAACTTTATTTAACAGATTGCAGAATGGGTACAATACAGTACGGCTCAATACACACAATTGTTAAGGGGATGCAGACCTGAGAAAGACGTTTGTCTTGTTTACATCAGGGTCCCCCATTTTCAATTCATATAGACATTTATGACATACACAACATACATGACATTTATGGCATAGGGACCTATAGGTATTTAGTACTGATACATTTGTGACATAAACGGTATTCAAATATACAGTACTGTTACCCCTAGATCCTGACAGAGTATATACATATGTTTCAAGTTTCTTTAATAGTTGTCATACAGAAGTACAGAATACTTTCATACAAAATGCTTCTTACTGTTACGCTCCAGAGACTGTGCTAGACAAGATAGTATCAAATAACATAGTATAGCATGTAATTTAGAAGAAGAAAATGAGGTCACAGTGTTCGGTATAGACATATGTACAATGTTCTGAGTTACCATATAATATACAATACTATGCAGTGTACTAATGTACAGTACTATCTAGTGCAAAGCAGAAATGGGATGAGGTACAATTTAGGTACAATTTACAGTAAGGTGTACGAGTTGTAGTGCAATCCTTCATCAATAAATATAAAGTGTGGGGAGTGGGTGCTACAGTGTGTTTGTTTAAAGTGGGTGTGTGCTATAAAGTGTGTGGAGTGGGTGCTACAGTGTGTTTGTTTAAAGTGAGTGTGTGCGTGTGGATGTGTGTGCTATGTGCGTTTGGTGGTTGTTGTTGTGTAGTGTTCATTCATTGTTCGTTTAGCAGCCTGATGGCCTGGGGATAGAAGCTTCTTCTGAGTCTTTCTGTGCTCGCCTTGAGACTCCGGTATCTCTTGCCTGACCGCAGCAGTTCAAAGAGGCAGTTGTTCGGGTGACTGGAGTCTTTAATGATTCTCTTAGCCTTGCCCTTGCAACGCTTGTTGTAAATGTTCTGGAGGGTGGGGAGCCCCCCTCCAATTGTGCGTTCGGCTGAACGTGTCACTCTTTGTAGTCTGCTTCGGTCTTGTGCAGTGCTATTCCCAAACCAGGAGGTGATGTTGCCGGTCAAGATGCTCTCTATTGTACATGAGTAGAAGTTCTTAAGGATCTTCTGACTGACTTGGAACTTCCTTAGGCGCCTGAGGAAGTAGAGGCGTTGTCGTGCCTTCTTCACAACACTGTCAATGTGTGTGGTCCATGTCAAGTCCTCGGATATGTAGGCTCCGAGGTACTTAAAGCTGTTGACTCTCTCAACCGGTGCCCCGTCGATGCTGAGGGGGCTGTAGTCCTTGATCCCCGACCTCCTGAAGTCCACAATCATCTCCTTTGTTTTGCTGACGTTCAGGGAGAGGCTGTTTTCCTGGCACCATCCCGCCAGGACCTTGACCTCTTCCAGGTAGGCCCTCTCGTCGTTGGCAGAGATCAGGCCCATCACCACTGTGTCGTCAGCAAATTTGATGATTGTATTGCTACTCCGCTGAGCCACACAGTCGTGTGTGTACAGGGAGTAGAGGAGGGGACTCAGAACACAGCCCTGGGGGGCCCCTATGTTGAGGGTGATGGATGAGGAGGTGCAGTTGCCTGCTCTCACCACCTGGGGTCTGCCAGTCAGGAAGTCCAAGACCCACTGGCAGAGGTCATAGTTCAAGCCCAGGTCCCTGAGCTTGGCTATGAGTATGGAGGGGACTATGGTATTGAATGCCGAGCTGGAGTCGATGAATAGCATTCTCACATAGTTCCCCTGCCTCTTGTCCAGGTGTGATGCTGCTGTGTGCAGCACATGGGCTATGGCGTCCTCCGTGGACCTGTTGGGGCGGTATGCAAATTGCAGGGGGTCCATGTTGATGGGGAGGGAGGAGCAGATGTAGCCCTTTACTAGCTTCTCAAAGCACTTCATGGCTATGGAGGTGAGAGCTACAGGGCGGTAGTCGTTGAGGCAAGCAGGCTTGGATTTCTTGGGTACAGGGATAATAGTGGACTTCTTCAGGCAGGTGGGGATGACAGCCTGTTCTAAGGACAGGTTAAATATGTCAGTGAATACTGGGGCCAGTTGGTCGGCACAGACTTTTAGGACGCGGCCGGGGATGCCGTCCGGACCTGCTGCCTTCCTGATATTCACTTTTTTAAATGATGGGGAGGGGACTGTACATTAGGAGGGGGTGGGCGGGTGGGAGAGAAATATACATACGGCGGGGAGGGAATATATACATGCGGTGGGGAGGAGACTGTCTATTATGAAGTGGTGGGGGTTTTGGGCATTTACGGTGGCCAGTTTCGAATTGCAGCCTCCCGTAGGTCGTCTTTAAGAGCGGTTTTGAATGTGGGTAGGTGTAACAGAGGCAACTCGCCCCTGCCACGAATTCGACCATGCCTTGAGTGGGAGTCGAACCCCAGGCGTCCGCACTGCGGGCGACATCACAAACCGCTGCGCCAAGAAAGGAATTCCCTTCTAAGCGCTCAGTTTGGATGCCTCTGGGGAGTGAGTTTTACACCCGTTACACTCACCCCCCCAAACTCACACCACCCAAGGCATCCGGGTCTACGGCACCAGTGTAACAGAGGCAACTCGCCCCTGCCACGAATTCGACCATGCCTTGAGTGGGAGTCGAACCCCAGGCGTCCGCACTGCGGGCGACATCACAAACCGCTGCGCCAAGAAAGGAATTCCCTTCTAAGCGCTCAGTTTGGATGCCTCTGGGGAGTGAGTTTTACACCCGTTACATAGGGATTCACATTCCTTTACAGCTTTGGGTAGGGCGTTCCACATTGATGTGGCATAATTGCGAAACGTGTTTAGTCCCTTGTTTGAGTCGAACATGATTTGTTGAGCTTCCTCTGGTGTAGTGGTTGTGGTATTCACTGACCTTTGGGAAGTATTTTGACATGTACATGGGTACCTTAGTCGTGTAGTGTATCTTGTAGACCAGGCCCATTGCAAGTTGCTGTACCCTGTCGTCTACTCTAAGCCATCCTAGGTTGTCAAAGTGGGCAGGTGTGAGGTGGGTTCTGGGGGTAAGGTCAAGTAGTAGTCTGACCAGTTTGTTTTGTGATGTTTGTAATCTTGTTTTAAGCGCCTTTGAGGTGCTTTGGTACCATGAGGTGCACGCATAGTCGTAGTACCCTTGAATGAGTGCTCCTGCCAGAGTCTTCAGGGTATTCTTGTTTACCAGAGAGGAGATCCGGTACAAGAATCTAGTTCGTTGGTTGACTTTTTTTTATTACATTGGATGCCATTTTGTCACAGGAAAGATTTGCCTCTAGGATGGAACCAAGGTAGGTAATTTCGTCTTTCCTTGTGACAATATTGTCACCCACTGTAACTGAGAAGCCGTCGGTCTTGCTGAGTTTGTTATTTGACCCGAAGAGAATGGATTCTGTTTTGCCCATGTGTAATGATAGTTTGTTATCAGCAAGCCATATGCAGATTTTGCCTAGTTCCGAGTTCCGAGCTGAGGGTTTTTTCAACCTGCAACTTGTTCTTGTCAGAGACCAGCAGGACTGAGTCGTCCGCAAACAGGAACAAGTTGCAGTCACAGGCTGACGACATGTCATTTGCATAAATTAGGAAGAGTAGCGGTCCTAGTATGCTTCCTTGTGGAACACCACAGCTCACTGTGAGGGGGGGGGATAGAGTACCGTTTACCTCTACCATCTGTTCTCTCCCCTCCAGGTAGGATTGCATCCAGCTCACTGATAAACTATCAAAACCAATTGCTTTTAGCTTGTCAATCAGAATGGAGTGATTGACAGTGTCGAAGGCCTTTTGTAGGTCCAGCATGACCATGCCGCAGTATTTGCCCGCGTCCACCTCTTGTTTGATGTGGTCGTTCAAATAGAGAAGGCATGTGTCAGTGGAGTGGCCCCACATAACCGCCCCAACAGGTTCATGGAGGACGCCATAGCCCATGTGCTGCACACGGCAGCATCACACCTGGACAGGAGGCAGGGGAACTATGTGAGAATGCTATTTATTGACTACAGCTCAGCATTCAATACCATAGTCCCTTCTAAGCTTGTAGTCAAGCTCAGAAACATGGGCTTGAACTACTGTACGACCTCTGCCACGGCAGCGCCTCTACTTCCTTAGGTGCCTAAGGAAGTTCAAAGTGAGTCAGAAGATCCTTAAGAACTTCTACTCATGCACAATAGAGAGCATCCTGACTGGTAACATCACCTCCTGGTTTTGGAATAGCACAGCACAAGACCGCAGCAGACTACAGAGAGTGGCCCGTTCAGCCAAACGCACAATTGGAGGTGGGCTTCCCACTCTTCAGGACATTTTATACCAAGCGTTGCAGGGGTAAGGCTAAGAGAATGACTAAAGACTCTAGTCACCCAAACACACTGCATCTTTGCACTGCTGCGGTCAGGCAAGAGCTACCGGAGCCTCATGGCCAGTACAGAGAGACTCAGAAGGAGCTTCTATCCCCAGGCCATGGAAGCGCAATGACTCTATGTAACATCAACCCATCCATCTACACTCATTGCACACACATCCACATGCACACACTCACTTTAAACAAACACTCACCTTAACACTGACTTTAGACACTTTAACACTATATTATATGTATCTATTTATTAGATTTGTACTACATTCATACCTCATTTGGATTTGCACCTTGCCTTAACCTTCCGGGCACCTTTGTCGCAATTCTCGTCAAATAGCCTTTTTTCCACGTGTGTTCATGGATAGTGTTGGCTATCCGTATTTTTTTTAAATCACTAAGCACGTTTTATACACCTTCCACCCTAGTCGCAGAAATGAACAGGTTGACTCCCATGTTAAACACATTTTTTGAATACATTGCCTGTACAGTTTGTGACGACCCTCCCCCACATTGTGTTGTCTTCCTCTGCTCTGGCTCGTCAGGTTAATTGGGGCACACCTGGGCCGGTGTGTCCCAGGCAGGATAATAGAGAGAGGCTGCCTCTGCTCTGGTGGCAAACTCCCCACACATTTGGTCCTTTGGTTTGATTGGTTTGGTTCTTTTGGTTGTTGTCTTTGGTTCCTTTGGTTTTGGTTACTTTCTGTGCTTTTACACAGGTCACATTCATGCTGCACATACACTCACCACACACTGCTGACACACTGATACTATATATTGGCTGCTCCCTTAGTTTAATTATAATAAATTCTTTGTTGTTTCTTAAATTGTGCCTGTGTCTCCCACATTCATGTTGCGAGCTTGAGCCAGTTCGTAACACGTTTAAAATGAGAATGAATCATAAGTAACATGATAAAAGGATGGATGAGGCCTCCATGAGGTAGTCTGTGCATTTATTCAGAATTTTAACCATTATTTTATTTAGGGTTTAAGTTTAAGTTTAAGTTGATTTGGATCCCCATTAGCCACAGCAGTGCTGGGGCTATTCTTCCTGGGGTCCATAACACGTAAAATACAGTTACAGACTTATACACTCACAACATTCACATGTCATACAGACAATTAAATCAACAATAAAAACCCTAATCAAATTCATAATACAATACAACAATATATACGCCTTATGAATTCATAATACAATACAATAATACCTACTCATAATTAATTCATAATACAATACAGAATAATATACTATTTAGCTTTTACATACATTATCTATGTTCATATCAGCCAATTATACAATCTTTTAATAATATATCCCTATCAGAAACATTGAATATTTATAAATGTTCAGGATTTTAAATTGTTTTTTAATTAGGGTTAGGGTTAGGGTTAGGGGGTTAGGGTTAGGGGTAACCCTAACCCTAACCCTAACCCCCTAACCCTAACTCCAATTTAAAAAAATAAATTAAATCCTGAACATTTATAAATATTCGATATGTATGGTGAGGACTGAAGTTAATGATGATATTCATGAAAAAGAATTGGAACAATACATGAAAAAGATATGTTTTACTGAGATTGCAGTTTCCGTCACTAAAGAAAGGAGGGAGTTTTTTGAAGGTTGACTGGAGGGTTAAAAGTGTTGTACCTCATTGTCTGCATTTTACTCATTGTACTTAGATTGTACTTAGGTTGTACTTTAGTTTGTATATTGTATTGTATATTTTATAGTGTTATTCCTCTTTTACTTACTTTTTTACTGTATGAAGCACATTCTCAGGGGCTCATACAGAACCAATCATTTCATTGTAATGTACATGTACATGTACCTTATATGTGACAATTTAAAAACAAACTTGAAACTTGAACATAACCACTACATAACCCCTACATACTATACTGCACTAGATTGGTTCATTTGAAGTTAATTGCCAGAAAAATACACAATACTAGGATATGAAACATTTGCTAAGTGTGAATGTGGAGTTATTTTGGTTGATAAAGCAAGTTTTTGCTTCCTTTGAGCCATAATGCCTTCAGGAGAACTCGGCCGGTCACAATATCAATACAAGATAGAGGATATTAATGGACTCATCACACAATATCAATAAACGATAGAGGATATTAATGGACTCATCACAGTCTTATCAACTGTCCTTCAGTCTCATGGGTCTCAACATGTCTGCTGTAACAAGGTATGGACATTGAATTTACTCTGATGTGTTGACGTGGGAATCCTGCTACTAGTCCTTCTGACCTGAAGGAGGTGGTTGTGTCATGTGTTCTAGAGATTGTTCTAAAACACAGTACGCCTTCTCTAATCCATAAAGGATATTATAGATTAGATTAGATTAGATTGAAATGTGTTGTCATTATACAGCACAAATACAGTACAATGAAAATAAGGTGGCATCCAACCAGAGTGCAAATGTAACAGAAGTGCATTAACAATATACAATGTACAAGTGATTAATCTGAAAAATATATAAATGAGTACTGCTGAGTAATAATGAAAAGCTGATGGTATGTAGAGTGTTATACAATTGTTATATACAGTGATACAGGTATAAGGACACTATGGTAGTAAGCCATACTGGCCAGTGCTTTAACTAGTAAGAGTATGTGGCGGGGTTCTCTTTAGAATCTCAAAACAATCTCCTCTCTCTCTCCTCTCTGTATCTCTCTCTTCTCTTTCTCTCTCTCTCTCGCTCTCCTCTCTCTCTTCTCTCTCTTCTCTATATGTTCTCTCTTCTCTCTCTCTCTCCTCTCTATATTTTCTCTCTCTTTTCTCTCTCTTCTCTCTCTCTCTTCTCTCTCCTCTCTCTCTCGTCTATCTCTCTTCCAGGTTCATGTTAATATGAACGTTTTATAATAAATATATAAATGTATGAATGTATGATAATAATATAAATGAACATAGCACTCACAAGGCACCCTTGGTTGTGCTACTGAAACGGTAAAGGAATAATGTTGAGGAGGGGTTTGACGTATTTATATATAAATATAATATCTATTGGACTCAATCATGTGTTCTACAGAGACGGCACAGAGACAGAGAACTTGCCAGGACGTTTAAACTCCTCCCTCCCTGGTTCACTGACTGCTGTTGGCCTCCAGTAGAGATACTCATATAAGTACAAACTCCTGTTCTCCTCTGGACTATCGCGTTTTGCCCTCTCCTCTCCTCTCCCTCTCCCTCTCCTCCTCCTCTCCTCTCCTCTCCTCTCCTCTCCTCTCCCCTCTCCCTCTCCTCCTCCTCCTCCTCCTCTCCTCCTCTCTCTCCTCTCCTCTCCCTCTCTCCTCCCTCTCCCTCTCCTCTCCTCCCGCTCCTCTCCTCTCCCTCCCTCCCTCCTCTCCTCCTCTCCCTCCCTCCTCTCCTCTCCTCTCCTCTCCTCTCCCCTCTCCCTCCGCTCCTCTCCTCCCTCTCTCCCCTCTCTCCTCTCTCCTCTCCTCTCCTCTCCTCTCCCTCCTCTCCTCTCCTCTCCTCTCTTCTACTCTCTCTCCAGTCTCTCTCTCTCCTCTCTTTCTCTTTCTCTTCTCACTCTTCTCTATTTCTCTTGAGTCTCTCTTATATCTCTTCTCTCTCCTCTGTCTCTCTCTCTTCTCTCTCTCCTCTCTCTCTCTCTCTCTCTCCTCTCTCTCTTCTCTCTCTCTCTTCTGTCTCTTCTGTCTCTATCTCTCTATCTCTCTCTCCTCTCTCTCTTTTGTCTCTTTCTCTCTCTCTTCTCACTGTTCTCTCTTTCTCTTGAGTCTCTCTTATATCTCTTCTCTCTCTTCTCTCTCTTCTCACTTTCTCTTGTCTCTCTCTTCTCTCCTCTCTCTCATCTCTTCTCTCTCTTCACTCTCTTCGCTCTCTTCTCTCTTTCGTTTCTCTCTCTCTTTCGTTTCTCTCTCTCTTTCTTTTCCTCTCTTCTCTCTTTCTCTCTTCTCTTCTCACTCTTCTCTCTTTCTCTTGAGTCTCTCTTATATCTCTCTCTCTCTTTTCTCTCTTCTCACTTTCTCTTGTCTCTCTCTTTGTCTCCTCTCTCTCTTCTCTCTTCACTCTCTTCGCTCTCTTCTCTCTCGTTTCTCTCCCTCTTGCTCTCTCCTCTCTCTCTCTCTCTCTCTCTCTCTCTCTCTCTCTCTCTCTCTCTCTCTCTCTCTCTCTCTCTCTCTCTCTCTCTCTCTCTCTCTCTCTCTCTCTCTCTCTCTCTCTCTCTCTCTCTCTCTCTCTCTCTTCCAGGTTGTTCATTGTGAGTACCACTGAGATGTTATTACAACTTCTCTATTTTCAAATCCAACAGACCCCTCCAGCTCCCCCCCCCCCCCCCTGCCTTTGATATATCTCTGACAGGTTATAATTAAAACATCAAAAGTGGGTGAGTCATATCCTGTGTAAAATATTAAACAAATGTGCAGCGTTGGGGTGGGGGAGGGGAGGAGAGGGGGGTGAGGGGAGGTGGGGGTATTTGGGAGGATGGGGGGGCTGGTTGAGGAGTAAGAATTTTTCGACACAGCCCTCAGGGTCTAATGGGAACCATACTGCTCTGTACCACGTGGAGACGTGAAGGAGAGGAGGAAGAGCGTTGTGTTACAGAGAGGTGTTTTATCAGTCTGAGGAGGAAGAGCGTTGTGTTACAGAGAGGTGTTTTATCAGTCTGAGGAGGAAGAGCGTTGTGTTACAGAGAGGTGTTTTATCAGTCTGAGGAGGAAGAGCGTTGTGTTACAGAGAGGTGTTTTATCAGTCGGAGGAGGAAGAGCGTTGTGTTACAGAGAGGTGTTTTATCAGTCTGAGGAGGAAGAGCGTTGTGTTACAGAGAGGTGTTTTATCAGTCTGAGGAGGAAGAGCGTTGTGTTACAGAGAGGTGTTTTATCAGTCTGAGGAGGAAGAGCGTTGTGTTACAGAGAGGTGTTTTATCAGTCGGAGGAGGGCAGCCTTCAGATAAATATCTTACTTACTTTTATTTTTTTTTAATATTTAATTTAATTAATTTTTTATTTTATTAATTCTGTTTAAACCAATGGGGTTTTTCTTCACAGTTGCAGATAAAGATTAGGCTACACTAATATTATAGTGTTAAAACTAATGAGTTATATTCATTAAAGAAAGTTGATTTAATTGATTTAGTTGGGCTGGGGCTTCTCCCTGGGCTGGGTCTGGAGCTGGAAAGTTGATTTAATAAAATAAAAAAGACTAATTTAATCAGATTAATCACTTTATTCAAATTGAGGATTTAGTTTGAGGATATAAAAAAAAAAATATATATATATATATATATATATATATATATATATATATATATATATATATATGTATGTATGTATACAAAAAATTGAATTTCTTTTAAATTAAAAACGAAGAAAAACCCTGACGAAGTTCGAATCCCAAAAACAGGCTTCAGGGACAGCCCTACTCTGAGGACAGTGGGTCTCATTCTCCAACGGACTTAAGACAAACTCTTAGGGCCATTTTTAAGACATCTTAGATTTTGGGATTCCCCAACCGTCCCTACCGGGTCCGTCGGGCTTAAGGGGATTTATAGTGAACTTCAAGACATTTATTGCATCACATAATGACATGAGGTCACTATAATTTCAACATAATTTTGATTGTATTGGAAGAAGTGTCATTATTTCACCCGGCTGTGGCTGATTGCTTCCTCCTGGCAGGCAGCCAGAACTAGTTTTCAAGTTCAAGTTTCTTTATTAGTTGACATGCAAAGATACAGAATACCTTCACATGAAATGCTTTTTTCTGTTATGCTCCTATGAGGATCATAGGACGCTTGGATCATACACATACAGCTCATTACAGTAATATTCCACAATTATTACATTTTAGATAGTAATAATGGTACAGAGCCTTGAGACAAACATATGCACTGTGGTGCTTCATGATGAAGTTATCTGATGGAACTGTTACTGGAGTTAACCCCACTCCCAAACACAAAGTGATCAATGATGTAGGTAATCAATGATGTAGATAACCAATGATATGTAACAAATAACATTTTCAAAGGAACCCTCCAAAGCCAGGACAGGAGTACCCAGTGTGCGTAAAATGTGTCAATAACATACGGTTATCCTATAACCATAGTTATATGAGTATAGCGAGCGCTCTGCGCTCAAGTGGAACACATCCCATAGCAGTCTAATACTGAATAAATGTCTCCACATGTACACACCCATCCGCCTGGCCACACCCCCATCCGCTCCTCTACATAAGCAGGGGTGTGGCCATACTAACAGCTCCTTCCCAAGTCTTTCACTACCGAAGGCGAAGACCACAGGGTCCTCAGTGAGTCAGAGCAGAGCGCTCGCTATACTCATATAACTATGGTTATAGGATAACCGTATGTTATATTATCGTATAGCTTACGCTCTGCTCTATTGGAACACAGGAGCTGAGCAGAGCGGAAGCTCGACAAATGTACCCGCTGAGGCCCCCCACAACCATCAGAACCAGGGAGGACCTGAGCCCCCGGACCCCCCTAGAGGGGGACGGGAGGGAATCGGATCCGACTGTGCGAAGAGGGTTTAGCAACTCGACGCACAGGGTGAGCAGATCGTGGGACTTACCTTCACAGAGAAGGACCCGCGACTACTCAGGCACGCATCCCACATGCCACTAGGGAACGAACGGGAAGGGAAAAAAACCTGTTACAGCTCCTAACATCACAGGGTCAAAGGTCAAGAACCCAACCCCGTGGCAAGGCCATAGCAGCGGAGCGCGGAGGAGGACCCAGCCCCAGGAACAGCCTGAGGGTCAGGACCCCCCGGAAAAAGGGGGCCTGGTGAGGCCAACGATGCCGTAGCATCGAGACCCCACCAGACGGTCACTAGTGACACCACCCCCCACATCGCCAGCGTATCGGACAGGGCACAATCCAAGAGCAGGCCCTTCCCCCCTACAGCACGCCGCCCTGAAGCACTCTACAGAGGCTACACCTGCACAACACTGTGGGGCCAGTCGGCGCACCGGGGAGACAACCCCCAAAGAGGTTGATCCCTCAATCCTGGCAACAGGTCAAGAGCGTAACTCGACCCGTGCCCGGAGCACTGCAGACTAAACAGGCACCTAAGGGGTCTACTGAGAACAGCACTCCGGCGGAAGGGGCGTTCGGTATGCTGTGCACCATGTCGCAGCCTCCACAAAACCAGACCCCCTAGAGAGGCCGAGGCAGAGAAGGCTGACACGATTGGCAGACGTCATGAAAAGTGCAGGGGCACACTCTCAGGCAGACGGGGTCAAGCCTGGCCTAAACCCGAGAGTCGACTCCGCTACCAACACACCGGGGAACCAACCACCCCCCTATGTTTAGTTTAACAGGAGGCAGTTGTTCCCTTAACCCCCCCAAGAAAAACTCTGAAACACAACTGTGCGTATACACCGGCTATACAGGCAGTACAAGTGTTTCATTTTTCAAAAAGGGGTTAACCCAGGCCAACAGGTCGACAAGAACGAGTCCGGACCTGGGCCCGGCGGACCGGGACGTACACAGGGATGCCAGAGGGGTACAATAGAACCACCTCGACAGCCCCCTCCCAGCCCCGCCAAGCAGGGGAAGGGAGGGGCAAAAAAGAATGGAGAAGGACCAGGCTCCTTAGCACAGCGCAAGGTACAACACAATATGGACCAAGCAACTGCAAAGGATAACTCGTAGTGACGTAATCACAAACACATCTCCATAACATCAAACCGTGCGACGCCCGGGCTAACCCGGCATTTTCCCCCCGAAAAAGCACAAAGTCCTTCAGGGTACCAGAACAGCAGATCTGCGCCCCGGCGGACAAAGGGTTAACTGACCTGGTCCGGCGCGACCAGAACCAGTCCTGTGTCCTAATCACGCCACCATCCCCAGTCCTAAGAGGGGGGTAGGTACGCGTGTCGATCTAAAACATCACAGAGGGCGCCACCAAGACGGTCAGAACATGAACGCACCATGCCCGGTGGCCCACCCCATGGGCGTGAGACCCCTCCGCCAATGCTTCGATCTACTCCGTCATCTCCCCCCAGAGATGAGCGAGAATTCGTCGAGACTAACCTAGTACACTGGCGCTCGGAAGAGATAAAATCCCCATCCCAGTTGCTCTACAAAAAATTTTGTTTCTATAATGAGCAACCAAGGCGCGCCAGCCCATGCATGGTTCCATACTGAAACACCCAGGGCCAGCGATATGTACACGTCGAGACCCAAAACACATCAATGGTAATTCTAACAAGAACCCAGATAACGTTCCCTCCATGCCGCCTGGGACGAGCGGTAGGAAGCTGGCCAAAAGACACAGATATGGGCCCCATATGATGCGTCTGAGGGAAAGAAACCCTGCCAACACTGCTCTGTATAAGAGAGGAGACAGGGAACCCCCAGAGAGACCTCCCACGTGAGTAATAATTGAAAAGATATATGTAAACATTGAGCTACGTGACCAAAAGCTCAACACATATGCAATAGAGAGCAGAGCAAAAAACAAAGTTTCCACACACCGCATAACTCAATCTTGACAATGACAGCAGTCCACAACATGGAGCCTGAAAAAAACTCACGGAAGCCTCACGACCAATAGAAACGCGCCCAGTGACGTATTCTATGGCCGGGGAAATTCCGTGACCCACCTGCGGAGGCAACGGTCGCGGTCCTCTGCCGGCGTTGCTTCTTCCGGACATCACCGGTGGCATCGGGTCGGGGGAAATGGGGTTGGAGCACAGAGCGCTCCTCCTCCATCTCTCTGCAGGCTGCCGTCATCTGCTGCATGGCCGACCCGAATAGCCCAGCATCGGAGAGGGGGGCCGTGAGCAGCCGAATCCTCTTATGCTCCGGCACCCGCGCCTGCTCTAGCCAAAGGTGGCGCTGGGATAGAGTGGCCAGGGCGCGCTCCTTCCCTGCGGCTATCGACTGCAGCTGGGTTAGGTGCAGGATGGCTCCAGCCGCCTGGGCGTGAAGATATTGTTGATGGTCATCCAATACCGACCCGCCCGCCATCATCCCCGACATGTAGCGCGCTAGCTGCGCGATGTTGGAGGTCGCAGCTAGGCTCTGAGTCGCGGCGATATACACCTGGTCACTCCAATTAGCCATCTGCCTAGCCGATTTCCCTTGGGGAACCGGCTTTCACAACGGCTCCCACACCATTTCGGGACAAAGAATGGATGCCATCGGGCTATCAAGCCGCGGCACCCCGTCCTTTAGCCCCTGGACCAAACCCGCCACCCGCGTGACTGGCACGTAGGCGGGGTTAAGGCCAACAATGCAGGAGAATACCTGTCCCTGTTTCACGTAGGCCTCCATTGATGGGAAGAATGGGCAGACAACGCCTGTCTCTCTTCTACAGGACGACGTTGGCAGAGATGACCTATCATGTCATCAGGAACAGGTGCTGGCAGTGGCTGCGGCAACGCCACGCCACGCCATTAGCAGCTGCGGCGGCCGCAATGAGCTCGGGGAACAAGTCAAGCAACTCCCCTTGCGTACCTCCCTCCACGTCACTCGTGTCCCTCACGTACGGGAGGCTGCCCCGCCGTGCCCCGGGCACCAACATCCGACGCGGCAGCTGGGCATCTTGTCTCAGGGTCGGAGGTTCTAACCCAACCCCGGAGTACAAGGGACCCCAAGGAGATGCAACACTCCCTGCCACTCCCCGAGGGGGAGAGTGATACGTCTCTACTGGGGCTTCGAACAAGAGAGCTCTCGCCTCCTCCATATAATCCTCAGTCTCCATCGGAAATGGAGACGAGGCAAGAGAACTCTCGTCCGGCTCCAGCACAACATCAAAGCCTGGCCGTTCGCCCCTGCTGCTCGCCGCCTTACGACGAGAGCGAGCAGAGGCGAAGAGTCTGCGTCGCAAATCCCCAGCCACCAGAGGAGCTGTCCACTGGCGACTGTCCACTGGCGACTGTCCACTGGCGTGGGAACCAGGGCCGGAACCAGGCCATCTCACGGGAGATGGAGGCTCAACGGCCCCTCGGAGAGGCAAACTCACCACGGGGCGCCGCCCGGGCGCATCTGACTGCCACGACCGCGGAGCCAGAGACACCCCACGGAGGACGCGGCAATGGTGAAGCGCTGGTGAAGGGTGACGTTGCGAGCGTCCAAACCCTCCGAAGGTGCAAACATTATGTCTTAGCTTTTCTTGTAAATTGGCGAGAGAGAGAAAAAATAAGATACAATGTCCACGTAGCTCCTTTCCAACAACTATTTTGGCACTAAACTCAAGTGGTGTATACAGACACTTGTCGTGGTGAAAATAGGGAAGGAGCTGTTAGTATGGCCACACCCCTGCTTATGTAGAGGAGCGGATGGGGGTGTGGCCAGGCGGATGGGTGTGTACATGTGGAGACATTTTTTCAGTATTAGACTGCTATGGGATGTGTTCCACTTGAGCGCAGAGCGTAAGCTAATACGAAATATAACCTCCTCCAGACAGCCTCCTGAGTGTCAGTAATATGCCTCAATAACCTCCTCCAGACAGCCTCTCCTCCCCTCAGCAGGTACCAGGTAATACCCTCCTCAAGACAGCCTCTCCTCCCCTCAGCATGTACCAGGTAATAACCTCCTCCAGACAGCCTCTCCTCCCCTCACAGGTACCAGGTAATAACCTCCTCCAGACAGCCTCTCCTCCCCTCACAGGTACCAGGTAATAACCTCCTCCAGACAAGTTCAAGTTTCAAGTTTCAAGTTTCTTAATAGTTGTCATACAGAAGTACAGAATACTTTTATACAAAATGCTTCTTACTATTACGCTCCAGAGACTGTGCTAGACAAGATAAGTATCAAATAACATAGTATAGCATGTAAATTAGAAGTAGAAAATGAGGTCACAGTGTTCAGTATAGACATATGTACAATGTTCGATGCAGAATAGACGTAACTGAGTTACCATATAATATACAGTACTATGCAGTGTACTAATATACAATACTATATAGTGCAAAGCAGAAATGGGATGAGGTACAATTTAGGTACAATTTACAATAAGGTGTACGAGTTGTAGTGCAATCCTTTATCAATAAATATAAAGTGTGGGGAGTGGGTGCTACAGTGTGTTTGTTTAAAGTGAGTGTGTGCTATAAAGTGTGGGGAGTGGGTGCTACAGTGTGTTTGTTTAAAGTGAGTGTGTGCGTGTGGATGTGTGTGCTATGTGCGTTTGATGGTTGTTGTGTAGTGTTCATTGTTCGTTGAGCAGCCTGATGGCCTGGGGATAGAAGCTTCTTCTGAGTCTTTCTGTGCTCGCCTTGAGACTCCGGTATCGCTTGCCTGACCGCAGCAGTTCAAAGAGGCAGTTGTTCGGGTGACTGGAGTCCTTAATGATTCTCTTAGCCTTGCCCCTGCACCGCTTGTTGTAAATGTTCTGGACGGTGGGGAGCCCCCCTCCAATTGTGCGTTCGGCTGAACGTGTCACTCTTTGTAGTCTGCTTCGGTCTTGTGCAGTGCTATTCCCAAACCAGGAGGTGATGTTGCCAGTCAGGATGCTCTCTATTGTACATGAGTAGAAGTTCTTAAGGATCTTCTGACTGACTTGGAACTTCCTTAGGCGCCTGAGGAAGTAGAGGCGTTGTCGTGCCTTCTTCACAACACTGTCAATGTGTGTGGTCCATGTCAAGTCCTCGGATATGTAGGCTCCGAGGTACTTAAAGCTGTTCACTCTCTCAACCGGTGCCCTGTCGATGCTGAGGGGGCTGTAGTCCTTGACCCCCGACCTCCTGAAGTCCACAATCATCTCCTTTGTTTAGCTGACGTTCAGGGAGAGGCTGTTTTCCTGGCACCATCCCGCCAGGACCTTGACCTCTTCCAGGTAGGCCCTCTCGTCGTTTGCAGAGATCAGGCCCACCACCACTGTGTCGTCAGCAAATTTGATGATTGTGTTGCTACTCCGCTGAGCCACACAGTCGTGTGTGTACAGGGAGTAGAGGAGGGGACTCAGAATACAGCCCTGGGGGGCCCCTATGTTGAGGGTGATGGATGAGGAGGTGCAGTTGCCTGCTCTCACCACCTGGGGTCTGCCCGTCAGGAAGTCCAAGACCCACTGGCAGAGGTCATAGTTCAAGCCCAGGTCCCTGAGCTTGGCTATGAGTTTGGAGGGGACTATGGTATTGAATGCCGAGCTGTAGTCGATGAATAGCATTCTCACATAGTTCCCCTTCCTCTTGTCCAGGTGTGATGCTGCTGTGTGCAGCACATGGGCTATGGCGTCCTCCGTGGACCTGTTGGGGCGGTATGCAAATTGCAGGGGGTCCATGTTGATGGGGAGGGAGGAGCAGATGTAGCCCTTTACTAGCTTCTCAAAGCACTTCATGGCTATGGAGGTGAGAGCTACAGGGCGGTAGTCGTTGAGGCAAGCAGGCTTGGAGACAGCCTCTCCTCCCCTCACAGGTACCAGGTAATAACCTCCTCCAGACAGCCTCTCCTCCCCTCAGCAGGTACCAGGTAATAACCTCCTCCAGACAGCCTCTCCTCCCCTCACAGGTACCAGGTAATAACCTCCTCCAGACAGCCTCTCCTCCCCTCAGCAGGTACCAGGTAATAACCTCCTCCAGACAGCCTCTCCTCCCCTCACAGGTACCAGGGTGGGTGAGGGGTGGGGGTGGGGTTGGGGGGTGGGGAGGGAGGGGTGGGGGGGAGTGGCTGGAAGGTCAGTCATCCAGATTCCTGACATGTTTCCAACTCCCCTCCCACAGGTTTTGGAAGCTGGGATGTCGGCAGGTTGAAAAAAACATACATTTAGACAGTGATTTGAACTCATTTAGACAGTGATTTGAACTCATTTAGACAGTGATTTGAACTCATTTAGCCTCTTAACATGCGGGCAGAAAAGTGGCCATTTTTGTTTTCGTTTTTGAGGACTGCATACCTTTTTTGCAAACCAAAATACTATACTTTATACTTATAGCATAAGCCTGTTCTCTTTTGAAAGATAACATTCTGAAGTGTATGATACAATAAAGAGAGATCACTTTTAGTACTAATGAAATAGAGTAACATGAACTTGAGTTGTAGAAAAATGTTTTACTCACGTTTTTCTGTAGTAGTTAGTAGTCCAGTATTTCCCCAGAAATTCGTATGGCTTAAAAAACTCCCGAGATCCATAGCCTGAAGCCTTTAAGCATTACATCACGCACAGGAGTGGGTTGTGAGAATTAGACCATACCTAGGGGTGGTCGTTAGACCCCTTAGGCATGGTCTGATTCTCACAACCCACGACTGCACGTGGTGTAATGGCTTTTATACAACTGGCGCATTCATCCAACCTTATTGCTATACAATAAACACACATTAATTGAAGATTTATTGAAAAAACCATCCCCCAGAAAAAGTAGTTCACAAAAAAAAGAGAAGTTGCCTCCATGTGGAAGCAGCTCGGAAGTGCATCCAACTGTTCTCAGTAAGACATCCAACAAACTAAGACATCCAACTGTCTCTCAACTAAGACATCCAACAAACTAAGACATCCAACTGTCTTTCAACTAGGCATCCAACAAACTAAGACATCCAACTGTCTTTCACCTAGACATCCAACAAACTAAGACATCCAACTGTCTTTCAACATCCAGAAAACTAACACATCCAACTTTTCTTTAGTTTTTAACCTACTTTCTATAGAACTTCATTCTTAGATGCTTCTATAGGAGGTAGGTAAAACAAATTTAAAAAAGTTTTCTTTGCCCTATAGGGGGAAAAAAGTTTTCTTTGCCCTATATGGGGGGGGGGGGGTTATCTGCCCTATAAGAGTTTTTTTTTCTTTTTTTAAACCTACTTTCTATAGAAGCAGCTGGGAGGTGCGCTGTTTTAAGTGAGCGTGGGTTATGTTTTCCAGCTTATACAAAAAATATATATATAATTATTATTATTTTGGAATATTGCAACTACTACACAAAAATTTGAGTACACAAGTTCAAGTTCAACTCAAGTTCAGCCCTATGTTACTCATTAGCACTAAAAGTGAGTTGTCTTTATTGTGTAAGAATGTTATCTTTTGAAAGAGACCAGGCTTATGCATGTGCTATAAGCATAAAGTATAAAGATAAGCTTTGCAAAAAAAGTATGCAGTCCTCAAGTTCAAGTAAAAGAATGGCCGCTTTTCTGGGCACATGTTATGTGGTTAAATTTGGGATATTGCAACCACTACAGAACATTTTTAGTACACAACTTCAAGTTCAGCTCAAGTTCAGACCTATGCTACTCTATTTCATGAGCACTAAACGTGATTTTCCTTTTTTGCATTAGTAACTTCAGAAGGTTATCTTTCAAAAGAGACCAGGTTTATGCATGTGCTATAAGCATAACGTATAAAGATAAGCTTTGCAAAAAAAGTATGCAGTCCTCAAGTTCAAGTAAAGAAATTGCCGCTTTTCTGGGTGCATGTTAATTAAGAGGTTAAAACAATAAGGCATCTTTGAGTAAACTTTGAGTAGAGATTCAAGATTCAAGAGGTTTATTCACATACATACACAAGACATGTATGAGGCGAGAACATATTAGACCATGTATACTCGCAATTTAAGAATGGGTACAAGTCACAGGCTCTTAGTCCATTCGGTAAAAGCGATCACGCCGCCATCTTTCTTTTGCCAAAGTACAAACAAAGTCTCAAGCGAACGCCGGTGGTCTCGCGAGAGGTTAAGCGTTGGGCCGTGACGTCAGAGGAGTCACTCCAAGCTGCACTTGAATGCACAGACTGGAGTGTATTCCGTGATAACACAGCCAATATTAACGAATACACCGAAACGGTAATTGACTATGTCTGTACTCTGGTAGAAGAAACAATCCCCTCCACCAAAATTAAAATCTACCCAAATCAAAAGCCCTGGGTAGACAAATCCGTCCGTGAGGCTCTGAAAGTGCGCACATCAGCATACAACACCGGGCTGGTGACAGGCAACATGGAAGAACACAAGATGGCAAGATACAACGTCAGGAGAGCAGTAAAAGAGGCAAAACGGCGTTACAGGGATAAAGTTGAACTTCAGTTTGAACAGGCTGACTCTAGAGGCATGTGGCAGGGCCTCAGAACAATGACAGACTACAAAGGCACCCCCCTCAAACTGAACAGTGACATCTCCTTAGCAAATGATCTCAATTCCTTCTATGCGAGGTTTGAGGCTGTGAATAACAACACCAGCCTACAAACCACGGCAATGGGGGGGGGGGGGTCTGCTGATGGAGACTCAGTGTTCAGGGTAACAGAGCATGAGGTGAGACGGATCTTTAAAAAAGTGAATATCAGGAAGGCAGCAGGACCGGACGGCATCCCCGGCCGCGTCCTAAAAGTCTGTGCCGACCAACTGGCCCCGGTATTCACTGACATCTTCAACCTGTCCTTGGAACAGGCTGTCATCCCCACCTGTCTGAAGAAGTCCACCATCATCCCTGTACCCAAAAAATCTACGCCCGCTTGCCTCAACGACTACCGCCCTGTAGCCCTCACCTCCATAGCCATGAAGTGCTTTGAGAAGCTAGTGAAGGGCTACATCTGTTCCTCCCTCCCCATCAACCTGGACCCTCTACAATTTGCATATCGCCCCAACAGGTCCACGGAGGACGCCATAGCCCATGTGCTGCACACAGCAGCATCACACCTGGACAAGAGGCAGGGGAACTATGTGAGAATGCTGTTCATCGACTACAGCTCAGCATTCAATACCATAGTCCCCTCCAAACTCATAGTCAAGCTCAGGGACCTGGGCTTGAACTATGACCTCTGCCAGTGGGTCTTGGACTTCCTGACGGGCAGACCCCAGGTGGTAAGAGCCGGCAACTGCACCTCCTCATCCATCACGCTCAACATAGGGGCCCCCCAGGGCTGTGTTCTGAGCCCCCTCCTCTACTCCCTGTACACACATGACTGCGTAGCACAGCGGAACAACAACACCATCATCAAATTTGCTGATGACACAGTAGTGGTGGGCCTGATCTCTGCCAACGACGAAAGGGCCTACCTGGAAGAGGTAGAGAACCTGTCACAGTGGTGTCAGGAGAACTGCCTCTCCCTGAACGTCAGCACAACAAAAGAGATGATTGTGGACTTCAGGAGGTCGGGGGTCAAGGACTACAGCCCCCTCAGCATCGACGGGGCACCGGTTGAGAGAGTGAACAGTATCAAGTACCTCGGAGCCCACATATCCGAGGACTTGACATGGACCACACACATTGACAGTGTTGTGAAGAAGGCACGACAACGCCTCTACTTCCTCAGGCGCCTAAGGAAGTTCCAAGTCAGTCAGAAGATCCTTAGGAACTTCTACTCATGTACAATAGAGAGCATCCTGACCGGCAACATCACCTCCTGGTTTGGGAATAGCACTGCACAAGACCGTAGCAGACTACAAAGAGTGACACGTTCAGCCGAACGCACAATTGGAGGGGGGCTTCCCACCCTCCAGAACATTTACAACAAGCGGTGCAAGGGGAAGGCTAAGAGAATTATTAAGGACTCGAGCCACCCGAACAACTGCCTCTTTGAACTGCTGCGGTCAGGCAAGCGATACCGGAGTCTTAAGGCGAGCACAGAAAGACTCAGAAGAAGCTTCTATCCCCAGGCCATCAGGCTGCTAAACGAACAATAAACACTATGCAACAACCATCAAATGCACACAGCACACACACCCACACGCACACACTCACTCAAACAAACAACACACTGCAGCACCCACTCTCCACACTTTAGATCACACAAACACACTTTACACTTTATATTTATTGATAAAGGATTTGCACTACAACTCGTACACCTACTGTGAATTGTACCTAAATTGCACCTCGTCCCATTTCTGCCTTGCACTATATAGTATTGTATATTAGTACACTGCACAGTATTGTATATTGTATGGTAACTACGTCTATTCTGCATCGAACATTGTACATATGTCTAAACTGAACACTGTGACCTCATTTTTTTACTTCTAATTTTACTATGTTATTTTATTTCATACTTATCTTGTCTTGCACAGTCTCTGGAGCGTAACAGTAAGAAGCATTTTGTATAAAAGTATTCTGTACTTCTGTATGACAAATATTAAAGAAACTTGAAACTATAGTGAAATGAAGGTGGCCATGCCCGCTTTGATTGTGCAAAGTATCATTACGTATCTCGAGGCTGGGGCCAGCATGTCCTTTTTTTGGAAATGAAAATATGGTCACCCTAAATTAATCATCAATCAATCAATTCGTGCGATTTTTATTTTGTTCCACAATGACTCATGACCCATCAATTACATCATCCAACATTGTTTAAGAAACTAAGACATTCGCCGTGACAGAATCGTTTTTCATTTAGTCTTTATGACCCTATCACCATTACTGTCCGGCGTGTCCGCCATCTTGCTTTCATTCCTAAAACCACGAACGGCGGAGTGATAGGAATGCGGTTGTGGGCGGGTCCTGGGACCAAGAGCGTGGGATTATTACAAATACCCATGTGTAAATTGGCTGTTTCAGCCAATCATAATCGAGAAATGTGCATGCCGTTGTATAATATGTAGTACATGTCCAAATTTCATAAAGATCCGTTCATTAGGAGTGATTTTGGTAAACTGTGTACAAAAGAAAAGCTCAGTTTTCTCATAGACTCCCATTTACCTCATCCCATTTATATTGTATTGCAACTACTCTGCATTGTATATTGTACTATGTATATTGAAATGTATTTGTCTTGTCTACACTTGTTTAAGGTGAATAGGCAAAAGAAATATTTGAATAGATATCACTATGAAACTTTTCCAGTTTGTTATGTACATAACAACTTAGAAAAAATGTATTGCAAGTTTTCTGAGATCTTATGTTTATATATGCAAAATAGGCATTACCTCATTAAATATGCACTAATTTGCATATGACCTTTGGGTATAAATACCAACATTGGATGGTGCCAGATTTTTTTAAATGGTTTCATTATGTTGACACATAACACAGTGAACTTTTTACAGAAGGGATTGTGGATATGTCTTTTTATCATCCCATGAATCAGGAAATGCTGACTACAGTCATAAAAAATCAATTTTCGCCATGTTTTTAGGTCTAAATGTACTATAAATCAGGCTATGAATGATATATCAACAAACCCCTCTGTAAAAAGATGCAGGGTATATATAGGAAGAAATGTGGAAAGTATGGTGTGTGTAGGTGCTATGGAATGGTACATGTCTACCCTTGCATGTAAGAAAAACGCATACATTTTTTTTGGGAAAACGCCTTCAAAGTTCTGTATTGTAAAATGCAATTTTTTTTTAAACAGCTATTTACAAACACAATACCTAATCAAACCATTAGTAATTGACAACCTAAACACATGCCTGATAACTGAATAATAATAATAATAATGATGTTATTGAACTGAACAGAACTACACACAGGCTACAAACAGTGTAGTAACAGTGTAGTACAGTGTAGTACCCCCTAATAGGCAACACATATTTGAATAGATATCACTATGAAACTTTCCCAGTTTGTTATGTACATATAAACTAAGAAAAAATATATTGCAAGTTTTCAGAATTTTATGTTTATATATGCAAATGAGGCACTTCCCCATTAAATATGTGCACATTTATGGTGCAATAAGGCAAAATGAAGTAAAAATAAACAACTAAATGTGTGTTATTGACGTTTTATTGTCACTAGTTTCATAGAAGACATGTTTAGGAAGCAAAATATAACAAAATCTCAAAATCAACTAAAAAAAGTATATTTGCCTATTCACCTGGGGTGTCTCGTACTTGACTTTCTATTTTATACTATTATACTTTTTATAATTATCTACTTTTTACCTAGCACACTCTCAGGAGCAAAACAGAAAGAAGCATTTCATACAAAGTATCCTGTATTTCTGTATGACAACTAATAAAGAAACTTGACTTCAATTCATTCTGCGGTTTTTCTCTTCCTGTTTTCGCTTGTGAGTTTTCCCCCTAGATCCCTGATTCGTACATCCCCAGATGGGGTACCATTGGAAAGCCACACTCATTGGCTACAACCCTGTCCAATCATTTTCGAGATTGCCAAATGATTGACGGAACTAGAGCCCCAAGAGTCAGGAGTAGTATTTGCGCAATATCGTGTACTTTGCGCAAGCCTCAAATATCGGCATGTAACTCGAGAACCGCTGAACGGATTTTGTCACCTGAAAGGGCTATCGACAGGCAACAAATGGGACTTTAATTCGATCTATATTGTATTAAAAATTATGCACACCCGAGCCACTAGAGGTCGCCATTTAAACAGTGATTTTAACTCATTTAGACAGTGATTTGAACTCATTTAGACAGTGATTTAAATGTATTTAGACAGTGATTTGAACTAATTTAGACAGTGATTTAAACAAATTTAGACAGTGATTTTAAATAATTTAGACAGTGATTTAAATGTATTTAGACAGTGATTTGAACTCATTTAGACAGTGATTTGAACTAATTTAGACAGTGATTTGAACTAATTTAGACAATGATTTAAACTAATTTAGACAGTGATTTAAATGAATTTAGACAGTGATTTGAAATAATTTAGACAGTGATTTAAATGTATTTAGACAGTGATTTGAAATAATTTAAACAGTGATTTGAACTCATTTAGACAGTGATTTAAATGTATTTAGACAGTGATTTGAACTAATTTAGACAATGATTTAAACTCATTTAGAGAGTGATTTGAACTCATTTAGACAGTGATTTAAACTAATTTAGACAGTGATTTGAAATCATTTAGACAGTGATTTAAATGTATTTAGACAGTGATTTGAAATCATTTAGACAGTGATTTGAAATAATTTAGACAGTGATTTAAATGTATTTAGACAGTGATTTGAAAAAAATTAGACAGTGATTTGAACTAATTTAGACAGTGATTTGAAATAATTTAGACAGTGATTTGAAATAATTTAGACAGTGATTTAAATGTATTTAGACAGTGGTTTGAACTCATTTAGACAGTGAATTGAAATAATTTAGACAGCGATTTAAATTTGAAAAAGAGATCTTTGATCTCAAGTGACTACCTGGTAAAATAAAGGTTAAATAAAATGTATTTAGACAGTGATTTGAAATAATTTAGACAGTGATTTGAACATATTCACATAGTTATTTAATGGTGCAGTTTGCTGCATGTGTTTTAAAGAACGTCTGATGACCAGATAAAATCACTTGACATTTTTTACAGGAAAGGGTGGACAGGAAGGAATGGGGAGAAGCTGTTTTTTCTTTTACAGTGCAAAACCAGGACATGGGTACCTTTTAAAGCCCTTACATGGAGAACTCTGCACATGAATATATCAGCGTCATATAATCATTGTCAAATGAATTGTGGTCTAGGTTTAATCAAAGTGGTTCAAGCCTGGTCTGATCCTGTAGACCCAGGTCATGTTTAGACGGAGAGAGTCTGAACAGAAACCGCAAAAGTTGTCTTGCGGTCTCATTTTTTATTTTGCGTTTAGACTAGTGTTTTGGGAGGGAATTCTGCGTGCAGACAAGGCTGTAAAAGTGTGAGTAAATGTCGGCGTTATTGATGTAATATGCATGCCAGGTCTATAGGGGGTGCTGTAAATAGTTGTGATAGCCGCTGGACTTATTCTTGTGTATTTAAAAGTACTGCCAATGTAGCCTTCAGGTGATCTCAGTGGATATAATCAGACATGCTTGTTCGCTTTGTTTATGCTTCTAGGCTACTGGCGCATGCCTGTGACGTAAGCAGTACACGACGAGAGCCTTGAGAACCCTTTCGTCATAGTTTTATGCGGTTTGACTGTTCAGATGATAGCGCAAAGGTGTATCGTTTCTAGGATTTCCACCCAGGAAGGTGGTTTCACTTTTTTGTGGATTCTCCCTGCAACAACGCCGTTGATGTATGAACAAAAGGCACATCCGATCAAATATTTTGCCGGATTCACCCGCAAGCGTTTCCCTCTAAACTACGCCCCAGTCTTGACAGCCCGGGAACTCCAGTCCACTTGTTATGAAATAAGATGCAATATGGAGTTAAAACCCTTTCACTACCACACTACCAAATGGTTAACCCTTTCACTGCGACAATACAGAAGGTTAACCCTTTCACTACCTCACTGCAGACAGTTAACCCTTTCACTACCACACTACAGAAGGTTCTGTCTGTATGGTAGTGAAAGGTTAACCTTCTGTAGTGTGGTGGTGAAAGGGTTAACCTTCTGTAGTGTGGCAGTGCAAGGGTTAAAGTGCTCGTTCAAGGACCGCAACGGTCCAATTTGGACTCCTCGCCCTTATACCAGAGATTGTCCCTGGTGTGTCTTGAACTAATCTTGCGTGTAGATGTGTATAAAGTGTATGTTTGGGTAGGTCCCTTTCACACCGCCCATGTTGAAAAGGGGTGGAAATATTCTCTGTGAGAGTTGAAAGTAGCTATAGGCGTATGTATGTAAGTCACCCTTGTGAAAACAACGGCATGTTTACGTCCACTGTTACTGTATCGCTCTGCTCCGAGACATTATAATGCACACACCAGGTGTAGATCCTAACCAGCCCAGCTGAATGTGGAAGTTTGACGGGTGGAGCTTATAGTAGAGCGGTAGCAAAGGGTTAACGGCTCTGCGGTTTTCAGAAGGCTGAGTTTACATTCAAACAACGTTCAAGGCTTCCACTCTTAACTCTGTTTATCATTCTGCCATCAGATTTATCACCAGTGATAGTTATGGTACTCATGGTGTCCTATATAATAATGTCTGGTGGTCCTCTCTGGTAGAGAGACGGTGATAGTTATGGTACTCATGGTGTCCTGTATAATAATGTCTGGTGGTCCTCTCTGGTAGAGAGACGGTGATAGTTATTGTACTCATGGTGTCCTATATAATAATGTCTGGTGGTCCTCTCTGGTAGAGAGACGTGATAGTTATGGTACTCATGGTGTCCTATATAATAATGTCTGGTGGTCCTCTCTGGTAGAGAGACGGTGATAGTTATGGTACTCATGGTGTCCTATATAATAATGTCTGGTGGTCCTCTCTGGTAGAGAGATGGTGATAGTTATGGTACTCATGGTGTCCTATATAATAATGTCTGGTGGTCCTCTCTGGCAGAGAGATGGTGATAGTTATGGTACTCATGGTGTCCTATATAATAATGTCTGGTGGTCCTCTCTGGTAGAGAGACGATGATAGTTATGGTACTCATGGTGTCCTATATAATAATGTCTGGTGGTCCTCTCTGGTAGAGAGACGATGATAGTTATGGTACTCATGGTGTCCTATATAATAATGTCTGGTGGTCCTCTCTGGTAGAGAGACGGTGATAGTTATGGTACTCATGGTGTCCTGTATAATAATGTCTGGTGGTCCTCTCTGGTAGAGAGACGATGATAGTTATGGTACTCATGGTGTCCTATATAATAATGTCTGGTGGTCCTCTCTGGTAGAGAGACGGTGATAGTTATGATAGTTATGGTACTCATGGTGTCCTATATAATAATGTCTGGTGGTCCTCTCTGGTAGAGAGACGGTGATAGTTATGGTACTCATGGTGTCCTATATAATAATGTCTGGTGGTCCTCTCTGGTAGAGAGACGGTGATAGTTATGGTACTCATGGTGTCCTATATAATAATGTCTGGTGGTCCTCTCTGGCAGAGAGATGGTGATAGTTATGGTACTCGTGGTGTCCTATATAATAATGTCTGGTGGTCCTCTCTGGTAGAGAGACGGTGATAGTTATGGTACTCATGGTGTCCTATATAATAATGTCTGGTGGTCCTCTCTGGTAGAGAGACGGTGATAGTTATGGTACTCATGGTGTCCTATATAATAATGTCTGATGGTCCACTCTGGTAGAGAGACGGTGATAGTTATGGTACTCATGGTGTCCTATATAATAATGTCTGGTGGTCCTCTCTGGTAGAGAGATGGTGATAGTTATGGTACTCATGGTGTCCTATATAATAATGTTTGGTGGTCCTCTCTGGCAGAGAGATGGTGATAGTTATGGTACTCATCATGGTATCCTATATAATAATGTCTGGTGGTCCTCTCTGGTAGAGAGATGGTGATAGTTATGGTACTCGTGGTGTCCTATATAATAATGTGTGGTGGTCCTCTCTGGTAGAGAGATGGTGATAGTTATTGTACTCATGGTATCCTGTATAATAATGTCTGGTGGTCCTCTCTGGTAGAGAGATGGTGATAGTTATGGTACTCGTGGTGTCCTATATAATAATGTATGGTGGTCCTCTCTGGTAGAGAGATGGTGATAGTTATGGTACTCATGGTGTCCTGTATAATAATGTCTGGTGGTCCTCTCTGGTAGAGAGATGGTGATAGTTATGGTACTCATGGTGTCCTATATAATAATGTCTGGTGGTCCTCTCTGGCAGAGAGATGGTGATAGTTATGGTACTCGTGGTGTCCTATATAATAATGTCTGGTGGTCCTCTCTGGTAGAGAGACGGTGATAGTTATGGTACTCATGGTGTCCTATATAATAATGTCTGATGGTCCACTCTGGTAGAGAGACGGTGATAGTTATGGTACTCATGGTGTCCTATATAATAATGTCTGGTGGTCCTCTCTGGTAGAGAGATGGTGATAGTTATGGTACTCATGGTGTCCTATATAATAATGTCTGGTGGTCCTCTCTGGCAGAGAGATGGTGATAGTTATGGTACTCATGGTGTCCTATATAATAATGTCTGGTGGTCCTCTCTGGTAGAGAGACGGTGATAGTTATGGTACTCATGGTGTCCTATATAATAATGTCTGATGGTCCACTCTGGTAGAGAGACGGTGATAGTTATGGTACTCATGGTGTCCTATATAATAATGTCTGGTGGTCCTCTCTGGTAGAGAGATGGTGATAGTTATGGTACTCATGGTGTCCTGTATAATAATGTCTGGTGGTCCTCTCTGGTAGAGAGATGGTGATAGTTATGGTACTCATGGTGTCCTATATAATAATGTTTGGTGGTCCTCTCTGGCAGAGAGATGGTGATAGTTATGGTACTCATCATGGTATCCTATATAATAATGTCTGGTGGTCCTCTCTGGTAGAGAGATGGTGATAGTTATGGTACTCGTGGTGTCCTATATAATAATGTGTGGTGGTCCTCTCTGGTAGATAGATGGTGATAGTTATTGTACTCATGGTATCCTGTATAATAATGTCTGGTGGTCCTCTCTGGTAGAGAGATGGTGATAGTTATGGTACTCATGGTGTCCTATATAATAATGTCTGGTGGTCCTCTCTGGTAGAGAGACGGTGATAGTTATGGTACTCATGGTGTCCTATATAATAATGTATGGTGGTCCTCTCTGGTAGAGAGATGGTGATAGTGGTGATAGTTATGGTACTCATGGTGTCCTGTATAATAATGTCTGGTGGTCCTCTCTGGTAGAGAGATGGTGATAGTTATGGTACTCATGGTGTCCTATATAATAATGTTTGGTGGTCCTCTCTGGCAGAGAGATGGTGATAGTTATGGTACTCATGGTGTCCTATATAATAATGTCTGGTGGTCCTCTCTGGCAGAGAGATGGTGATAGTTATGGTACTCGTGGTGTCCTATATAATAATGTCTGGTGGTCCTCTCTGGTAGAGAGACGGTGATAGTTATGGTACTCATGGTGTCCTATATAATAATGTCTGGTGGTCCTCTCTGGTAGATTGACGGTGATAGTTATGGTACTCATGGTGTCCTATATAATAATGTCTGATGGTCCACTCTGGTAGAGAGACGGTGATAGTTATGGTGCTCATGGTGTCCTATATAATAATGTCTGGTGGTCCTCTCTGGTAGAGAGATGGTGATAGTTATGGTACTCATGGTGTCCTATATAATAATGTCTGATGGTCCTCTCTGGTAGAGAGATGGTGATAGTTATGGTACTCATGGTGTCCTATATAATAATGTCTGGTGGTCCTCTCTGGCAGAGAGACGGTGATAGTTATTGTACTCATGGTATCCTGTATAATAATGTCTGGTGGTCCTCTCTGGTAGAGAGATGGTGATAGTTATGGTACTCATGGTGTCCTATATAATAATGTTTGGTGGTCCTCTCTGGCAGAGAGATGGTGATAGTTATGGTACTCATCATGGTATCCTATATAATAATGTCTGGTGGTCCTCTCTGGTAGAGAGATGGTGATAGTTATGGTACTCATGGTATCCTGTATAATAATGTCTGGTGGTCCTCTCTGGTAGAGAGATGGTGATAGTTATGGTACTCATGGTGTCCTGTATAATAATGTCTGGTGGTCCTCTCTGGTAGAGAGATGGTGATAGTTATGGTACTCATGGTGTCCTGTATAATAATGTCTGGTGGTCCTCTATAGAGAGATGGTGATAGTTATGGTACTCATGGTGTCCTATATAATAATGTCTGGTGGTCCTCTCTGGTAGAGAGACGGTGATAGTTATGGTACTCATGGTGTCCTATATAATAATGTATGGTAGTCCTCTCTGGTAGAGAGACGGTGATAGTTATGGTACTCATGGTGTCCTATATAATAATGTCTGGTGGTCCTCTCTGGTAGAGATATGGTGATAGTTATGGTACTCATGGTGTCCTATTTAATAATGTCTGGTGGTCCTCTCTGGTAGAGATATGGTGATAGTTATGGTACTCATGGTGTCCTGTATAATAATGTGTGGTGGTCCTCTCTGGTAGAGAGATGGTGATAGTTATGGTACTCATGGTGTCCTATATAATAATGTCTGGTGGTCCTCTCTGGTAGAGAGATGGTGATAGTTATGGTACTCATGGTGTCCTGTATAATAATGTCTGGTGGTCCTCTCTGGTAGAGAGATGGTGATAGTTATGGTACTCATGGTGTCCTATATAATAATGTCTGGTGGTCCTCTCTGGCAGAGAGATGGTGATAGTTATGGTACTCATGGTGTCCTGTATAATAATGTCTGGTGGTCCTCTCTGGCAGAGAGATGGTGATAGTTATGGTACTCATGGTGTCCTATATAATAATGTCTGGTGGTCCTCTCTGGTAGAGAGACGGTGATAGTTATGGTACTCATGGTGTCCTATATAATAATGTTTGGTGGTCCTCTCTGGCAGAGAGATGGTGATAGTTATGGTACTCATCATGGTATCCTATATAATAATGTCTGGTGGTCCTCTCTGGTAGAGAGATGGTGATAGTTATGGTACTCGTGGTGTCCTATATAATAATGTGTGGTGGTCCTCTCTGGTAGATAGATGGTGATAGTTATTGTACTCATGGTATCCTGTATAATAATGTCTGGTGGTCCTCTCTGGTAGAGAGATGGTGATAGTTATGGTACTCATGGTGTCCTATATAATAATGTCTGGTGGTCCTCTCTGGTAGAGAGACGGTGATAGTTATGGTACTCATGGTGTCCTATATAATAATGTATGGTGGTCCTCTCTGGTAGAGAGATGGTGATAGTTATGGTACTCATGGTGTCCTATATAATAATGTTTGGTGGTCCTCTCTGGCAGAGAGATGGTGATAGTTATGGTACTCATGGTGTCCTATATAATAATGTCTGGTGGTCCTCTCTGGCAGAGAGATGGTGATAGTTATGGTACTCGTGGTGTCCTATATAATAATGTCTGGTGGTCCTCTCTGGTAGAGAGACGGTGATAGTTATGGTACTCATGGTGTCCTATATAATAATGTCTGGTGGTCCTCTCTGGTAGATTGACGGTGATAGTTATGGTACTCATGGTGTCCTATATAATAATGTCTGATGGTCCACTCTGGTAGAGAGACGGTGATAGTTATGGTGCTCATGGTGTCCTATATAATAATGTCTGGTGGTCCTCTCTGGTAGAGAGATGGTGATAGTTATGGTACTCATGGTGTCCTATATAATAATGTCTGATGGTCCTCTCTGGTAGAGAGATGGTGATAGTTATGGTACTCATGGTGTCCTATATAATAATGTCTGGTGGTCCTCTCTGGCAGAGAGACGGTGATAGTTATTGTACTCATGGTATCCTGTATAATAATGTCTGGTGGTCCTCTCTGGTAGAGAGATGGTGATAGTTATGGTACTCATGGTGTCCTATATAATAATGTTTGGTGGTCCTCTCTGGCAGAGAGATGGTGATAGTTATGGTACTCATCATGGTATCCTATATAATAATGTCTGGTGGTCCTCTCTGGTAGAGAGATGGTGATAGTTATGGTACTCATGGTATCCTGTATAATAATGTCTGGTGGTCCTCTCTGGTAGAGAGATGGTGATAGTTATGGTACTCATGGTGTCCTGTATAATAATGTCTGGTGGTCCTCTCTGGTAGAGAGATGGTGATAGTTATGGTACTCATGGTGTCCTGTATAATAATGTCTGGTGGTCCTCTATAGAGAGATGGTGATAGTTATGGTACTCATGGTGTCCTATATAATAATGTCTGGTGGTCCTCTCTGGTAGAGAGACGGTGATAGTTATGGTACTCATGGTGTCCTATATAATAATGTATGGTAGTCCTCTCTGGTAGAGAGACGGTGATAGTTATGGTACTCATGGTGTCCTATATAATAATGTCTGGTGGTCCTCTCTGGTAGAGATATGGTGATAGTTATGGTACTCATGGTGTCCTATTTAATAATGTCTGGTGGTCCTCTCTGGTAGAGATATGGTGATAGTTATGGTACTCATGGTGTCCTGTATAATAATGTGTGGTGGTCCTCTCTGGTAGAGAGATGGTGATAGTTATGGTACTCATGGTGTCCTATATAATAATGTCTGGTGGTCCTCTCTGGTAGAGAGATGGTGATAGTTATGGTACTCATGGTGTCCTGTATAATAATGTCTGGTGGTCCTCTCTGGTAGAGAGATGGTGATAGTTATGGTACTCATGGTGTCCTATATAATAATGTCTGGTGGTCCTCTCTGGCAGAGAGATGGTGATAGTTATGGTACTCATGGTGTCCTGTATAATAATGTCTGGTGGTCCTCTCTGGCAGAGAGATGGTGATAGTTATGGTACTCATGGTGTCCTATATAATAATGTCTGGTGGTCCTCTCTGGTAGAGAGACGGTGATAGTTATGGTACTCATGGTGTCCTATATAATAAAAGCAGATCTCCTCTCATGACGTAGAATTACAACAAATACAATTTGCCCTCCTAAATGTCAGATCACTGAATAATAAAAATTAAAAAATAAAAGGTAAATGATCTGATTAAAGAAAATAACTTAGATCGCATCTGCTTAGTAGAGACTTTGCTCAATAACGACACATCAATAATGATAGAGACCTGCCCACCAGACTATTGTTTTGTAATGCACTTTTCACAGGTCTCCTTAAGAAAACCACAGAGAGGCTTCAGCTAATCCAAAACTCTGCAGCCCGACTGCTAACCAAAACCAAAAGGAGAGAGCACATTAGTCCAGTCTTAGCTGCTCTACACTGGCTTCCTGTAACATTTAGAATTTACGTCAAGGTCCTTCTCCTGACATACAAAGCCCTAAATGGACAGGGACCTAGCTAAATAGCCAACGCTCTAATAAATTACAGGCCAGTAAGAACACTGCGATCATCAGCTGCTGGACTACTAGAGGCTCCCAGAAACAGTCAAAAGAGGATCGGTGATGCCCATGTACATGTCAAAATACTTCCCAAAGGTCAGTGAATACCACAACCACAACACCAGAGGGAGCTCCACAAATCATGTTAAACCCAGATTCGGCTCAAACAAGGGACTAAACACGTTTCGCAATTATGCCACATCAACTGGAACACCCTACCCACAGCTGTAAAGGAATGTGAATCACTACCCACTTTCAAAACCACTCTCAAAGAGCACCTACGGGAGACTGCAATTCAAAACTGGCCCCTGTAAATGTCCTAACCCAACCCCCTCCAATCTACAGTAAATGTCCTAACCCAATAATACACAAGACCCTCTTCTTGGGACCAAGTAAGGTTTCGTCGATAATCCAATGTACAGTTAACGCCCCCACCCCCACCCCGCCTACCCAACCCCCCATCCACCCAACCACCTCCAATGTACAGTTCCCCCGAAATTTTATTGTATCTTATTATTTTATTGAACTATTTTATCGCGCTACAGTACTGCATCATTTTACTGTCTTTTCTATTTGACTAACTAATTGTATTGCACTTTTTTACAATTTTATTTTATTATTTTTATTACTGCCTATTTTTAAACTGAATCTAACCATAAACAGAGAGGCCTATTGGGATGTTAGATCCTAATGTGAAAAACTGTGATTTGCCTTACCTTGCTGCTACCTTTTTTATATATTATCTTCTCGCTTTATATGTCTGTAACCAATGATGTCTGCACTTTATTGTATTTTTTACTGCTCTGAAGCACTTTGAACTGGAATTTCTGTATGAAAAGTGCTATACAAATAAAGTTTATTATTATTATTATTATTATTATTATTATTATTATTATTATTATTATTATTATTATTATTATTATTATTATTATTATTATTATTATTATTATTATTATTATTATTATTATTATTATTATTATTATTATTATTATTATTATTATTATTATTATTATTATTATTATTATTATTATTATTATTATTATTATTATTATGTCTGGTGGTCCTCTCTGGTAGAGAGACATACGTTTTATGGGAATCTGTTTCTTTATAAAGCCATAATTAGAGACTGTCCAAATGATATTACTTAATTATTCGAATGGACCTGACCTAGAGTTTGTACTAAA